>NW_022103915.1:78028452-78042637 GCF_000313985.2 Echinops telfairi | reverse complement strand
TGGGACTTGTGGGCTTGGGAAGCACTGGGTTGGGATGTTTTCTTGATGCGCACTTAACCTTTATTTAAAACTCTCTCTTATACATATGAATTTCTGTGGATTTGTTTCTCTAATGTACCTAGACTAACACAGGAGCAAATACATCTTGGGGAACATAAATGTAATTGACCTTTTAACTTTTATTATGATTAGACTTTATCAACTAGAAATTATTTACTTCAAAGTAAGATTGACTTTTATGATTTTCAGTTTTATGGTTATTTTATTTTAGTTTCTACTTTTTATTGTGAATTAGTTGAGGATTTACAGGAGTCACCATTTTAAAATTTAACAACTTATTAGGAAATCATTGCCTATCCTTGAATTGAAAAGAGGCTATTTTTCTCCTCATTGTGCAGTTTTTGCTTTTACATGTAGAATTTTAATTCATCTGGGTTTTATTTTTGTGTGCCATTTGAGATATCTTTTCCCATATGGGTAGCCAATTATTCTGGCACCATTTATTGACTGATCCATTCTTTCTTACTGATTTGTAATGCTACCGCTGTTTTTAACTAGTATAGCTTTATACTTGTCTCTAAAACATTCTAGATTATCTTATCCTGTAACTTCTACCTGGGTTTCTTACTCATTTATTTATACCTATTGAAATTATTATTCATCACACCCCACAATATTTCATAATGAAAAATTTCAAATACAGAAAACAGTTGAAAGACTAGGACGGTGAACACCACATACTCACTGTCTTCATTATTTAGCACTGCCAGTACAGAACTATGACCAGTGGCTTTAACAAACATTTGTTTTCCCAAAATTTTGGAAGTCCAACATTTACATTTAGGGAAAAGCACTTTCTCTCACTGTATGCTTTCTAATTTCTTTTTAACTTTGATTCCTATATTTCTTGGCAATCATGTGGCTTGTATCTATCCCAACTGCCTTTTTATAGCTTCAAAGTGATTATTATTACCTTCCACTAATACTTCATCATTGAAATAACAAATAAAACTGAATCCCAAAGGACATTTGGACCACAGGTAAACTGTTGCCAAGTTGATCCTGATTCATAGTGGCCCATATAAGGGAGCCTGAGGGTATAAATCTTTACAGGAGCAGTTTCTTCTTCACAGTATTCAGAGGACCTTCTAAAATAAGCACCTTGAAAGACAGTGGTGAGTTTGAACTAATGACTTTGAGAGTAGCAGTCCAGTGCTCAACCTGACAGTGTCACTAGAGTTCAACACATATTTTTGAAGGACACAATTTAATCCACAACACTCTAGCTGTGGTCTACAGTTAAAATTTTCTGTTTGCCTGATAGTGTTTCTATCCATCTATTTCATCCTCCCAAACACCCATTGTTTTTATTACCTTTTTCTAAATCTCTGTTATTTTTAGATTTATTTCACCATGAAAGACTTAACATGCATATAACTAACTAGAGTTAAATATTTGTTTACTCTGCTTTTTTCTGTATGAACTTGAGATATGGGATCACTTTTCTCTTCCTTTTTGCCCTCTGTTCCTTGTCCTTCCCCATCTCCCTGCTCTCTCCATGACCTTCAAAGTATAATTCTTTGAGTGTAAAAACCATTTTTCTTGATTTTAAAAGGTAATAGTGGTCTCATACAATATTTGTCTTTATAAGATTGACTAATTTTGCTAGCCAAAATGTTTTCCTGATCTGTCCAAGTTATGAAGTGTTTGATAGTCATATGGTTTTTAAGAGATGCATAATATTCCATTGTATGTCTGTACCTGAGTTTGTTTATCCATTCTTTCTCTGGCAGGCATTTTGGACACTAACGTGATATCACTAATGTGATAAACATGTTGTTAGTGTTGGGTGCCATGGACTTCGTTCTGACTCACAGAGATCCTATGTACAACAGAATGCAATACTGCTGGGCCATTGTCACAAGTGTTGTTATGTTTAGCTCATTTTTACAGCCACTGTGTCAATTTATCTTGTTTAGGGGTTTCCTATTCTTTACTGGCCCTCTGTTTTACCAAGCGTGATGTCTTTCTCCAGGGACCGGTCTCTGCTGACAACATGTCCAAAGTCTGTGAGATAAAGCCTCAACATCCTTGCTTCTGAGGAGCATTTTGGCTGTACGTTTTCCAAAACTGAGCTGCTTGTTCTTTTGGCAGTCTATGGCATTTTCCACATTCTTCACAAATGCCATAGTACAAATGCATGAATTATTCTTCAATCCTCCTAATTCAAAACCCAATACCAAGCAACATCTTTGCTTTGTGATACTTTAAAATGATCTTGTGCAGCACATTGACCTAAGGCAATTCCTTGTTTACTGTCTTGACTGCTGGTTCCATGAACAATGATTGTAGATTCAAGCAAGACACAATCCTTGATGACTTCAACCTTTCTCCATTTATCATGATTTTACCTATCGGTCTAGTTGTTAGGATCTTGGTCTTCTTTAATGGCAATTCTGGTACTTCAGCAATAAGTACCTCATGTCCTCCTCTCTGTCAGCAAGCAAGGTAGTGTTACCTGCATATAGCACATTTTAATAAACCTTCCACCAATTCTGATGCCACGTTCTTCTTCATATAATCAGCTTCTCAGATTATTTGCTCAGCGTATAAATTGAGTAAGTTTGGTGAAAGGATACAACCCTGACACATCCTTTCCTTATTTTAAACCGGGCAGTATTTCCTATTCTGTTTGCACAACTGCCTCTGATTGATGTACAGGTTCCACCTGAGAACAATGAAGCATTTCAGAATGCCCATTCTTCTCAGGATGTCCATAGTTTATTATGACCACATGGTTGAATGGCTTTGCATAGTCAATTAAACACAAGTAAACATCTTTTCTGATATCAGGAATTATATCCCTAGTTCCTAGTCCTCTTCTGAATGCAATCTGAACCTCTGGCAGCTCCCTGTCAATGTACTGCTGTGACCATTGTTAAAAGGGCAGTTCAGAAGACAAAGTAAATATTTTAATGAAATGTACAAAAACCTAGAGTTGAAAATCCAAAAGGAAGAACATTCTCAGTATATCTTAAACTTAAATAACTCAAGAAGGAATTTAAGTACACAGTTGCAACATTGAAATAATTCTATGGTCAAAATAGTGAATGATGCAGGACGCATCAAAGTAAGATGGAAGGAAGACACAGAGTCTCTGTACCAAAAAGAAGCAGCAAGCATTCCATTTCAAGAGATAGCATAAGAACAAGAACCATGTCTGACCTCCTCTAACTTCCCTAATGCTATAAGGCAGGGGTCAGACAAGCCTCCATGGCCCATCCTTTACCTATTCTGACATCTATGCTGGGCTTGATCATATTTTGCAATTGCCACACAGAACTCACTGACAAACTTACAATTAAGGTGGTGTATTAGGGAAGTTAACAGGTTACCACAACTCAGGATCAGCAAACTGTAAGGAGACAGTCATTGGACTCCTCAGCCAGCAGCCCACTCTCTCTGGTTCTCAGCCTATCAAGCAAGTGGGAGCCAAGTATCTCTGGTTCTCAGGCTCTCAACCAAGTGGTCCTTTGCTCTGCCTACATGGGCCAGGAAGCCAGCCTACCTGTCACTCTGTTCCACAGTTCTGTAGAATCAGGACAGGTGGTAGAAGGTACCCCATAATGTCAGTGCTGCTCCTCGGGATCTGCAAGCCAGACTATGATGCATCTGGTCTTTCAGACAGATCTTGAACTTGCTCTTCTGAGTCTTCAGCATTCCTCCCTCTGATCTTCCAAGATTTCTCATCCTTATAACCAGGGGTGATAGCAAAAACTGACCAATACCTTCTGTTAGTGTTACACATGCCCTTTCTGCATAGTCCTAACCAACCATTTGGTGGGTATTCACATATATGTGAAGAAGAGCCATACTAAGAAATTTCAATCCACCACTATACCAAGTAGAGATTGTGGTGTTGGATGGTATTTCTATCCACATTTTCTGAAAGAAGCACCACACTGCTTTCCATAGTGCCTGTATAATCTTGCAAACCCACGGCAATGTATGAGAACTCTAGTTTCTCCACATCTTCTCCAGGCTTTGCTACTGTTATTAGTATTTTAATTTCTATCAGTGCCAGTTTGAGGAAGGATCTCATCATTGTTTTAATTTGCAAATCCCTGTCGCTATAATGGGTTGAGGTTTGGGGTGCTTGTTGCAAGGCTAAGAGTTTGAAACCCCCAACTGCTCCATGGGAGAAAGACGAGGCTTTTTCACTCCTGTAAAGGTTTGTAGTCTCAGAAACCCACACAACTCAAATCAAACCAAACTCACTGCCATTGAGTCTGGGTCTCTGAGACTTAACTGTTTACAGAGTAGAAAAGCCAGGTTTTCTCTGTCGGAGTTGCTGGTGGTTTTGAACTGCTGATCATGCAGACTGCAGCCTAACATATAATCACTACACCACCAGCACTCCTGGGGCAGTTTCTACTATGTCTGATATGTTCACAGAGTCTGAATCAACCTGATGGCAATGAGAAACTTACAGATAGTGATTATGAGCATTTCTTCATATGATTGTTGGTCGCCTTCATGTCTGATGAGAGTGTGTTCAAACTACCTTACAAGACGTGGAACTGAACTACCTTACAAGACACGGAACTTCATTGCAAGTTGCTGAATTACATCCCATCTATGAACATAAGTGGCTACATTCTGAGAGAGACTAAAGGCCCAGTAAGAAATGCTGAATCACTGCAGAGTCACTGAAAAGAAGTAAACCAGCGCCCAGAGCAGCTCCTAGAAGTTGCCCAGACACATCTGGGGAACCCTGATAAGACCTTGGCCGAACGCCAGAATGATGTAAAAGAGCCAGCAAGACCGCTTATAAAAGGCCAGGTAAAGAGACTGAACTCAGAGAGCTAGGAGCCAAGGAGGAGACATCAGCTCCTGCTCGCTCCAACTCTACCCGGGTGAATACACCGATGAAGGCAATGTCTAACGGGACTAAGGGCCAGTAACTGATATGATGCTGAATTAATCTTGTGTTACCCTTATAGCTAATGACTTAAATTAACTGAGATGGTTAGATTGTTTGATGTGTATTTGAAATGAATAAACCATCCATCATGCCGCTCATGACAGATGTCATCGCTGGTGAGCTGTCTATTCTTGTCTTTGAACTATTTTAATTGGATTACTATGTTTTGCTTATTAAAATGTTGGGGTTTTCGATAGACTTTAGAGATTAGTCCTTTATCTGACATTGACATCCCCCACCCCCCAAATGTGGATTCTCTTTTCACTTGATTGATGAAGTCGTTGGTGTACATAAATGCTGACTTTTTAGGGGGTCTGGGACCTCTATTTTGTCTTCTTACTGTGAGTGCTTTTCATTATGTTTGGCATTAGGGACCTTAAGTTTATCCCAATTTTTCTTTTGGTGATCTTTATAGCTCTAGATTTTTGGTAAGTAAGTCTTCAATTCATCTTGAATTCATGTTTGTATATGGTGTGAGGTATGGGTCCTTTTTCACTTTTTTTCAGATGGCGATCCATTTTTTCCAAAACTATTTGTTAAAAAAACAATTTCTTCACTATGAAATATGCTTTAGTCCTTTAGGAAAATCAGATATAAGTGCTTAGTTTTATTTTGGGGTTCTCTATTCTGATCTACTGGTGTACATTCTATTGTTTTATCAATACCAAATTGCTTTGACTACCATGATTATATAACAGTTTTAAAACACAGGGATTGGAAAACCTCCTACTTTGATTTTGTTTCTCATAGCGCTTTGCCTATTCTTGGTTTGTTTCCTTTCCATATAAATTTTGTGATTAGTTTTTTTTCATGTACTTACAGAATAGTGCTGGGATTTGGATCAGAATTGTATCAATCCTGTACTCACCCTCCCATAAGAAACCACTCTTTCAATTTATGTCACCATGGATTCCTTTAGTATTCTCTATAACTCTGCATAAATGGAATCATACAATCCACATTCTTAGGCAAGATTGTTTATTCATTCTGCAGGTATTTGAGGTTCCACTATACAGTTTCATGTTAGCTTAGTTTGTTCCTTTTTTGCTCTTACTGGTATTACACTGTATGGGTGTGGCACACATCTTTACTATCCCTCGATGGACACCTGATCCTGTTGTTGTTGTTGTTGTTTTCAGAACGTCCCCTTCCTCTTATTAATATCTGTGTTTATTTTACAGATTTTTAATAACTGCAAAAATCTTGCTGTGTAATTTCCATGAGATTTCTAAAACATGGGAAGTTCTCAGTCTCACCTCCCATTTTGTGTTTATATTTTACTGTGTGTGTACTTGACATTGCCCTTACTCAAGATGAATTCTTTTCTTTCTTTTTTTGCATGTGTAACTCTTAGTTTCTTAGTGCTACTATTAAAAAAAAATACAAAATGAATGACTTTAAAGTAGAGGAATCTGTCTTCTTTCGGTTAGGAAGTCGCTGTACCGAAAAAACTGGTCAACATCCCACCATTTCAGGAGGTAGCATATGAGCAAGAGCCAGTGGTGCTGAAGGAAGAAATTCAAGCTGCACTGAAAGCATTAGCCCAAAAGAAGCGCCAGGAATTAATGGAACAGCAATGGAAATGTCTCAACAAGCTGATGAAGCTTTGGAAGCACTCATTTGTCTTTGACAATCCATGTGGAAGACAGCTGTTTGGTCAGCTGACTGGAAGAGATTCATATTTGTACCCATTCCAAAGAAAGGTGATTTTAACAAAATGCTCCAATGGTAGAACAATATCATTGATCTCATATGAAAGTAAAATTCTGCTGAAGATATTCCAACAATGGTTGCAGAAATACAGTGATAGGGAGCTGCTGGAGATTCTTTGCGTAGTTGTGGCTACTTCTTGATAGTTATGAACTTTTGGGTCCATCTTTCCTATTGTGACATGATGTCCCTTTTCCACTGTGTGCACGCCACTGGGAAGATTCTGTTATTTTTTTTTATTAAAAAATGTTCAGATGTGATTTGATTTAGGACCTACCTTATTCTATTATGATAATATTAGTGTAGAAAAAAAAGGCCCTCGGTTTTCAAACATGGTCATGTTTATTGGCACAGGTGTTAGAATTTCAATGTACCTTTTTGGGGGGACACAATTCAGTCTGTATCAGACTTGATTACATCCTAAATTATGAGCATCTGCTAAATTTCCAGAAGTACCACTGACTTTGTTGTAGTTCCAAGGATTTTTTTAACCACTTAAGGACTCCTGGAACATGTAGGGTTCACATGAAGAAAAAGAACTTTTTAGAATGACTATCTGTGAAATTCTGTGGATATATTATTTAATTCTCAAAAATATCAACAAACTCCTGAGGTAAAAATTACTATTATAATCATCAGACTCAGTAAAAATCCCATGTAATCAGGTGATTTCTGACTTATATTGACTTTATATAAAGGGTTGTGTGAGGTGCACCTTAGTACTAAAAGTAACTACTTGCTTTTCAACATTTTAAAGAGGATTAGACATATTAAGCAAATTATCCAAAGCTATACAATGAATAAGGTGCCTAAATAAAAGTCAAACAGAGTCAAGACATTTCATACTACATATTTTGACTACTTCTTTATGCTTTGTTAATCAAGTAAACATTCCATCATCTCAAACACTGTTCATGTGTATCCCCTAGGAAATTAACAAAATCCTGAGAAATAATCTCAGGAAGCTAATTGTACACACTAAATTTTTCTACACATTAATTTAGTTAATTAGAGGGAAGGTGGCAAGATGGTGACCAGGTAGGCAGCTCACACTGGGAGCTCCATGGAGACCAGGGAGTGAGGAGATTAGGTGGCCTAGTAGGGGTTCTGAGCCTGTTGGTTAATTCCCAAAACAGCCCAGAGTGCTTCCCTGAACCAGGAGCTGACTTTCACCCCATCTCCTGCACCCACTGTGGATTCCCAAACACCTGGGTCTGTGCAGGAACTGGTCCATCCTGAGCTGTCCACGATGCTGTGGACCCCACTGCGGCTTTCACCCTCGACTGCTGTGTCACAACTGCAGCACCCCAAGCCCTTAAGCTGCCCAGCAGAGACTCGAACAGTCAGGTTTGATACCCCCCATGGCATCGGGTCTTCCTGCTGCTGATTGGCAGATCCCTCCTCTAAGACTGTCATTCTCCTTTCTACCTTTTCCCTGCTCTGCCCAATGCTCTCCTGACCTCTGTGCTCTGAGAGATGGAACTGTGTGCTAACAGATTGGATTGGCCCTTTTCCAAGTGCACACCTGTCTGCAGTGCTTCTAACTGCAATATGCTACCCTCACCCCTACCCCATCCCTACCCCCAGAACTATGCACTCCTGCACCTGGGCCAGCATTTTCCTTCAGACTATGGCCTGCACAGCTGTGAATAGGCTCCTATGGAAGCCTGAGAGTTATGAGAGTGTAACATAGGCTGACAGACCCTGACAATTAAGAGGGTCATCCAACCTGCCCTGCAAACAATAGATTCCTGATAGGCTAGAGTGAGAATGAAATTCCAGTGGGACAAAAGTGAAACACAATCACCAAGGCAATTGGCTACAGGCAGCCTGCAGAAGCATTCGTACTAACCTCCCAAAAAGAGAGCCCAGGTCTCTTTGACTCCCAGGAAAATGGCACTGGTTTCCTCCAAAATGACACATAAACAGCAATCTGCCTCAATCGCCTCAACAAGATCACAGGAGAAACAAAATCCAATGTCAGAGGATGATCGGAACATAACAGCACACATAGAAGAGGCAAATGTTGACCTGCCACAGAATGCTGCTTAAAGTCATATAGAATATGAGGAAAGCAATACAGAGAAAAGGATGAAATGATAGAGGAGATAAAGTCCATGAACCAAAGAGAAATACAGAAGTTAAGGGATGAGGTAACAAAAGCCAGTAGCAAATTCAGACTTCACCAACAAACTCAAAGAAGCAGAGAATTGTACCAGTGACCTGGAGGATAACCAAACAGACTTCAACAAATGGAAAATACAGTAAAACAAGATAATCAGAGAAGGTGAAGATAACCTGAGAACAATGTTTGATGCTATGAAGAGGAAGAACATTAGAACAATTGGACTACTGGAAAAGACACAAGGCGTCAATGGCAAAAATAACAGGGGAATCCTTAGAGAAAAATTTCCCCAGCTTAAAGAATGAAAATCAGACGACCATTCAGACAGCGGAAAGGACACCAGCTAACTAAATAGCAAGAAGAGTTCACCAAGGCAAAAAATAGTGAAAATATCCAACATTGAGGAAAAGGAGACAAGCATAAGAGCAGCAAGGGGGGTAAAGCAGTAACCTATAAAGGGACCCAAATAAGAATATGCTCAGATTTATCAGGGGAGACTATGAAGAAGAGGAGAGAGTGGAGTAACATATTCTGAAAGTTGAAAGAAAATAACGCATACCCAAGAATCTTCTATCCAGCCAAATTCTATCAAGATAGATGGAGAAAAATCTTTCCAGACAAGGAAGAACTCAAAGAATACATTAAAAGAAACCCAGACTACAAAAAATAAAACAAAAAATAACCCTTGCTAACCCAGTATGGGCAGAAGAACAACACTCACCAAGAACAAATAAGAAATTGCCACATAGAGCAACTCCACTCAGAGGTCAATAAATCAAAACAGACCCCAAGAGAGCATTGGCTCAATGGTGAAAAGAAGGCAAGAATGAACCATGCACACACATGCACAATACACTTATCTGAAGGGAGGTTGGAAAACACCTGACATAAAAGGTCCAAGATGACATCACAGAGTCCACAGATGGATGTAATAACCTTGAATATCAGTGGACTGAACTCATGCATTAAAAAACAGAGGTTAGTAGATTTGATTAGAAAACACAACCCGTCAATCTACTGCCTACAGGAAACATGTCTTTAGATTACAAAAATATACTGAGAATCAAAGGCTGGAGAAAAATATACCAAGCAAATTGCAGTTCAGTAAAGAAAGCTGATGGTGGCCACCTATCAAAAGATAGAGCATCTGGGGTCTTAAAAGCTTGAAAACAAACAAGTGGCCATCTAGCTGAGAAGCAACAAACTCCACATGGAGGAAGCACACTAGCCTGTGTGATCTTGAGGGGTCAATGGGATCAGATATCAGGCATCAAAAGCCGAGAACAAAAACACATATCATTGTGAATAAGGGAGAGTGTGGAGTGGAGACCCCAAGCCCATCTATGGACAATTGGACATCCCTTATAGAAGAGACATAAGGAAGAGACAAGCCAGTCAGGGTGCAGTATATCACTGAAGATATATAAAACTTTCCTCTAGTTCCTTAATGCTTCCTCCACCCCACTATCATGATCCCAATTCTACCTTACGAATCTGGCTAGACCAGAGCATATACATGGGTACAGATAAGAGCTGGAAACACACAGAATCCAGGACCTATAAACCCCTCAGGACCCATATTGAGAGTAGTGATACTAGGAGGGTAAAGGGAAGGCAAGGGGAGAAAGGGATAACTAACTACAATGATTTACATTTAAACCCCTCCCAGGGGGATGGAAAACAGAAAAGTGGGTGGAGGGAGACATCGGTCAGTATAAGACATGAAAAAGTAATCGTAATTCATAATTTATCAAAGGTTCATGAGGGAGGGAAGGTGGGAAAGGGAGGGGAAAATTGAGTAGTTTATACCAAGAGCTCAAATAGAAAGAAAATGTTTTGAAAATGATGATGGCAACAAATGTACAAATGTGCTTCACACAATGGATATATGTATGGATTGTGATAAGAGTTGTATGAGCCCTCAATAAAATGAATTTTTTAAAAAAGGAAATGGAAGTTCAAAAAAAGCAGGAGTTGCACTCTGAGATAGTTTGTTGTGCCAGCCTGGCTGATAAACACAGGTGGGATTGACTGAAGGGCAGAGAGATAAATGGCTTGGCAAGCCTTGCCTTTCTTGTCTCTCTGTGATCATCAGACCGGTGTGCGGCTGCCTTGTTTGTTCTGTGCCTGAATTTAAAGGCTACACTACCTGTGGGACACCAAGCCTATGGACTGTGTCGCTGTAAGTTGAGGTCCCTTTAAGACATCTCTGTAGCTGGGGACTGGCGGTTGGTGATCTGCCTTGTGATTGGCTGCTGTGCTGACATAGCCTAGCTCATTCTACAAATAGAGGAAGATCTGGCAGCAGACTAGACTTGAAGGACTGCTAGTGTCTCACAAGTCTCTCTCACGGACATGAGTTGCATTGAGCCATTTGTAGTGCTTTATAATTTAACTGTTTCTTTCTTGTATTATATATTTATCTGTATATGATTTAACAGTTCATTTCTTGTTATATATCTAATTATCTTTATAAATAAATGTATTACGTTATCAGCAATTTGGTTTTATCTCTCTAGAGAACCCTGTCTAACACACAATCCTAATCTCACACAAAAGTGATCTCAAGGTGCGAGCCAAAAGAAGAGATAAGGAGGGTCACTATATAATGCTCAAGGTAACAGTTGATTAAGAATCAATGAGCACAATTAATATATACATTCCCAATGAGAAACCCGCAGAATTTGTCAAATGCTCCAAAAGATGAATAAAGAAATCACAGATTCAACAATTATAGTTGGTGACTTTAATACACTGCGCTCTGAGAAAGAAAGATCACAAGGAAAGAAACTTAACAAGTAGGCTAAAGATATAAACTTTACAATTAGACTACTTGACCTGATAGATCTTTTCAGAGCTCTCCACCCCAATGCAAAAATATTCACATTCTTCTCTAGTCCACACATCACATACTCAAAAATAGACTACATGCTTAGACACAAGTCGAGTCTCTGTAAATTAAGTACATGGAGATCATACAGACTACTCTCACCACTCCCTATGCCATAAGTCTGGAAATCAATAAATGGATGATTAAGAGAACAAGGGCAAACAATTGGAGGACGAGTAACTGTCTATTGCAAAAAGAATGGGTACTGGCCCAGATCAGAGATGAAATTAAGAAGTTTCTAGAAACCAATGAGAATGAGAATACAATATACCAAAACCTCTGGGACACAGCAAAGACAGTTATCAGAAAAAGTTTGATAGCAATACATGCACACGTGAAGACTTATGATTGATATGCTGGCACAAAATTTAAGGCAATTATCCCTATTATACCTGATAAATCAACTGTACAATCCTGCTAATAGCAAAAGGAAATAAATAATAAGAATCAGATCAGGGCTTAGATACAAGAGGGAAAACAAGAAAACTGTGGAAAAAATAAATGCAGGTAAAAGCTGGTTCTTTGAAAGGATCAACAGAATCAAAAGACCACTGGCAAACCTAACAAAGAAAGGAGGAACAGATTTCAATAACCAGGATGAGGGATGAAACAGGAGACATTGTAACTGACCATAATGAAACCAAAGGAATAATTACACAGTCCTATGAAGACCTGTACTCCAATGAATTTAACAACTTGGAAGACATGGACAAATACATAGGAAAACAATCCCTCCTGAGACTATCCCAGATGGATGTCAAGAATCTCAACAGACCTATAGCAATAGAATAAATAGAGAAGGTTATTGAGGGATTACCAACAAAAAAATTCCCTGGGCCAGATAGCAATAGAAGAAATAGAGGTTATTGAGGGCTTACCAACAAAAATATTCCCTAGACCAGATGGCTTCACAGGAGAATTCTGCCAACCATTCAGGGAAGAAGTAACACCAATCCTCCACAAACTCTTCCAGGGAATAGAAAATGATGGCAAACTCAACTCTTTCAAGAAGCTATTATAACTCTGATACCTAAAGCAGGAAAGAATCGAGACCTACAGAGGAATATCCCCAATGAACATCGATGCAAAAATCCTTAACAAAAAAACTGGCCAATAGAATACAAGAGCATATAAAATAAATAATTCACCATGTCCCAGTGGGATTCAAGCTAGGGTTCCAGGGATGTGTTCAGCATATGAAAGACCATTAGTATTATTCACCACATTGACATGAAAAATTATAAGAACCACATGATAATATCAGTAGATGCAGAAAAAGCATTCAACAACATCGAACACTCATTCCTGTTTAAGACACTCTAGAACAGTGGTTCTCAAACTGTGGGTTGCAGCCCCTTTGGAGGTTGCATGACCCTTTCACAGGGGTCACCCAATTCATAACAGTAGCAAAATGACAGTTATGAAGTAGCAATAAAAATGTTGTGGGGGTCACCATATCATGAAGAACTGTATCAAAGGGTTGCGGCATTAGGAAGCCTGAGAGCCACTTCTCTAGAAGATAGGCATGGAAGAAAAACTCCTCTATCTAATATAAGCTATGTATGAAAAACAACATCCAACATGGTAGTTAATAGAGAAAAATGAAAACAATCCCACTGAAAAAGGGCACCAGACAAGGATGCTGCTTGTCCCCACTCTTATCTGACATCATACTGGAGGTCCTAGTTAACAACATAAGGCAAAGGAAAGACATCAAAGGAACTCATCTGTGGAAAGAAGAGGTGAAATATCATTATTTTCAGATGATTTGATTTTATATATGGAAAATCCCAAAATCTATAGAAAGGAAGTCCTTGAAGTGATAGAGGAATATGGCAGAGTGGCAGGATACAAGATAAACAAACAGAAGTCGATCGGACTGCTATACACTTAGGACAAGACCACGGAAGAGGGATGTGTTGGTCTGGGTTGACTAGAGAAACAAATCCAGGGAGACTCATATGTATATAGGAAATAACATTATATAAAAGAGCAATTGAATATTGAGAAAACATCCCAGCCAGTCCAGATCAAGTCCATAAATCCAGTATTCGCCCATATGTCCAATACCACTCTATAAAGTCTGCCCTCTTCAGACTCATGAAACACATGCCATGACATCAAATGAAGAAAAATCACAGGACCGTGGGTGGAAGGTCTTGTGGATGCAGTGGTGTTGTGGCATCTCAGCACTGGCAGGGGTCTCCATGTGGCTGCTCTAGCTCAGGGCACTAGTGTAGTTCCATGTGTCTTATCAGTAGAGAGTCTCACAGGGAGTGAGCCAAGAGAGAATGTGTCTCCAACCTCCAGGGAGGAAATCCAGGAATTCCCAGAATCCTCAGGGGAAGGTCATGCCCACAGAGAGGCCTTATTGGCTATGACCTGATTGACAGACTCGTCTCTACCCCTTTACTCTTAATCCTCTCAAGTCCCAAATTGACACCAGATTATGTAATGTCCACAGGGGATCAAAAAA
>NW_022103915.1:78025381-78027711 GCF_000313985.2 Echinops telfairi | reverse complement strand
CCACAGACTGGGAAAACATCTTTAGGAATGACACATCAGACAAAGCCCTTATTACTAAAATTTACAATGCTCTGCTAGCTTAGAATAAGAAAAAAAGCTAAGCCTGTAGAGGAAGTGGGCAAAGGAGCTGAACTGTAGGTTTTCAAGGGCTGAAATCCGAATGGCCAATAAACATATGAGAAAATGTTCCTGATCATTAGCCAAAAGAGAAATGCAAATTAAAACAACTATGAGATACCACTTAACACCCTCGAAGATAGGCCCCAATTCAAAAAATCAGAAAGTAACAAGTGTTGGAGGGGATGTGGTGAGATAGGAACTCTCATCCACTGCTGGTGGACCTATAGGTATGTACAGCCATTATGGGAATAGATTTGAGGATATCTAAAACAGAAGGAAATCGAGCTACCATATGACCCAGCAATCCCCCTACTGGGCATATACCCAGAAGAGGCAAGACACAAACCATGGCCAGACATCTGTGCTCCAATGTTCATTGTGCCACAGTTCACAACTGCAAGGAGATGGAAACAACCCAAATTTCCATCAATGGACAAATGGATTTAAAAACTGTGGTACATACATAAAATGGAGTATTATGCACCCCTGAAAAGCAATGATGAACAAATGAAGCACATTGCCCCATGGGAAGAATTGAGGAAGTTATGCTAAGCAGAGTAAAGTCAAACACAAAAGGACAAGTACAACATGAATCCACTGAGGTATGCTTACAAAGCAAAAGGGGCATAGGGGAAAAGCTATTATATGCATACATTCCTGGGGTGAGGTCCAGGTAGTATGGCAGGAGCCAGACCCCATCCAGGGAAACATACGAAAGCCCACTAAAAAGGAGGAGAAAAGAAAGAAACAAAAAAAGAAATGGGGCGTGGGGAACAGGGCATAAACCCAGCCAAGGGGAGGGTATTGTTTATATCTCCACAGGAAAGGGAGAGAGGGCCCAGACCTCAAACCAGTGTGCCAAGACGTAAAAACAGCATACCAGTATGGATCAGGGAACCAATAGAGAGGTATGCGGGGCCAGCTCCAATCCCAGCTACATGGACCACCCCTCCACCAATCCCCCACGCCCTCAGAAGAATGCACTACAGAGGACAACACTGAAGCTACAGCTCAGGAAGAGGGGCGTGTCTAATAAGAGCACACTGGAGCAAACAAACTAAGGGGGAAGGAGAGAGAAAGAGAGAGTAGAATACAACCCGGACCCACCAAGCCCCAAGGACCATATTCCTGCACAGAGCAGCCAATGCACAGAGAGGACCATTGGTCTGGCCCCTCCACCAGACATGACCCATAGTGCTACAGGGGTCAACAATGGAGATACAGTGCTGGGATTGTGCTCGATATGACCCCACCACACCAGGGCGAAACACTAAGGGTGTGCAACACAGCAGCAAAGGAAACAAAGCAATGAATTCCCCGAGGAAGCCCAAAAAATAAACTTCGGGGGCAGGGCATGGCACCTCATCAGACTCAATCAGAAAACACTCATAAAGTTCAACAAACAGACCTGGAACTATTTACAAGCTTTCTTTTTTGTTGTTGTTTTGTTTTGCTTTTGCTTTCTTTTTATGTTTATTATTGTTTTTGCATGTCTATCCAGATAAGGTAGGCGGAATAAACTATCTGGACGGGAAAACAATGGGACCGATGATTGGGGGTGGGGGGTGGGGCATGGGAAAGGGAGAGGCAGGGGAAAGGAAGGGGAAGCAAGAAACCCAGGTACAAGATAACAACAACTGATCTAAAATTGATGGTGTGGAGGGCATAGGATGCCTGGTGGGGCTTGATCAAGTGCAGTGTAGTCAAGAGGAATTAATGAAAGCTGAATAAAGGCTGAACATGATAGTGGGACAAGAGGAAAGTTAAAGGAAATCGAGGAAAGAATTAGAAACAAAGGACATTTATAGAGGTCTAAATACAGGCATGCACATGTGTAAATATATTTATATATAATGATAGGGAAATAGATCTTTGTACATATATTTATATATTAAGTATTAAGATAGCAGATGGACATTGCACCTCTACTTAAGTATACCCTCAATGCAAGAATACTTTGTTTTAATAACCTGGAATTGTGTGATGCTCATCTTCCCTACATGATCGCTGAAGACAAAATGTGTGCATAAGCAAATGTGATGAAGAAAACTGATGGTGCCTAGCTATCAAAAGATACAATGTCTGGGGTCTTAAAGGCTTGAAGCTAAACAAGTGGCCATCTAGCTGAGAAGCAACCAAGCCCACATGAAAGAAGCACATCAGTTTTTGCAATCATGAGCTGCCAATGGGATCAGGTATCAGGCATCAAA
>NW_022103915.1:78011354-78024927 GCF_000313985.2 Echinops telfairi | reverse complement strand
ATGAACAAATAATAATAATTTCTAAATTATCAAGAGTTCATGAGGGAGGGTGAGGGAGGGAGAACAAATGAGGAGCTGATACCAAGGGCTCAAGTGGAAAGAAAATGTTTTGAAAATGATGATGGCAACATATATACATATGTGCAAGAGCTATAAGAGCACCTAATAAAATGATTTTTTTAATTTAGTTAATTATCCATGAAAGAGAAGATTATTCTTAAGTAATTAATGGATTTGATATTATTTTTTTCCATTACAGCCATTTTGTCCTATCGATATAACATTTATGTACTACATAATAATATATCTGTCAGTTTGTCATACTGTGGTGGCTTGTGTGTTTCTATGGTGCTAGAGTTTTGTCACCAGTCAACCATGGTGGACCAGGGTCACCCAATTTCCAGACTAATATCAGACTACACAGCAGGTTAGGCTGCCCACTTCTGGATGATTAGCCACTGAAAACGATGAACAGCAGTGGAGCATTGTGTGATGTAGTGACAGAAAATGAGCCTCTTAGCTGGGAAGCCACTGAAAATATGGTTGTGGAAGAGATGCCTCCTCAAAATAGGGTTGCCCTTAATCCTATAGATGGAGCAATGCTTATAAGACTTTCATTTGCTGATGCAGCATTGCTCAAAATGAAAAGAAACAGCTACAAACATTCGCTAATAATTTGTACCAGTTATTAATATTCACCATAAGATGTACCAATTATTAATTTAGAAAAATTTGAATGATAAAAAAATGAATGCAAAAACAAATGCATAAAGATTAAAAACGTATGGATTGGTAACCTGAAATGAACAGTCATTGGCCATTTAAATCAGATGTATTATTTATTATGCCAGAACTGACAAAGTGAAAAAGAATGATGTGATATTCATTGTCAAAAGAATATTTCATGATTTATCCTGAAGTACAATTCTGTCAGTGATAGAATAATATCCATATAGCTACAAGGTACACCAACTAATACAACAATTATTCAAATTTATTCACCAACCACAAAGTCAAAAGTGAAAAATACCAAAGATTCCTATTAACTTTCACAGTGTAGAATGAGCAAAAATGTAATAAAGATGCATTGATAATTACTGATGATTGGAATATGAAAGTTGGAAACACAGAGCAAGAAGGATCAGTAGTTGGAATATATGGTGTTGGACTGTTGGTGATAGAAATGACACTAGAGGTCAGATGATAGAATTTTGCAAAACCAAAGACTTATTCATTGCAAATATCTTCTTTGGACCACCTAAATGGTGATTATATCCATGAGCCTTGCCAGATGAAATACACATGAATCAAATCAATTATCTTAGTAAGGAGATACTATGGATAATTTCAGCAGCATCAGCTTGAAAAAGATAAGCAACTTCAAGTTGTCATGAAGAAAATTAAGGCAAAAATACACCTCTGCGTATTTCTTATCTGAATTTCGAGAGTATTTCAAGAACAGACATGTTGCCTTGCATGCAACTAATGACTGAAGACCAGAGAAGTTGTGGGATAAAGCAAACAAAAACCCCAACTCAAACCCAGGCAGGCTCACTGACAGTGAGCTGATTCTGACTCATAGAGACCAACCCTGAAGGCCAGGGTAGAAATGCTCCTTTGAGTTTCTGAGACTGTATTATTCTCACTGGGAGTAGAAAGCGTGGCAGGCTCTCAAAGAGCTGGCTGGGGGTGGTGAGCAGGCCAGCACATAATCACTGCAGCACCAAGCAAAGGGCTATTAAGCCCAAAGCGGATGTCAGAAGAGACTGTGAATTTTACTCTAGATGCAAAAAAGCTAAGTGGATTGGGAGAAATGGTGATGTTAAACAGCTGGACCAGGAAGTTCAAAGCGTAGTTTTAAAAGACAAAGTAAAGTATTAAATTGAAATGTGTAAAAAGCAGGAGGTAGAAAAGCAAAAGGGAAATTTGGATTTTTGAAAAAACAAACAAACAACTGAAGAAAACATTCAAATCTCCAATGATAATACTGAAGGGTTCCATGGACAGAATAATGAATGATACTCAGTGGCTATCAATGACCAATTCTCAGTAGAGAATTGCCCCTGTGAGTTTTTGAGTTTGCAAAAATTTAAGGAAGCAGAAAACCATCTTTTTTTTCCCCCTCCCCTGGAGCAGCTGGCGGTTTTGAATTGTTGACATCGTGGTTAGCAGCCTCATTACTGAATGACACAGGACACATTAAAAGAAGATGGAAGGAACACACAGCGTCAGTATACAAAAATAATTGTTCAACATGCTTGACAGTAGCCGATATCCTCATCTTTCCACAGTAGGACTGCTGCTGGGTTTGAACTGCTGAATTGTCAGTCTTGAAGTTGGCAGTCCAATGCTTTCCACAGAACACCACCCACAAGTAAGATTGTGCTGATGATAGTTTAAAATGGCTGCTAACAGTATCTGACAGGAAACTGCCAAACATGCAAGCCAGAGGCAGAAAAGAATGTGCCTGAAGGGAATATCAAGTGGATTTCAGCTAAAGACAGAGACTATCAGAAACACATATATGTGGGTTTTATTAATTATGGAGAGACATTCAAATGTGTGGCTCATAATAGATTATAGCAACATTGCAAAATATGGGAATTCTAGAATGCTTAATTGAACTCATACAAAGCATATTGAAGAGCTCTCTCCTTTGAGAATGAAGGTGTGACTGGTCCAAGCCGTGGTGTTTTCAGTTTCCTTGTATGTATGTGGATGCTGAACAATGAATAAGGGAGAACACGGACACATTTAAATTGTCTTCACCACGATGTCCTTTTCCAGGAAGTGGTCTCCTCTTGTCCAAAGTAAGTGAGAGGGAGTCTCCCAATCTTTGCTTCAAGGAGCAGTCTAGCGATACTTCTCCCAAGACAGAGTTGCTTGTTTTGGCAGGTCACAGTCCATACACTATTCTTCGCCACTACCAAAATTCAAAGGGGCCAATTCTGTGATCTCCCTTATTCATTTTCCAACTTTTACATGCATATGAAATGATGGAAAATACACAGGCCTCGGCCAGGTGCCCCTCAGTCCTCAAAGTGACATCCTTGGTATTCAACACTTTGAAGAGGTCTTTATTGAAGATTTGCCTAAGGCAATACATTGCTTTTTTTTTTTTTTGACAGCTGCTTCTGTAAGCATTGATGTGGATCCAGACAAAATGAAATCCTTAAAAAAATCTTATCTTTCCCCCTTATCATCTGTCTTTTCCCACTTATCGTTTGTCCATTTGTCCAGCTGTGAGGGTTTTATACTGATTTCCAATCGATGCTGAAGGCTGCAGTCTTTGAGTTAGGACCCGGCAGTGTTATGTTCTTGGCATGTAGGGTCTCCATGAGTTGGCCCCTGCTTGATGGCACCTGATAAAACAAAAGCCGGCACAGCAACAATGGTGAATAATATTGAATATACCGTGGACTTCTAGATGCAGGAACATCTCTGCTTGGAAGAGGTACAATCAAAATGCTCCTTAGAACCGAGATAGGGCAAGACGTCACCTCAGGTAGATACGTAGCATGTGCCAGTTTTGAAGGAAGGACATTATAAATTAGAGGCTCAATGGAAGAGTGGCAGATCCTCAGTGAGATTGATTTTGAAAGTGGCTGCACCATTAGCTCAAACATAAAAGCAATTCTGAGGGTAAAATGAAGGGAAGGCAGGGTTTTAACTGTTCAAACTTTTTGTCACTATGATTTGGAACTGACCCAATGGTACCGAACAACACCTTAACCATAAACTTAAAGTCTTCACATTGCAAAATTCAATAGTCCTTCAGGCTTTGATGCACTCAGGGTCAGTCTTGGATTGTTTCTGGTTATAGTATAATCTTTCCTGATGGATTCTTGCCCCAACAACCCACCACTCCAAAGCAAAAGCACACCGGTCACAGTAAAAAGCCGCTATCCTACATCCCAGTTTAACCCTTTGCACCACTTAGGCAAGTTGGGTTCGTATACTAATGGAAAGGTGGGTGCTGTGGAAGAAAATGTGGTGATCTGCTTTCATGAATATTATTATCGCCAAGTACACCTTCTGGAATAATTCTATTCCTTAACGCATAGTGCCAGCATGAATCAGAATGGACTCAAAGACTGTTTTGTTTTCTTTTTTTCTTTTTGAACTGTATAGAGGCGCACACATTTCAATTCTTAGTTAGAAACATGTCCTTTCATTTGCATGCACGGCTTCATATTTGTTTCCCTGTCTTTGTTTCCTGGGACTGCAGGAAACAAAATACCGCAAAATCTGTGACTTCACAGAAGAGAAATTTATTTACTTATTATTCAAGAGGTGAAAAACGTAAATTGATGTTTCAGCCATGTCTTTTCTTTCGGTGGGATTCTCTGAAAATTCCTAGTGAATACTGGCAATCTTCGGCAGTGATTTTTTGCTTCTAGATGTATCTGCCTCCATGAGCATCTTTGTGTGTGTCTCTGAAAAACAAAACAAAGCAAAAAAATCAATGCCACCGTTTTGATTTTAGTGTTCCTCGTGACACCGTGTATGATTCCATGGTAGAACTGCCCCATAGGGTTTTCTTGACTGCAATCTCTACAGAGGCAGATCGCCAGGCCTTTGTCCCAAAGTGCCGTTGGACGGGCTGGCATTTAGGAATTTTAGATTAGTAGATGTGCAAACACTGCCTGTGTGGCACAAATAGTTACACACTGGGCTGCAAAGTGGCCGCTTGGGGATTTGAACTAACTCAGAGGCATCTCAGAACGGAGCCTGGCCTACTGCTTTTGAAAGGACACAAACCTGAAACGCCATGGAACGCACTTCTACTCTGAAACACACGGGCTCTCCATTCGCGAGAATCGACTCAACAGTAAGTGGATGCTGGGTCTGTCCTCCCCTTTGGAAGACGTCTCTCAGAAGGAGGGAGGCTTTGGACCTGCCGCCTCATGATCTTATTAGCATAACGAAGGCCTTATCTCCAAATAGAAACACATTCATACTTACAGGTGTTAGAACGTCAACACAAATATGTGGAGGAGGTGGAGCACAATTCTATCGAAAACACTGTCTTATTATCCATTATTTGGCTCTACCTTAAAATCTTCTTGCGATTTTCTAAAGTGCTTTAAAATACTTTGTATGAAAGATTCAATATAAAATACAATTGCTCTGTGTTTTCAGTGACACCAGGTAGTGAAGCGCATCCAGATTTTGTTTCACATTGTGCGTACATTATCTAAAAGCAACTCAGGTATATTCATTCGTTATCATAAAGCACGGTTTCATTAAGTTTTAATAAACGTTTTAAAAGTAATAAAGGGCTTTTATTGCTACATAGATAAGAAATATGACAAGTACGGGTATTTCTTAGTATATTAAAGAGTTTACTTTTAGTTAAGCAAAGAATTTAAGAAATATTTTAATTAACCTTTGGAATGGGTAGTACCCAAGAGAATGACAAAAAATGGACTGAAGATATGTATCAGAGCTATTAAAATACCCTAAAATACTCCAAGAATTCATTATTATTGGAACAAACACTTCAATACTATATTCCTCTGATTTGGATTGCCAGACCCAATTTTGGAGAACCACAAAATGGGATTCATAATTTGAAATTTTCTAGATGTGCAGAGATAAAATAAGAGATTTGTTTGAAAATATGAGATATCTCCTTTAACATTCTAATATATATTATTTAATTACGAAAATACAATTCGAAAAGATTCTAGAAATGTAAACATTTTCCTCCTAAATCTAACCAATGATAAATTCATTCAAAGTAAAGTATTTGATTTCTTATAAGTAAAAAGTCCACAAAACCCTCTTTCTGATGAGGTTCTTTCTCTTAGAAAAATAAGAACAAAAATGTAGTGTTCACTTGCTATTTTTGCGTGTGAGGTTTGGTGACCACTAAAATTAATTCTTATTAGAGTTGTAAATACAGTAGCAAGATGTATAATCATCTATTAAAATATTTTCTGAAACTTAGCAATGAAGTGATACATTTACTAGGTATTATTTACATTGTTAAACTCTAACAGTTCTTCAACATTTGAATAACTAAATAATGATATGGTTTGCCATATGTTTCCATTTAATGAAGCCTTGTATTGATACTTAAATGCTTCATTAAGTCACAAGCTGCCAAAATAAGTAGCTTTTCTCTTGTCATAAATGTGACACGGTTTAACTAAAAAGTCTTGTCATTTTAAAAATTAAAAATGCTTTTATTCTGCGTATGTTATGAGCAACATCTCTCTTAGTATTTCAGGTTTAGATACAAAACATTTTTAGGAAGCTGACATAGTAGTTTGGGAATTTTTGTGCACAATTTTCTTGTCAGTAGGAGGTTTTATGAGTTGTTATAACTATCATTTCATCATAAACTAAACAAACTTTACATGCAATTTTCAATAGGTTCTTGAAGTGACACCTGTTTCATTAATAATAATAATAATCTAAAAAAAGTTCTCTTCTGAGTTGTAAACACCAAATAAAAAGCTGTAATTTAACCCAAATCATATTTTTCAAGGCACCATCTACCTTGAAAATGACAAGTTCTGAAAATGACAGGCTCACATGCTCTGAAGAATGCATGTGGCGTGGAACTGCAATCTCAGAATTTGTCTTTCTCCCTACTCATTGAAATAGCTGACAGACCGTAGATGCCATAATCATTTTTGCAAGGGCATAGCATATAAAGTCTTATCAATCAATGTTTATTTTGAGCAAAGAGGAAATGTTTAGATTTTGTGTATTGTTTTCTAGATTAGGTGATATGGAAACAAATTCAGGCTTGAATAGTGGTATTTCAAGATCTCTTTTTCAAATATGGCTGCACTTACAGAACATGGCTGAGGAGCCCTGGTGGAAGAGTGGTTACATGCTGGAATGCTAACTGTAGGGTCAGCAGTTTGAAACCCCCAGCTGCTCTGTGGGGGAAAACCAGGGCTTTCTACTCCTGTAGAGTAACGGTCTCGGAAACTCACAGGGGCAGTGTGAAACCTCGGAAACCCCGAGGGTCCCTTTGGGTCGGCATCAACGGGCTGGCAGTGAGTTTGGTTTTTGGTTTTAAAGAAAAGTAGATGGCAGCTGACCATTGTAGCAACTGGCAGAACAATCTATCTTGAAAAACTAGGTTGGTGAAGGAAATGAAAAACATCATATTTTAAGACTTGGTTTTTGACATTCTAAAAATAACGTGTTTTGGAGTATGTTTCAAAGATTACTTGGTGAAAGGATTATTACTTGCCATCAAGTCGGTTCCTTCTCACGGAGACCTTAGGTATTACAGAATGGAGCATTTCCCTGCCCTGCACCAGCCTCAAAATGATTACTATGTTGTTGTTAGTGTTGTTGTAGCCATGACAATGTCAGCCCATTCTCCATAAGTTTTGTTCACTTTCACCTTAGCAAACAGGATGATCTTTCCTAGCGGTTGATCTTTCCTGGTGGCATGTCAATAAGCAATAGGAAGTCTCAAATTTGTTGCTTCTTCCATTTTCTTTTTCATTGTCTAGCACACGGGTGATGGAAAAGACAAGGCACGGGTCATCAAAGTGACATCCCACAGATTTTAAAACAAAACATCCCATAGAATGTTTGCAGCAGATTTGCCTCCTGCGTATGATACGCTCTTCAATTCCTTCACTGTTGTGTCCGTGAGCATGAACTGTTGATCCAAGTGGAATGAAACCTTTGACGACTTCAATTGTTTCTTTGCCAATTATCATGATCTTCTTTACTGGGTCATTTTTGAAGATTATTATTTTATAAATATAGAGTTAGTACAAATAACTCAGAATAAAGTTGACTACATGGGCTCAATAGTTTTAGAATGATACAAGGTGCCGATGAACTAATTTACTGTGAGAAATGATCCTTTTCACAAAAACCATGCTAACATAATTAGCATGTTCTATTTGATGAAGTAAACTATCCAGAAGCCAAGTAGCCATGAAGAACTATAGAGGCTGTTAGCTCAAATGATCAGCGAAGAGTGCTGGAGGCATTTTCATAATGAAGAAGTCTTTGATTAAGATTCATTCTCTGGGAGGATACCCGTGTAGGGCGAAGTCCTTTATCTGTTCTCGGGCACACTTCTTTCCTTCTGCGGATATTTCCCTTTTCTTCTCTTTACCCGTATTCTTCAATACTTTTGTCGGGAACATCGCCTTTGCGAAGAACTTGCCTTGTGAGAGTGCTTATAATTTTGCAGCCATTGTTGTCTTGGTCCGGTGTCCTCCAGGCACTTCTGCTTTACGGTGACTTATGTACCAGGACACAAAACACTGCCCGGTCCTGCGCCTCCTCACAAACGTTCCCCCGTTTGAGCCCACTGATGCAGCTACCGTGTCCATCAGTCCTTCTTGTCCAAAGTCTTTCTCTGCTTCCCCGCTGACACTGCGCTTCTCCATGGTCTCTTCCCACACAGGTAGTCAGTTCCATTTCTGCGCATTCCACCTGGAGAAGCCCATGTGTACGGTCACCTGTTGTGTCGTTGAAAAGAGTTATTTGCTGTGAAGATGTTGTTGTTGGCCAGGCAATCTCTGGCTTCACTGAAATGTGTTCACTGTAAGTGCCCCTGTTAGTGTTTTAAGTACCAGTGGTACAGCTTCCAGCATCACGGCAACACACAAGCCAACACGGTAAAACAAACTGACAGCCAAGTGGTGGTAGCAGACATTATTTTATTTAATATTATCAGCCCTCCTTTGGGGAGCCCTGGTGACACTGGTGGCTTTGTGTTGGGCTACTAACTGCAAGGTCAGCCATTCAGAACCACCAGCCACTCCATGGGAGAAAGACAAGGCTTTCTACTCTCATAAAGGCTTGCAGGCTGTTCTATCCTGCCCTATAGGGATGCTACGGATCAGAAACAACTGGATGTCAGTCAGGTTCTTATTTGCAGCAACAGGAACAGCCACCGCCAGTTGCTTTTAAGTCAATTCTAATTCATAGAGAGTGTATGTGTGTCAGGGTAGAAGTATGTTCCATAGGGGTTTCAATTGCTGAGGTTTGGCGGGTAGTGGTGGTGGAGGCAAATGAATGGCAGCAGGGAAGTAGATTCGCAGACTTTTCTTCCAAGGCACCGCTTGCATTTAGCAGCTAAGCATTTTATCCGTTTGTACCAACCAGGGACAACCCTAGGAAGAGAGCTAAGTAAAATACCATAGTCTCTCAGGTAATAAGTGTTGGAGCTCAGATTTCAAGCCCAATCTTGTCAGCATCTATGCCCACATAATGCCTGGAGCAAGTTTGTATGTCCAGTCTAGAACTACCTAAGATAACGTGATTGGAGAAACATATATGTTTGTTCCCCTTGTCCTTTTTTAACTCCATGTTTCAGGAGCTCACCAGGTTTCCCCCGTGTTTTGGTGTTGTATTTCTGCTTACATTTTCATCATTCCAGAATTTGGGGGAAATTCTTCAGCATAATCCTCAAGTACTGGCAATTATTATCTTTCCCAAGATTAATACATGCTTACAAAATATTTATTTAATAATGCTTAGAATGGATGAAGACATCGTTAAGGAATCTCAGTAATTGGGCAAAATGAAATGAGTACGATTAAGTTACTACAGATTTATTTTTATTAATCTTTCCTTTGTGCTATTGAGTTTAGCAATGAAGAATTTTTAAAAAGAGATCTGAGATAGATAATTAACTATTCTCTATTTTCTTGATTCTGAGGTTTAAAAAATATGTTCTCAGTAACACAAATATTAATTAGATGCTAATTAATAATTTCACCCATGAAACATTTACAAAACAAATATGCAAATCCTCATAAACCAACTTGCACTCTAGTGATGATTAGGGTATCATTATATTCAGGAGCAATTCTGATGAATGCATAATACTTTAAGAGCATGACCTAATGCTAATGTAGTGAAAACTTAAAACATTTTTTCCCATTTTGTTTCTCTCTATAGCTCACAAAGATGATAACTAAGATTTATCTTTAAATTACCTTTATACTTTAATATTTTATTTAATCTTTGAGATGTCAACTACCAATTTGATTTATCTCGCTGGTTTTAACATTTTGGGGTCTTGAGTCCTTTGAAAATATAATGGAAGTTATAAATCATTCAACAGTAAGAGACATATTACTCATGTAACACAAAATTCTTCATACAACATAGGCAGTTCAGAAGGTTTCTGACTCATCTACGGATTTCATGTGGATGATTGCAAAGATCGTTGGGGATCAGGTGATCAGGCATCTAGTTCTAGTTTTACCAACTAAAGAGATTTATGATCATATACAAGTAACTTTACCTCCCAGGGTATATGCACTTCTATATCCATAAAATTTGAGAGCTGATTTTTCAGGTGCTCTCCAGCACTGAGAGAATAAATTCTAATTTTAATTTTTAAGTTGAAGATAGAGTGATTGCCATTTTGTTTCTCTTTTAATAAGCACACCAACTGAGTTTACAAATGCATGTTGTCTTTCAAAATGCTTACCTTGCAAGGTTCTCTGAGTATTCTGACCATGAGGCAAGTCATGCAACAAATTAAACACCGCTGAAAATATTTTAAAACTTCTCTTTTGTAGTTGCCAACTACAAAAGCTGTTTTATAATGGAGTGAAAATACTTTTCAGAGATTTTGAAGAAACTGTTTGGATTATTTGACCAAGCACTGAAAATCAGAAAGCACCAGAAAACTGACAGTGGGCAACACTACCAACGTTTTCTAAATAACAAAAGTACTGTCAGTCACAGGAAATGGATCCATGAATTTGATAACCATCACACATAAAATTAAGCAGAAAGTTTCTGGACAGTTATGATTCCTGGGAATCCTAGGAGATTAACCTAGAAAAAAATGAAGCCAAACAAGTTTCATTTTATATACAAATACAGTTATTAGGTTGGTTGATCTGAGCTATGCTTCTGAGATACCAGCTTTAAGGAGAGTGGTGAAATTTGAGAAAATGAAGATGGAGCTGATTTCTGAAGAGCTAGAACTGAATTGTCCTGCCTGTAGCCTGTTGCTGAGTTCTTCATGTGGGTCTTGCTTAGTAAAAATATCACAGGAGAAAAATGAGATTTGTCTCTTCCTGTAAAGAGTCACCATCTGGAAAGAGACTCACTGGAATAGTCCTACACTGTTGTAGAGGAAAGCTATGAGTTGGAATTGACTCAGTGGGTTCAGTTTAGGCTGGTTAGTCAACACATATATTGGTAAGTGGGATAATAACCACTCAACAAAAGAGAAAATTCCATAAGTTATAAAATTATGACTTCAAACCAATAGAAATGAAGATTTTAATGTGGTATATCTTTTTTAAAATAACAAATGTACCATGTTGTACTTAAATCCAAATAATCAATTAAACATATACAAATATGGCCATACAAATAATTGTTTGGTAGCTAATTTTTCATCTCATGAGACACTACAATTGACACATAGTATTATTAGTCAAAGAAACCCTGGTGGTCTAGTTGGTTACAAATTGTTAACCACAAGGTCAGCAGTTGAAAACTGCCAGCCTCCCCATATGAGAAAGACGAGGCTTCCTGCTTCTGTAAAGATTTCCACACTCAGAAACCTACTGGGGGAAGTTCTACTCCATTCTATAGGGTTGCTATGATCGGGAATAAACTCAATGCCCTTGAATTGCATTATCTTTCAGGAAGTTGAAAGTCTTTTGTGAAAGCGAAGTAGTCAACAAGCAATAATAATGCAGAAAATGGTCAGGGCTATAATAAAAGCATGCTTGTGATATGAGGAATAAAGAAATAGGAAGAGAATGTTTGGAAAGTGATTAAGGTAGCAATTGTACAATACTGCTTGATGTGATTGAACTGTGGAATGACATGATATAGGCATAACTTCCAATTAAAAATAAATTTAAAACAATACATATAACCTCCTCCCAGGGGGATGGGATGTGGAGAAGTGGGTGAAGGGAGACGTTGGACAGTGCAAGATATGACAAAATAATAATTTGTAAATTATCAAGGGTTCATGGGGGAGGGCGTTGCAGGGAGGGAGGGGAAAATGAGGAGCTGCTACCAAGGGCTCAAGTAGAAAGCAAATGGTTTGAAAATGATGAGGGAAACAAATGTACAAAAGTGCTTGACACAATGGATGTATGTATGGATTGTGATAAGAGTTGTACGAGCCCCCAATAAAATGATTTTTAAAAAATTACATTGGAAACTCCATTGAGAAGTTGTACTCTGACCTATGTGTAGGAATTGACGGGATGAGAGACAACAACAAAAATATCATATATAGATAGAGAATTGATAAATCGATGATGGATAGATCGATATATTAATGAATTCATAGATAATGTATGTATGTATATGCCCCACAGCAAGTGCCAAAACTTTCTAATGTTGCCCTGGTTCTGGCAGTTATTCTTTTGAGTCTAAGATGTGCTTCATTTTTGTGCCAATAAATACCATTGGTATTTAAGTCACTTTTATTCATGTTTCTGCTTCCAATTAAATAATAAAATGAAGAATCCCTGCCATGTGTAAATGGACATTAGCTATATGATTTATAAAGATATATTGGCTATGTTGTCCTAAGTAATTTCAGTTGTTTCCAAATTCAAATCCACTCTCAAAGGAAATAGTTTGACACTAACTAATCATCTGATTCCAAGTAACAAGATAGCATAACCATGAATAACAAAGCAGTAACTTTATTACTGTAATTAAGTACAGAACTTATTTCTTGACTATCATTCATTTTGCATTCTGATATGTTAGATATCTTGTCAGTTTACATTGCATTAACTATTTGGATTGGCACATGGATACGACAATCTATTAATTTCATTTCATGTTATCTTTTTCAGATTCCTTTGTTAGAGTTTTCTGCAATCTGGATGATAAATTCATTCACAGGGTCACCACATGAGATTTACACACCTGTAAATCAATCCCCAATACACATCGGCTGGCAATGACAATAACCCCCAAACCAGATGGGAGCATTGTACACGGGCTTTTTGCAACTGTTGTCAGCGTGGGATATCACATCTTGTAATATGATCCCCCCACAGAACAATGTGCCCTAACTCTAAACTTTTAATGCGCTCAACTTTCTATTAGATTGAGGGCGCTATCGGTTTTGTATGGACATGTCGATGGGTTCGTGATTTGTGTCTGCCCTAGTCTGCTATAGTTATCTGTATAGGGAAACAGAGAACGGTGGAAATACAAAGATAGTCACAGAATTGGTGATTGCCCAGGGCCACGATGGGAGAAGGAAGGGGAAATGGGGAATAATCATTAATGTGTAAAAGATGGAATAAAAAAAGCTACAAAGGTTGACAGTGATAATGACGCACAACCCTTCTTGATATGATTGGACCATTAAGTTGTATTATATGTAAATGATAGATCAATAAAACAGTTTTTGGAAAAGTGGAATGAAAAGATAATGGACTGTCGCATGGATGTTGGGGAGCCCCTTGGACATACAAACCCACTGGATTGCCGTGATAGCCACACACCCCAATGACTCCGGCACAGCATGAGCATAAAGATGGCACAGGAGCTGGCAGCATTGCCATCTGTTATACAGAAGAGTGCTGTTCACTGGAGCCAGCCAAATGGCAACTGACAAGTACAT
>NW_022103915.1:77996299-78010363 GCF_000313985.2 Echinops telfairi | reverse complement strand
CTCATTATTTTACATCACTCCACAGAGTGCATCCTATGTCTATTGACCATCTAGTTCTTTATTTTAATTACACATGCTTTTATTTAAATGAGTTCCTACATGGTATAAATAAATTAACACATTAGACTGCTAATGAAAATGTTGGAAATCAAGTCTATTCAAAGGCACGCCAGAAGACAGGTGTGGAGATCCGCTTGTGAAAAATCAGCCATTGAAATCCTAGTAGGACTCGGTGTGACACGTGAGTCATGAGAAGTAACTGTTTCAGTGTGTTGTTTATTTCTTTGATGAACTCAAGACATTATATAAAAAATATATTTTACATTGTGAGTATTACACCACTTCACTAGCACCAATGGAAAAATTTATTGAATAAGATTTACTTGAAAGATGTTAGGAATGATAATATTGAAGTATACAAGGGACTAAGAGTGAAATGAATAAAACAAAATGAACGAATAGCAATACACTAAGCATATTTTATCGTCTAGACCATACTGCATATTATGTGGTATTTCTTCCTTTATTTTACTTGGGCCCGTGATCAATGTTCATGGAAGCAGCAGACATACCGTATTGGGCAAATTTGCTGCACAGAATTTCTTCAAAGTGTTAAGTAGCAAAAATATTACTTTGAGGACTAAGATGTGTCTGCTCCAAGCGTGACCGTCTCAGAAACCCACGGGGCCTGGTCCTGAGGGTTGCTATGAGCTGGAATTGACTCGAAGGCAGTGCTTTCATTGACTTGCTAAGCGACTAGGCTCAGCACCCAGGTTCAATATCAATCTATGTACCATGCCCAAAGCCTTTATCTCAAAACCGGGTCTTATTCACAGATTCAAGAATGAGGACTTCAATTTATCTTTTTTCGTTTGTTGGTGGGATACAGTTTGATCCATAACAGTTGGTTTCATAATTCCTTACTTCCAGCACTGTCTGAACTACAAGATCAACTAGAGAAATATCAACATTGATGGGGCTTAGTTCTCAAAAGACCGTTTTGTTGTTGTTTGTTTGTTTGTTTTTACAAGGGATCTAAACAATCAACATGACTATTGTGAAAATGGGGTAAGACTGGGCGGTGTTTTCTTCTCTCGCACACAGGGTCGCTGTGACTCAGAACTGATTCTTTGGTATTTAACAACAATGAATAATCAGCACTATTATATTTATTGTTTGTTGTGGTTTTCCTTTAAGGATTGAAGCAAAAATTTATTTTAAAACCAATTTAAATGTTTCTTTTCATATAACTACATAGCATTTATACATCTTCTTTACTCTGCTATGACTTGTCTTTAAAGGAAACTAAAGCGGTGGGGGGAGAGGGGAGATGTTTTATATCAATCCAGGAGGTGGTAGAGAATGAAATTAAAGATACCAAAATTACCATGTCCCTTTTCTTCTATTTGCCACCCTACTCTTATCTCATGACAAAGTCTAGCAAATTAATATAAAGAAAAAATGCCTTGACCTTTAAGTTTAATGGGGGCAATGCATTCAGATATTTCAAACTTTTCCCCATGTGTATGGTCTAAGAGGCTTCTTGAATTTATGATGTTTCATATTTTGGCAATATAAATTATTTTTATTTTATTATTTTATTTTGTGTGTGTGATATTTCAGGTTCCCTTTCACACTTAAAACTCTCATTGAGAATCAAAACTGTTCTCTGGATTAAACTGTAACATCATTTGGGCATTTACATAATGTGTAGAAGAGAAGGAAACACTACCTGCCCCAAATTGTGATTTCTAAGAGGGCGTCTAGATTCAGTGAACTTAGATACCAAAAAAACCCCCCCAAAGATTTTGAAATTGCCTTGCCAACGCTTAGATTCATATGTCTATTTTTGCACAGCATCAAATAAAGGTACTATTTCCAATCCCAAACCTTCACTCTGTCGTCTCGCATCACATTGACATTTTCCACAGCCCTCCCTCCTATTTTCTTTAAATAACATTTTCCTTGATTCTCTTAATTTGATATTTGATAATTTTCTAGTTGTTTATTTATTAAAATTGTGCTTAAATGTTGTCTGTCCTACACATACATGGTTAAAGGTGCATTTATTATTTCCAATGCTGTATTGTATTTCCTGGCATTGATTCTAAAATAAACAACTTAAATCCAATTTTAAGGAGGATATTTTAGAGAATATTTATTTTATTAAATAATGAAACAAAGTGCTGAATGTTACATTGAAAAGACCATTGCAATACTGTAAAGAATTTCCATTGCCCTTTATACTTGCCTGGGTAAAGAATAGTTTGGGTCAAAAATCTGTATTTCCCCTAGTAGTAGGCTTTCTCTACGTGTTAAATTGATCAGATTATTTTGCCATATTATGTACATGTTAATTCAAACTCCAAATTAGTTCATCTCTGTGTATTCAACTACATGAAGTCAAAAGATATCTTTCGCAATTATTTTGCTTCCATAACGTATAGCTTTCCAAGATCCATTACTTGCTTTCAAAATGTAAAACATGGTCATAAGTACAGTATTACTATAAAAACAAGATTTTAAAATATTTGATTTCTCAAGTTCACGAGAAGGCAGATAGTTTTATGTTGTTGTGGCTTGTGTTATGTTGTGTGGCTTACTTTATTTTCTCAAATTATGCAACAAAATCTAATATTTCACTAAAGGTCATTTGCTGACATTTCAGATAATTGAATAGTATCACTCATCTACCAATATTTATCTGTTGTTTTTAAAAAATGAAACCCAACCAGAAGAAATTCTCATGCAATGTGCAACATATACTTTGCCCTGTGAAAGTTTTAATAGAACGATGCTGCTGAAACTAATAGCTTAGAAAGTTCAAGAAAAAAAAAATAGAAACTGATATAAGAAAAACCAACATGCCTGGCTGATAAATTGGGATAAAATAACCAGCTAGATCTACGCTTATTTGCAGAACATAATCTCCTATCACTTGCAGATACACCTAAATTCGATTCTTGGATTAGGTGACATGTCTGCATTTGATTACTTGTTTGGAACAGCCTATTGGTTATATCACTTTCCTGGTATCATTAGATGAAAAAAGTCTCTATAACAGCCCTATTTTTTTTTTTTACACATCCAATAATCCTAAAAGGTAACATGGAGGCGAAGTTTACGAAATTGTTCTCTCTGCCCTACAATGAATTCTGCCCTACTTGCAATTGAAAGGCTCCTGTAGAGCCCTTTTGCCATCAAGACTCCAAATTAGCACCAGCTTGCAATGATAATCAGTTCATTTCAGTGTACTCAAAATGGGCTCATTATTATTAATTTTTGCCAACTCCCAAGCAATTCATGAACCATTTTTAGCTTTTCAAAAAGCAGTTCATGAATCAGACAAAAAAACCTTAAAAAGGAACCCTCCTCCAATGAGATGATGACTCAGAGTCCTTTGCTGTGTCAACTGCAGAGCATCTGAAATCTGATGAGGACGGGTTGATGGAGAAAAGGCCATGATGAGCAGGAAACAATGTCTTGAATTTACATGTGAAAACTTCTTGTTGGTTTTGGCAATTTTGCTGAGGATTATTGAGAAATCCATAACATCTGGATGTGGGGGAGAAGCTCCACGAAAATGATGAAGTTTATATTGGTCGACAAGACTATAAATGGAAAAGAAAGTAGTTTTTTAACACAGCTGTTTCCAATTTTGTTAACATCTTAGGCCAAATTCATTTGGGGAGGTGCATAAAACTGATGTTTGAGATATACTTCACAAGTCGTACGTAATGTACACGTGCTGAAGGTATTCCTACAAAGACGAGCACATTTAAAGGATGGACAAGTAAGCCACCGGTCCTATCTCTATACCCTCAATTCCCTTTGAAACGTAGATTAACATAAGCCATTTAGTCAATAAATTTGGATTGAAAAGGTAAATTATTCCTTTGAGTGAACTTGATTCTAAAGAAAATAAGCCATCAAACCTCTGGCACTGTCTTTTGTTTCAGTGCATATCATATCATTCATTATTTAAAAAATAGTTTGTTTAATGATTCCATCATAGGTTGAATCTCATAATAAAGCTATATGTGCACTATTTTCCCACAAACCAGGTGTTTTGTCACTCATCACTCAGCCTTTCTTAATTTATCTTCTCTCTCTGTAGGTTGGGAATTGGGAAATAAAAAAGATATATATGTATGTGATTATGAAACATGTTCTCCTTGATTTTGAAGGGAATGTTGAATAAATCACATATGCATATTCACTTCAATTATTACACACATATACATATGCACATAATCTAACTATCTATCTATTCACACATAAATTTGGCTTCCAATTTCTCATTTTCCTATTATTAGCTTTCTGATATTGCTTTTCTTATATGCTGCCATTAAACCTCTAATAAACTGGTGAAAATCCTCTATTCCATTTTCTCTCTGCCTTTTGTTTCTTTCATCTCACTTTTGAAAGCCTTCAAACACCTTTCTGTTTTCTTGCCTAGAGAACAAAAGGGAAATGTGAAACTCAAAAATAAACAGACCAAAGCAGACTTTGCTATCATTTTCCTTTTCTGGACCTCTGAAGTCATTGTGCAGCTGAGAAAAATGGCAACAGCATCTTTGTAAAATGTTCTGTTCGCTTGTTGATGCTTTTTGGCTAGAAAAGACTCTTAAATATTGATGACAATTACACTTCTCTTTCTATGATTTTATTTTCAGAATTCAAGGCTGGGTATAGGCATGAGCATACCAGTAGCAGATAGATGTGTCAATTCTCTTTGACATAAGGAAAGTCTGGGACGGCAAGATGTTTTAAAGATCATCAACAATATGATCGATATAGATTGCCAAAATCAATTCTGGAGTCTGACTCTGCCTCCTGTGAGTAGTTGTCACAATGTTCCTTGAGAAAATTGGCAAGAGACATTAAGAATTCTGTCAACAGACACCCATCAATAGAGACTAATCCTCCTGAAGACATACATCACAGTCATTTTGCTTCTTCCGAGCAAATAGGTTAAGCTGTGTGGTTAACAGAGTTAAAGGAAACTGTGTGATTAACAGAGTTAAAGGAAGAGAGTAAATATTCTCTGCTGTGCTTTCATTAAAAACATTAAATGGGAAAATGAATTTCTTAACTTAAGCATTTTGGAGCTCAGAAACTAAACCTATTACATGAAATGTATTTGAAGCCCATAGAAACCATGGCACTTTCCACCACCCCATATGCATGTAAAAGCTGGACAAGGAAAAGGAAGTGCCAAACAAGAATAGTTACATTTAAACCATGGTGTTGGCAAAGAATGCTATTGTTGTTAGGTGCCATGGGATGAGGTCTGATCAATAGTGGCTTTATGCACAACAGAATGAAATACTGCCCTCTCCTGCACCAGTCTCACAAGTGTTAACATGCTTGAGCCCATTGTTGCAACCGTGGTGTCAATCCATCTGCTTGTCTGCTTTCTTCTTTTTCTCTTCCCTTCCACTTTACCAAACAGAATGCCTTTTTCCACGGCCTGGTCTCTCCTGACAACATGTTTAATGTGTGTAAGGTGATGTTTTGCCGTCCTTGCCTCTAAGGAGCACTCCAGTCTTCCTTCCCCCATACAGATAGATTCGTCTTTTAGCAGTCCATAGTACTTTCAATAGTTTGCTCCAATGTCACAATTCAAATGCATCAATTCCTTTTCAGTTTTCCATATTCTATATCCAACTTTCACATGCATGAAAGGCGATTGAAAGACACAGCTTGGGTCAGGCACATCTTAGTCCTTAAAATAGCATCTTTGCTTTTTAATATTTAAAAGCGGTGTTGTGCAGCAGATTTATCTAATGTGATATATGTTTTGATTTATTGACTGCTGCTACAAGGGACGTTGATTGGGCATCTAAGCAAGACAAAATCCTTCAGTTTTTTTCTCCACTGATGATGGTACCTATTGGTCCAGTTATGAGTATTTTGGTCTTCTGTATATTAAGTTGTGATCCATACTGCAATTCTTGATATTCATGAAGAAATGCTTTAAGTCCTCCTCATTTTCAGCAAACAAAGTTGTGTAATGCATATCACGGGTTGTTAGTAAACCTTCTTCCAATCCTGATGCCACATTCTTCTTCATAAAAACCAGCTTCTCTGATTATTTGTTCAGCATAGAGTTTGAATAAATAGGGTAAGAGGATACGATCCTGAAGCACAACTTTCCTGATATTAAACCATGCAGTATTCTGTTCACACAGCTTCCTCTTGATCCATATATAGGTTCTGCATGAACACAATGAAGTGGTCTGTAATTCCAGACTTCTCAAGGTTGTCCATAGTTTGTTATGATCCACGCAGTCGAATGCCTTGGTATAGTCCAAAAACACAAACATATTTCTGGTATTCTTTGCTTTCAGCCAAGATCAATCTGACATTAACAAAGTTATTCCTTGTGCCAAGTCCACTTTTGAATCTCACCTGAACCTCTGGCAGATTTTGTCAATGAACTGTAGGATGGTGTTCAGCAAAATTTCACTTGCATGTGATATCAACAACATTGTCCTATAATTTGAGCCTTCTCTTGGATCACTTTTCTTTGACATGGGCACTAATATGGATCTCTTCCAGTCAATTGGTCAGGTAGCTGTCTTCTAAATTTCTTGGCATAGATGGTTGACTAGGTCTTTTTGGTACAGTGACTCTGTATTTTTTCTATTTTCTTTTGATTCTTCCTCTTCCTGCATCATTCAGTATTTTCCCCATAGAATATTTTAGTATTTTAGTATTTTAATGTGACACTTGAATGTTTTCTTGCATTCTTTCAGCTTCAAATATGCTGAGCATATTTTTTTCTTCTGGATTTCTAATTCTATGTTTTTGTACATTACATTATTATATTTGACTTTGCCTTCTTGAGCTACTGCTTGAAATTTTCTTTTTAGCTCTTTAATTTGATCATTTCTTACATTTGTTTTAGCTACTCAATAATTCAGAGCAAGGAGTTTCTTCTGACATCCACTTTGATCTTTTATTTCTTTCCTGTCTTTTTAATGACTTGCTTTCTCCATGAATGATGTTCTTGATGTTGTCCCACAGCTTCTCTGGGGTCTTTCAAGTAAATCTGTTCTTGAGGTGTTCGTGAAATTCCAGTGGAATAGACTCAAGGTTGTATTTTGGATCTTGTGGACTTGTTTTAATTTTCTTCAGCTTCTACCTGAACTTATATATGAGCATTCGATGTTCTGTTCCACCGTCAGCCTCTGGCCTGGTTTTAGCTTCTGATATTAACTTCTCCATTATGTCTTCCCACAGATATAGTCAATTTGATGTATGTGTATTCTATCTGGAGAAGTTCGTGTGTATAAACAAGTGGTTGGTTTTGCAACGTTCGATCACGTGATCTCCAACTTCATTCTTATCACCAAATCCATATTTTCCAACTGCTGCTCCTTGCGCTTTGTCTCCAACTTTTGCATTCCAATCACCAGTAATCAGCATTGCTTCTTGATTGCATGCTTGATCCATTTCAGACTGAAGTTGTTGGTAGAATTCTTCAATTTCTTTATCACTAGTTTTTGTGGTTGGTGCGTAAATCTGTGTAATAGTTGTATTGAGAGGATTTCCTTGAAGGCGGATAGATATGATCCTATCACAGACAGCATTGTACTTCAGGATTGATTCTGTAATGCCTTTTCTGACAACAAATACCACACCATTCCTCTTGATTGTGTTATTCTTAGCATAGAGAATCATATGATTTTTGGATTCAAAATGGCCTATTGCAGTCCATTTTGGGTCACGAATGCACAGGAGTTTGAACTTCATGCATTCCATTTCATTTTTGAAGACTTCCATTTTTCCTAGATTCATATTTCCACACATACCAAACCTGATCATTAGCATATTTTTGCATCTGGCTTTCCTTACCTTAAGTTGCATCCCATAAACAAATGAAGGCCTCCAAGGCTGCATTCCCACAGGCATTATCTGACTCGCATCACCATGACTGACTACTTCTGAGAAATCACATCCTCCTCAGTTATACTTTTGAGTGCCCATCGACCCAAAGTATCCCCGCTCCAGCACCATCTCCAACAGCATTCTGCTTCATGCATTAGGCCTCTAGTATCAGATCAGGTTTGGAAGCTCTGCATATGGTTTTCAGCAGCTCCTGCTTCTGAGTCCTGAGCCGAGTCTTTCTTCATTGTCTGTTGTTAGTCTGGAAGTTTCGCTGCAACCTGTTCACTTTGGGTGACTCTGCTGCCCTTTGAAATGTCAATGGCATAGCTTTCGGTGTCACAGCAGCACACAATCCACCGCAGTACAACAAACCGATAGACAGGTTTTGGCAAAGAATAGTGCATATAATATAGACTGCCAGAAGAACAAGAAAATATGTCCTGAAGGAAGTACAGTCAGAATTATCTTATGATGTGTGGACGGTGACATTTTTTATAACTTAATTTGGACATATCATCAGGAGGGATGGATCCTTGGAGCGGCACATCATATATTTAAAGAAGAGGGTTAGTGAAAAAGAGGAGACCCTCACTGAGATGGATGGAAACAGTGGTTGCAACTCTGGGCTGAAATGCAGCAATAATTGTCAGGATGCATCAGGACCCAGCAACGTTTCATTTGGTCATACATAAAGTTATTATAATTTGGGACCAACTCAATGGCACCTGAAAACAACAGAAATCATATTCAAATTCAGTGGTACCACTTCTAAAGATATACTGTTTGACAGTTGGGTAGCTTGATTGACTTTTTTGTTGTTGTTGTTGATTGACTTTTGTGAGGTTCTTTTTAAAAAAAATCTTGTGTGGTTACTACATCTAAGATAAACTGGATATTTGGTTGAACAATATTGAAGAAATATTTAGTTGTGCTTTATTGACTATGAAAGGGCTTTCAACTGTATAGATCATAAAAAACTATGGATAATATTGCATAGCATGTTATCCATGTCACTTAATTATGCTCATGCAGAACCTGAACAGACACAAAAATGAAGTTGGTCAAACAGAACAAAGGCATATTGCATGGAATCAAATTAGGAAAAGATGTGTGGCAGGGTCATATCCTTTGACCATACTTATTTAATCTGTATGCTGAGAACATAATCTAAGAAGCTGAACTATATAAAGAAGAACCCAGTGTCATGGTTGGAGGAAGGTTCAAAACAAGCAGCAATATGCAAATCACACCACTTGGCTTACAGAAAGTGAAGAGGACTTGAAACACGTATTGATGGCGATCAACAAGCATCTTCAGTGTTGATCAGAGTTTAATGTAAAGACAACAAAAATCCTCACAACTCTTCCAATAGACAACATCATGATAAATGGAGAAATATAAAGTTATCAAGGATGTAATATTACTTGGATCAAAAATTAACACTTGGAGAAGCAACGGTCAAGAAACTAAATGATGGAGAAAATTTACTCCACATGAGTAGATTTTTAAGTATTGAAGAGCAAGGATGCCACTCTGCGGACTAGGGTGTTCCTGACCCAGGCCATGGTCTTTTCCATCACATCTTATGCTCGGGAAAGCTTGATGATGAATAAAGAATACTGGAAAAGAATTGAGACTGATGAATTGTAGTGTGACAAAGACTATTGAAAGTACTACGGACTGGGAGAAGAACAAACAAATCTGTCTCGGAAGAAGTATATCCAGTATGTTCCTTAGAAATGAGCATGAATTTGTCTAACATACTTTGGACATGTTATCAAGAGATAACAGTCCATAGGAAAGCTTAGTAAAATCATCCTTGGTAAAATAAAACTTACTGCCATCGAGTTAACTTGCACTCACAGTGACACCATAGGACAGAGTAGAACTGCTTCTGTGAGTTTCTGTGGCTATACGTTATGACAGCAGCAGAAAGCCTCATCTTTCTCCTGTAGGGGAACTGGTAGTTTTCAATTGCTGATCTTGCAAGCCCGACTAATCATACAGGACTCCTTCGGTCAAGGAGAGGGTCAATGAAAAAGAGAAAGACTCCTAATGAGTTGGCTTGAAATAGTGATTGCTGTAATAGGCACAAACATAACAATTGAGAGAATTGTGCAGGACTCAGGAGTGTTTAGCTCTGTTGATCATAGGGCCACTATGAGACATAAATAAATGACATCTAAGAACATATCAATTTGCAAATTTCTTCAGGATTTCACCTGGGACACATGGATCATGGAAGTATATGGGTAGTTGCAGGAAGTCTTTGAATGTTCTAAAATTGACTTTATTTGTGTGTGTGTAAATATACACATTTATATTGATTTTGAGTAGAAACCATACTTCTTGTCTGATTTTCCAAGATGTCTATGAATAATCTTTATCTATATCCGCCTGGGGATTTAAAAATCATGGAAAATGGAATTAAAATATGGGAAGTCATTGGATAGAGGCTAGACAATGTTCACTTGGATGGAGGCAAAGGATAGCAAAAATTACGGAGATAGGAAAATAAAAAGAGATTTTTCTAGAGTTAAAATCAACAGCGACAAATGCTGTTATATAAAATCTCACAATAGATGGAATCCTGTACTAGCAGACACTTGGATAAACATGCAGACTGAACGTGAGTAGAAGGAAGAATGTGTGTATATTCATATATATGTGTGTGAGGGGATATTTGTATATGTATTTATATTTTCTGTACATATTCCATGAGTATGATGGAGTCCACAAGGTACAAAGATATGAAAACTTCTTTGACATAACCAAGGGAATTGGTTGTGAGTTGCTGGACTGGGGACCATCGTCTCTTGGGACACCGAGAGCAATTGGCATAACGTAGTTCACAATGATAATGTTCTGCATTCTACTTTGCTGAGCAGTGATTGTGGTCTCAAAAGCTTTAAGGCCCTTGGACCACGCAAACATCAGTCTTCACAGCCCTGAGACAAAAAGGAACTAGATGGTGACCAGCACCACTGTGAAGTTTTCGGAAAAGGATCGGATTAGTTGGTTCAGGATAGAGGGAGAGAAAAAAATGTGGAACTGAAATCAAAATCATACAAGAGATCAGGCTTACTGGTCAGATGTAGACTGGTGCGGTCATCAAGATTATGGCCATTAATCACCTTTAATCAGTTCCAGGTCTGGAATGGAACTAGCTAAACCCCGAGTAAAAATAATCAGCCACGTAAGAGAAAAGGGGCTGCATTTTCCCAAGGACACAGTTCAGAGAAGTAGAAAATAAATAAGAATGGAAACTGTAAAAAAAGAGGGGGGATAGGTGATAGTATGGCGAGGGAATTGCATTGGAGACACTTACATAAAACATATATGAATGGTTGAATGTAACACTGATTCTCTGCTCTGCAAACCTTCACCTAATTCACAAAAAATAGCTTTTTAAAAAGAGGATGGAGTCATTTCATGAACTTTTTGAAACCATATGTACACACACATATTAATGGAAGAAACGAGGAAAGAAGACTGACCTGGCTGGTGGGGAGGGGAGTTAAATGTTGGTTAACTCTCCCCGTGTTAGATATTCGCTCGTTAAAAACCAAACACATGCTTATCAAATACTCATGGTATACCATGTGGGAGAAAGATGGGTCTCTCTCCTCCCGTAAGAGTTATAGTCCCAGAAACCCACACAGACAGTTATACCCTGTTGGCATTGATTGGATGGCAGGGAACGTGTGTGTGGTGTGTGTGTGATGGTGTGCCATCAGTGAGCACCAAAATCAACAAAAATCCCTATCCATAAAGAGATTGCATTGAACTGTCGGGAGAAATACCACAAAACATGTCAAGTTCTAGATGATTCAGTCCTAATCTTTAACCATACAATAATTTTGTCCATTATACCATTGTGGTATAAAGTGACAACACAAAATTGCTATATATAAAATACGTCTTTAAATTTTACAAAAATCTTCCAAAATCCTCTTGAGACTTCTTTAAGAGGACGTTCTTTATCTTAATAAAAGTTGCCTTTTCTATCCTGCACACGACTGACAGTTTGTCTTGTTCAGGCTTCCCTGTGCATTGTAGAATCTGATTGCATCCCAGGCCTCTGCCCACTGCATGCCGGCTGTGATCTCCCGGTTGTTCCATCTTGAAACGTCTCCAGACATTGCCAAATGTCCTGAGGTACAAAATCATCATCTCCACCTCAGGTTGTGAATCACTACTTTGAAGATGGATCAATCAGTATTTCAAGGCAATCCTATGCCAGGTTCATTTCACCATTTGGATCTTGAGAAATAAAAATGAAATTAGATTTACAGTCCAAAAGCATGACTTACATATATGTATGATGAATTTAATCTGCAACTAGATATTCACTTTACCAGTCTTTTTTGTGTTAAATCACAAACATCTAGTTTTATCCTGATCAGAAGGAATTTGACCAATTGATGGCTATGAACCTCTCTGGGCAGGTTTTTCTTTGTGACAACACATGAAACATGGCTTTGCGTGCACATGACATCCAGATACACTGCAACTGTCTCGCGATAAATATAGAAGATATCATTGTTAGATGAGTTTGGCTGTCTAAAATAGAAAGGTGAAAAGCCTCTGGCTCTATAATACCATCGTGGAGGAACTATGTCAAACCCACAGTAGCTTCTCCTAGTGCCTTACATTGGGTTATCTAAAGAAGCAAAACCAGAGAAGCTTATATACGTATATGTAGTAAAAGATTTGTCAGTAAACGATTCACATCTTTGTAGAGATTTTCAAGGTCCAAATCTTTGAATCCATTATCAGACTGGAGGCTTCAGCGACTCGGGTAGAAGCAGGATCTGATGCACCTTAGATTGGCCAGTCAGAAGTCAGGTCATTTGCTGCAGCAGTGAGCGAATCCAAGGTCAACAGGTAAATTGGCAGGCTGCTGACTCCCAGGATTGGCAGACACTATGCAGGCTGTAGGCTCAAGTACAAAACACAGGAGATGAGATGACGAGACAGATACAGATCAAAAAAAAAAAGCAAGAGAGCTTTGCCAGAATGTGCTTTTATATTGGAAGCAGGCCAGGCTTCTGAGAGAACCCACTTTTATTGATTGGCTAACCTAAGAAGATCTCATCGCGGAGGTTATTCATCATATCAGCTAGCATCATGGGGGATGACTGCATTAAAACTGCCAACTACTGAAAATCAGAGGCCAGCCAGTTGACAAAGACCAGACGATGACACCTAGATGATGCACGATAATACACCTTCAAATATTTAATTCAAATTGTATTCTGCATTTGGTTTCTTGTATCCCAATGAATTCTAATTGGTACAGTAAATATGCCTCTTATATCTTCATCCAAGCTTTCTTAGTATTTGTTTTTGCATATCTTCATTTGGACTTGGAGATATAAGCATATTTACAACAGTCTTTTTTGAAGAGTTTACCCACCATGAGTTTCCTATTCTTTTATTCATTTTTCTCTACTCGTGCAATTCCTCCCATCATTTTGGTTCTAACACTGTACTTTGTGGAGTTCTGGAGAGGAGTCCAAGTGAGTGAAAAGTGAACTCAAAGCAGAGAGTATGAAGGAAAGAGAAAAATCAAAAGTGAGAGTTCTGGAAAGCTCAATTTTTATTGGACGTATCAAAATGTTGTTCGAGGAAAGAGACTAAGGAGGAAATATCTGAGAAGAAGGAGAACAACAGTGGTGTTAGATATTAATAGGAAATAAACAATTGTAAAATAACAACACTTAATAGATTCATTGACTGAATCTTTTGTTTCCCTTTCAATTTCACTATATATGGGAAGACTAGGGATTAAAAACTTCCATTTCCCTTCCACAAGGGCTTTGGGGTATGATTTAGATTCTGCTGATTAAGTGCTCCCCACAACACTTAACAGACAGAATAGAAGCAGAAGTCAATTGGTGATAAGCAAGCTATAAGCAAACATGAACGTATGCAGTCAGCAGAATCCAGATTGCAGTGTTTAATTGCCAGCCTCATGGGTACAGGTTTGTGACAGTAGCAGTACGCGAGAGCAACAGGAAAGCAAAGGTTTCAGACATCTGCATTAAAGCAGCGGTGGTCCCAAGGCCTGTTCCTGAGTTCTGCTCCTTGGACTTGCAAGGTGAGCCCTTGGGGCACGGTGGGTACATGCATTCAGTTGCCAACCACCAGATCAGCAGTTTGAAG
>NW_022103915.1:77993089-77994805 GCF_000313985.2 Echinops telfairi | reverse complement strand
TTGTTATTCTCTTTGTCCTTGGGTTATTTGGCTACCCTCTTCCTTTCTCCCACCTCCCTCTTTCCCATTTCCCCCTGGAATTGTCAGTACTGTGTTTTGTTTTGTTTTCTCTTGAGATTGTTTATCTTGCCTATGTTATATAGATTGACATGAAAAACAAGCAAACAAATATCAGCAACAAAAGGCCTGTAAATAGTTCCAAGTCTGTCTGTTGACCTTTAGGAATGTTTTCTGATCGACTCTGATGAGGCACCAAGCCCTGACCCCGTAGTCTCTTTGGGGGATTCCTTGGGGCCTTCATTGCCTTGCTCCCCTTGATGCTCTGTTGCACTCCCTTCGTGTTTTGCCCCAGTGTGGGAGGATCAGACTTGGCACAATTCCCACAGTGTCCCCAGTGTTGTTTACCACGGTGCAATAGGTCAGGGAGGGGATGCCATGTCTTGTGATGGTGCCAGCCCTATGGTTCTCTCTGTGCATTGGCTGCTCTGAGTTGGAGCTGCTCCAGGGCTTGGTCAGTCAGGCTGTGGTCCATTCTCTCTCTCTCTCCCCTTCCCTCTTAGTTTGCTTCCTTGTGTTCTGAGCAGAAGCACTCCTCTCCCTGAGCTATATCTTTAACACTGCCCTCCGTAGTGTCTTTTTCTGGGGAGGAGGTCCACATAGCTAGGATTGAGGCTGGTCCCGCAGAACTCTCTGTTGGTTCTAATAACCTGGCATTCTGTGATGCTCATCTTCCTGACACTATCGCTGAAGGAAAAATGGGTGCATAAGAAAATGTGAAAAGAGCTGATGGTGCTCAGCTATCAAAAGATATAGCACCTGGGGTCTTAAAGGCTTGAAGATTAACAAGCGGCCATCTAGCTGGGAAGCAACAAAGCCCACGTGGAAGAAGCACATCAACCTGTGAAATCATGAGGTTTTGACAGGATCAGGTACCAGGCATCAGAAGATCCAAAATAAACAATCATATCGATGTGAGTGAGGGGAGGGAAGTGCGGAGACCCAAATTCCATCTGTAGAAAATTGGACATCCCCTCACAGAAAGGTCCAAGGAAGGGATGAGCTAGCCATGGTGCAGTATAGCACTGAGAAATATACAACATTCCTCTAATCCTTTAATGCTTCCTCCCCGCCACTATCATGACCCCAGCTCCACTTTACAAATCCAGCTAGACCAGAGCATGTACACTGGTACAGATAAGTGCTCTCACCACACAGAATCTAAGACAGATAAACCCCTCAGGAACAATAATGCAAGTAGAGATGCCATGACTGTAGGGGGAAGGTGGGAGGAGAAAGGAGGAACTGATTGCAATGATCTACATATAATCCCCCTCCCCTCAGGGGGAATGAACAACAAAAACATGGGTAAAGGTTGACAGCATATGGTGTAAGATATAAAAATAATAGCAATTTATAATTTATCAAGGGTTCATGGGAGTGGGAGTGTTGGGCAGGGAGGAATAAAACGAGGAACTCATACCAAGGGCTCAATAAGAAGGAAATGTTTTGAAAAGGATGATGACAACATATGTACAAATGTGCATGACACAATGAATGTATGGATAGTTGTGTGACTGCAAGAGCTCCCAATAAAATGGGGTTTTTTAAATCAATTTATTGGGGCTCATACAATTCATCACAATACATAGATCAATTGTGTAAAGCATATCTATACATTTGTTGCCCTCATTATTCCCAAAATTCACTTTCCTCTTG
>NW_022103915.1:77979947-77992099 GCF_000313985.2 Echinops telfairi | reverse complement strand
TTCAGCGATCATGTCGGGAAGGTAGATATCATGAAATGACTGTTTAGCTGAGCAAGGTGCTCTTGTATTAGGGGAGTGCGCATGAGGAGGCCCAATGTCCATCTGCCAAAAATGTTTTTTTTTAAGATAAAATATATAATGTAATTTCAGACTGACATAGGAAGCATCTAAGAGGGAGGAATGTTAATTTTATGAGAGGGAGAAAAATATTTTTGCAACAGCTCCAAGTAATTGATAGACCTAAATGGAACAACTTTATAAAATAGACCATAGTTTGTTCACACATCATCACCTCCACCACTAATATCAACACCAACATCAATGAATAGAGTTTCATCAGTAATATGCAAAATGGTGAAGAAGCAGAAAGTTGTCTGTATTATTATCCTTAGAAAAAATGAAATGACTTATAGAGATTTAAGAATGAAACAAGCAAATTTTGGTATGAAAAAGTTTGGCATCTAAATAAAGATCAGAAGAAGAGATTGATCTTCCAACTTCATTTTATACGTTTGGTATGGTTGGAATTCATCTGATGATCATATGCTGTTGTTAGATGTCATTGTTCTGGCTCTGCCTCACAGCCACATGTACAGCAGAACAAAACACTGCCCAGTTTTGTGCCATCCTCACAATGGTTTGTTTTAGCAAATTGTTGCAGCCACTGTGTCAATCCATTTCATCAAGGTTTTTTTGTTTGTTTTTTTCCTTTTTGCTGACTCTTTGTTGTCCGAGCATGATGTCCTTCCAGGAACCCATCTCTCTTGATAACAGGTTAAAGTACCTTAGACAAAGCTTAGCTTAAAAGGAGCATCCTTTCTCCAAGACAGAGATCATATATTGACTTTATTAAAACAAAGAATTGAGACACCGATAAAATAATGATGGTGTCTCCAAAGTGAATCAGGGACATATATATTTGAATGGATTTTGTGCTCCCACTTAATTGTAATTCATATTTAAGAACAATTAGTACTTTTTCAAACACTTTATTGGGAGGTCTAACAGATATTATAATGATACATAATTCAATTAGATCATGCATAATTATACATGTACTGCCACCATCATTTTCAAAACATTTTTCTTTCTTCTTGAGAACTCTTTGATATCAGCTCCCCTTTATCACCCCCTCACCCCCAGGAACACTTAATCTTATATTATAAATAATAATAATATATTTTTTAAATGTGTGCCCTATCTTACACCATCCACTGTATCCATTCACCTACAATTTTGTTATTCATTCCCTTTGAATGGGATTATACAGTCATCTTTGCCTTCTTACAACTCAGCCCTGCTTATGACATGTCCTCAGAGAGCGATCCCTAAAGTTATGGGTATTATAGAAAAGTGTGGTGAAGAAATCAGATGGCTGAATAGCAGAAAAAATAGCTTCTGGGATCTCAAGGGCTCATCTTTAAACAGGCAGGCTCTAAGTGATGTATCAGTGACGTTCACATGGAAGAACCAAACCGCCCTGTGTGACGAAAGCTTTGTAAATAATAAAACCCCAGACTGGAGGAGGGAACAGGAATAGAGGTTAAATTCTGAACTCCTAGTTTGCAGAAGGCTATGGATGACAGTGGAAGCCATTAATCCATTTGCTGAGGCCCCGTATGGATTCAGCCTCCGGTGACTTCCCTTCTGACTATTGACCAGGGATGTGAATAGTCTTCCTATCAGACAGAGCATATTGAAGTTGATCAATGTCATTCACTTACAATGTAACACCTTATCATTTACTCTCCTTTTCTTTTTTTGACCCATTTAAAATATATTCTACTTTTCAATATTTTATGCTTTCTTTTCAACTGAGTTTTTCCTCTGTTTTATTTTGTTATTGTTCTTGGGTTTTGTGTTAGGCTGGGTGCCCTAGAGGAACAAATCCAGGGACACTCATCCATGTGTAAGAGAGAGCTATATATCAATGAGTAATTGTATATTAAGAAAACATGCCAGCCTAGTCCATGTCAAATCCATAAGTCTGGTATTAGGCCATAAGCCTGGGACTAGTCTGTAAGCCCCTCTTTAGATGAATGCAGTACATGCAGGGATGCAGAATACAGGAAGGTCCCAGGTTGATGGGCGCAAAGCTTTATAGATCCAAGGTCGGCAGACTCATCTCCAGGGCTCTGGCTATCATCAGCATCACACAAAGTGGTTCATCAATAGAAAGGTGGAGCAGAGAGTGCATGGCCTCCCTCTAGGGAGAAAAGAGGAAAAGGGCTGCCTAGAAGAACCATCTATCTCGGTGACCCTCTAATCAAGCTGCGACCTGATTGACAGTCTAAATTTCACCCACATGTTCCTACAGGAGTCACTTTGGCACAAAAAACCCTAACTATCACAGGTTAAAACAATTATTTTTTCTATAAATGAGATCCAGGAAAGGTAAATCTATAGAGAGAGTAATTGGATGAGTTTTTTTTTTAGGGTTATGGCGGGGGTGAGTGGTGGTGGTGTTGAGGATCAATTAATCATCAGTAAAAGAAAGGCAAAAATGTTCTAAAACTGATTGTGGTGAGGATTGCACAGCTCTTTTTAATATGATTAAACCATTGAATTTTAAAAAACAAATGAAAGAGAAAATAGAAAGTGAAATATTTATGAGAAGTGACAGGTGGTCATTTTAGTGAAAAATCACAGAATGATGTTATATATAAATTAAATGATGACTAAAGGTATTTTTATCACTCGGTATTGTCTTCAGAACACAGGAAAGTCCAAGAAATAGAAACCTGTAAAGATGTGAAATAGTGTTGTCTGAGAAAAATCCAAATTTCCATTGAGGCCAGCAAAACTGGAAAATTAAAGCATAGAAAAATTACATAACAACTGAAGGTGCAATGGTGATGTGTTATTTTGGGTTTGCATTCTCTAGCAATCACAATTTCCATCATTTATTTTAAGTTTTCGCTCAGTGCTGCTACCTACTTGACCTCTGAATATTTGAATTTAGGGCTGCTGCTTTATGTTTACATATAATTCTCAAACGGTTTTCGTATCCTTATCAACTAGTGCTTACAATCAATAGATTTTTCTTAGTTTAGATGAGGATGTGTGTGCAGTGAAGGGTCAAATAAAGTAACTTCCCAATGTTTCTGGATGCTGCTTCCTCTCCCCTAAGTTTCCCACATGGAAAGCACTTTGTCTAGAAGGTGGGGGCAGAAGATCTGAACTGGAAGTTTTGTTCTCATACCTTTGAGCCTATTTTAGCTAATCTCCTGTACAATCTGATTTAGGGCCTCAAAAAAGCTCGAATGATATGATTGCAAAGGACCTTGTTAGCTATCTCTGGGTGTGGATTCAGAATTCTTAAAATTCAATTTCTGGGAATCATGAAAAAGTATGAGTAATGATCATCAAAGCATTATTTATAATGAGACAGAATTAGAAGAAACTTAAATTTCCCACCATGAGGGGTTGGATAAGCCAACTATGATAGGCACATTATGAAACCATTAGAAATACTTATTAACATATTAAACATTAATATACTCTTAATAAATGAAGACATTCTATCTACGCAGGACAATAAAAATAAATCAATATTGTTATTTTAAATAAAATCATAATGGTGATAAATGTTTTTGCATTTAGGGTCCTCATGGGTGAGTGTTGAACTTGTAACCCAAAGGTTGGCAGTTTAAACACACCAGCCACTCCTAGGAGAAAAAGGAAATTATTGATCCTGTGAAGAGTCAGAGCCTCAGAACCCTATCTAGGTCATTCTGAGTGAGAGTCAAATCAATGGCATTGGGTTTGAGCTTTCTTTTTTTGAATAATACAATGGGTAGTATTTCCTTTTTTAACTTTTTATATTTCAAGATTAAAAAAAGTAAAAGTAATTGATAGTAAAGAACAGTAATTTTCAGAGTTTTGAAAAATAATGAATGCAGAAAAATACCTCTGGCCTGGTATAAGCTTTTAAAATGAACTGACGTGAAAGACAAAAAAAGAAAACTAAATAGAAACAAAAATATACTCAAATTTACTGAGAAGAGAGACAATAGGCACTGAAAAGGAAAGTACGGGAGGATAATGTAAATAAATGTGTTTTTCAATGTAAGCAAATTACATTATTATCCCAATATAATTCTGTCTTATTCAGTTTTCTAGTAGGTTTTGAGTACCTTAATCTCCATGTAAAAAGAAAGAGGATATTTTGGAAGAGACATCTCCATGGGTCTGACTTCTGAAAAGATTTGCACTACCAGGAAGATATTAAGATGGTATAAATTACGATGAGATAAATGAATATTCATGCATTTCCCAGAGAAAAATCCCACTCACAGCTCACTGCCACGGAATCGGTTCCCACTCATGGAGACTCTATAGGACAGAGACCCTATTGGGGCTCTATAGACCCTATAGGACGGGACAGAACCACCGTGTGCGTTTCGGAAACTGTAAATCGTCACAGGAGGCGAGGACCTCGTCTTTCTTCTGAGGAGTGCCTGGTGGCTTCACACTGCTGACTTTGTGGTTAGCAGTCCAAAGTGCCCTCTTGTAGAATGGGGATTCCAGAACACGTCATTGTGCTCATGTGGAACTTGGACACGAATCAAGCGGCAGTGGAGTGAACAGACAAGGGCTGCTGCACAGCTTGAAATCTGGAGAGGTGCCTGGGGTTGTTTCTCGCCACATTTACTCAGTCTGCACGCAGAGCAAATGTCCCGAGACTCTGGGCTAAGTGAAGAGGAGTGTAGCCTCAGGGTGGAGGAGTGATATGCAGGTGAAACAACCTTGCTTTCTGAAAGTGATTTGAAACACTTGCTGATGAAGGTCAAGCATTGTCGCCTTCAATATGGATTACAACTCAGTGTAAAGAAGACCAAGATCCTCGCAATGGGCCAATAGGGAACAACACGATACACTGAGAAAAGATTGACTATGTCAAGGGCTTAGTCTTGCTTGGATTGACAATCAATATTTACAGAAACAGCAGTTAAGAGATCAAAAGACATCTTGAATTGGGTACATCTTCTTTAGAGTGTTGAAAAGCAAAGTTTTACTACAAAGAATAAAGTGTGCCTGACATAAGCCAGGGTATTCTCAATCGCCTCATATGCCTGTGAAAGTTGAACATTGAATAAAGCAGATTGAAGAAGAATTGATACATTTAAATTTGGTTTTGGAGAACAATAGTGAAACTACCATGGGTTACCAAAGGAAAAAACAAGTCTGTCTTGACAGACGTGCTCCTTAGCGGTAAAGATGAGGACACTTCACCTTACATTCTTTGCACATGTTGTCAGGAGAGACCAGTATCTGGCTCAGGACATCATGCTTGGCAAAGTAGAGGGTCATTGAAAAACAGGAAGATGGATTGACACATGGACGCAGCAATGGGCTCAGGCATGGGAACCACTGTGAGGAAGGTGCAGGATGTGGCTGTGTTTTGTTTTGTCACGTGTAAGGTTGCTATGGGTTGGAATGGATTCCATTTCACCTAACAATAACGACATAGGACATGTGCTTACCCTTGAATAGATAACCTGCTATATGAAAAGCTTTCACACACACGAAAAAATTCTTACCCCAACTACAAGAAATTAATATAGAAAAATTACACCTCTTTCTAATACTTTAGAACAACCACAAAAACTAACAAGGTAAAAATAAAATAACATTATTTTGTTTCATTGCACTTAAAATAATGAAAATGGGCATATTCAATGTGAAAATGTACATGCAGGCACCCTTCCTAAAGTACTGTAAATTACCAGGTTAATAATTATGAAGACTGGGTGCAGTTATTTATTCTTCTGTTCAGTAAAAAATATATAGTTACTATGACAACTATGAAATCTCATACTGTGCCTGCTACTCTATGATATGATCACATCTATAATAAATAATTAGAAATATGTCCTCTGGGTTCTGCTATTAAATGTTTCAAAATACCTTAAAATACATACATTGCTAGTATACATATTCATTATTTCTGATTCCTTTAGCTCTCTGACATCAAATATTATTGGGCTTCAGATAAATATTCTTAATGTATAGCTATGTACAGAATACATCAAAATTCTGAGAATTGTAAAATGAGAGATAATGCCTCAAATGTTTTAATAAATTTTCATTGACTTTCCAAAATTCTTTTGGCTTACTATAAAAATGTATAGAAGGAAGGTTTTCACAAAGAAATTTCATTTTCATGTTCCAAATTGTGAAAACATATTGACAATTTGACAGGAAAATATTCCTTAAATATTCCCCAAATGAAGATAAACAATAATATTTGAAATTGACAGAGATAATTTCTCCTCCAAGTCTCTGATGCTTCTATTTGATATAAATCAGGACCTGCTTTTCAGTCCAATGAAATGCAATAAAGAATGCAAATATTTCATCGGAGTTCTTTTCAGATAAACTGTTGTAAATCCCTCAGGTGAGCTTGTGCTTTAGAAAGTCTTGATTATTTAGACTCATGGCTCTGTAGTTGATTTAGCTCAGCTTAGATTGATCGTTGATTCGTATTGTGCCATGTCTCCATGACCTCCCAAGGGAGAAACCCAAGGAGTGGGTATTCTAGCGAATAATCTCACAAGGCACAGAAGAGAGTTTGGACCCGGAAGATTGATTAAAGGACTCCTGTCACATGAATTTGACTTACCTAAAATATGGCTAACTTAAAAAAAAAAACTTGTTTTCTCTTCTTTAAACAACTAACCAGGAGCTACAACGAAAGGAATAAAATGGAAATTTCACAAATTACAAAATTATTTTAATCATATAGATGCTTAACAGTTTTGAACTGAAACGTTATTGTTTGATTTTTTGGGACCTTGCCACAAAGAAAAAATGGCTTGATTGCATTTATTTTTTAAATAGAACTGAATTAAAATTAAATTACTGTCATGAAAATTGTATGGAACACTTTAAGATAATTCTGTATATCTTTCATTGTTGAAAAACTGAGGCTAGGAATTAGTATTATTAAGAAGATATTTGAATATGATGCCAACATTTTCCCATTTGTCTTTAATGCCAGTTCACTACAATGCCTATTCCTTTCACCTTGCCCTTGCAAGAAACATTTCATGAACGTGTGAATATGAATTTGCACGTGGGCACGGGCAAGTCAAAAAGCACTGCTAGTGGGTTCCAGTGCATGCATGCATGGCTTTATTCCAAACAAAATCTATTCCAACATGTCTATATAATCAGTGGATGTTTGCAGACAAGTTCTCTCAGTGAAACACTTGTCTCAGTCTCACACTTTGTTGTTGTTAACATCAAACAATGACTTCTGAGAGGATCTGCGGGACCACTTGCATTCAAGGCAAATATGTCAGTGCAGAACCTTATAGAGACTGTTCATTAGAATTTAAAAGGGTGATATTGATAGATATCCCCAAAACATGTGAGACAATCATGGAGATATTTTAAGAGAATTTAAGACTGCACTGATGAGAACAAGGCAAGGGCAATTTGAGCAGAATCTGTTTTCCATCATGATAATGCACCTGCCTGTTTTGGGGGGTTTCAATGACTATCTTTTATTAAAATACCCCCAACCACTGATTTGCTGCAGCCTGATTTTTCCCCGTTTTACTCTTCAAACTCAAATAACACTTAAAAGGAACACAATTTGAGTCTCTTTAGACAGTGAAAAATTCCTATTGCACGTGGTAAAAATTGAACAGTGGAGAATTCTTTGGGAAGAGGAAGAGAGGGGCAAACACTCCTCTCATAAATGTGTAGTCATGGATGGAGGATATATCAAGATATAAGAGTTTCACTATTTGGTATCTTTAATAAAGGTTTCTATGATATTATATTGATATGTTTTGAATGGTCTCTGTGTATATATTATGTGTGTGTGTGTTTGTGTGTGCATAGAGAGAGAAAAACAGATCCAAGGAAAACAAAATCCTTGGCATCTTAAATCTTTTCTCCCCTTATCATGATGTTACCTATTGGCCCGTGTGTTAGTCTGGGTTGACTAGAGAAATCAATCCAGAGACACTCATATATGTGTAATTGAGGACTTCATATTAAAGAATAATTGTATATTGAGAAAACATCTCAGTTGAGTCCATATCAAGTCCATAAGTCCGATATTAGCCCATATAAGTGATACCAGTCTATAAATTCCTCTTCAGACTCACACAGCCAGGCAATGACACTGAATGCAGGAAGATCACAGGCAAGTGGGTGGAAAGTCTTGTGAATCCAGTGGCAGTGGAAGCATCTCAGCACTGGCATGGGTCTCCACATGGCTCCTCCAGCTCCAGCGCTCTGGCTCCATCAGCATAGCTCCACGTGGCTTGTCAGCAGGAAGATGAAACAGAGAGAGCGGGTCTGGCCACCAGTGAGCTATTTATCACTGTGACACCTCCAAATGAGGTTATCAAGCTGTGACCTGACTGACAGACTAAATTCCAGCCCTTTACTCTTAGTATCCTCAAGTTGACACCAGATTATGTAACTACCACAGTCCAATTGTGTGGATGTTGGTCTTCTTTACCTTGAGTTGTGTGATAGATTTGTCATGCCAACTAGGCCAATAGGAACATGTGGGAGGAGTTTAATCAGGTCACAGCTTGATTGGAGGGCAATGAGATAAATGGCGTTGAAAGGCCTTTCCAAGTCTCTCTTGCTCCCTGGTTATCAAAATGGACAGCAAGATTTCCATAGTAATCAGCTAAATCTGTCTCATATGGACTTACAGCATTGGCTACTTAGCCACAGTGTCCTTAGGAGTGAAATACATGGGAAACGTACTCACTATTTACATGATCTATACAGACAGAAGAATGCTAGATCAGGCGAACAGCAGTTCAGCTCAAATAACCAGAATAGAGTCACAACTCCTCAATCAATTCCCAGATCTGACCCAGTTTACAGAGACACAATCCCTTGAATTAGGGGAAGGCCAGGTCCCTTTGAAGGAGGACCCTGCTACATCACCGAAGGTTTATATTGTTAGTCTTTCTTCTAGCCTTCCCAAAAGGGACCTGCAGCCTGACCAGTGCCTGATCATTGGAGGAAAGGAAATAATCAAGTGTTTGGGGTATTACTGGACACTGGCTCTGAACTGACACTAATTTCAGGAGAACCAAAATGTTTTGAATGTCCAGCACTCAGAGTGGGGGCATATGGAGGTCAAGTATTTCATGGGGTTTTAGCTCAGGCATGTCCAGTGGGCCCCTGAGCCCATCCTGTCATTATATCTCCAGTTGCAGAATGCATCATTGGAATAGACATAATTAGTAACTGGTAGAAACCCATACTGGATCCCTAAATGAGGAATAAGGGATGTTATGGTAGAAAAGGCCAAGTGGGCACCATTAGAACTGCCATTGCCTAGGCAAATAGTAAATCAAAAGCAATACCGCATTCCTGGAGGGATGGCAGAGATCAGTGCCACCATCAGACTTGAAGATGCAGGGGTGGTGATTCCTATCACATCCCCATTTAACTCACCTATTTGGCCTGTAAAAAACAACAGCAGATGGATCTTGGTGAATAACAATGGATTATTGTAAACTAAACCAGGTGGTGATTCCAATTGCAGCTGCCATTCTAGATGTGATTTCATTGCTTTAGCAAATTAGTATTACTCCTAGTATTTGGTATCAGCTATTGATCTGGCCAATGCCTCCTTCTCAATACCAGTCTTGAAGGATCACCAGAAGCAGTTTGCCTTCAGCTGCCAGGGGCAACAATACACTTTCACAACTTTCCAACAGGGCTACGTCAACTTTTCTGCCCTGTGCTATAATTTAGTCTGAAGGGAACTTGATTGCCTGTCTCTTCCTCAAAATGTCACACTAGTCCATTATAGTGATGACATTATGTTGATTGGACCCACTAAGGGAGATGTATCAACGATGCTAGATTTATTGGTGCAAAATCTGGGTGCAAGAGGGTGGGAAATAAACCCAATGAAGATTCAGGTACCCTCCACCTCAGCAAAATCTCTATGGGTTCAGTGGTGTGGGGCATGTTGAGACATTCCTACTAAAATGAAAGGTAAGTTATTGAATTTGCCTCCCCTTCTCCCAACAACTAAACAGGAGGCACAACACCTAGTGGGCCTTTTCAGATTTTAGAGGCAACATATCCCTCTTTTGGGTGTGCTGCTCAGACCTATTTATCAATTGACATGAAAGGCTCCCAATTTTGAGTGGGGCCTACAAAAAGAAAAGGCTCTGCAAGAGGTTCAGGCTGCTGTGCAAGCTGCTTTGATACTGGGACCATATGATTCAGCTGACCCGATGATTCTAGACATGTCAGATGTAGATAGAAATACTGTGTGTAGTCTTTAGCAGGCCCCTATTGGCAAATCACAGGGTAGACCCTTGGGATTTTGGAGTAACATTTTGCCATCCTCTGGAGACAACTTTTGAAAAACAGCTTTTGGCCTGTTAGTGGGCCTTAGTGGAGACTGAACATCCCACCATGGGCCACTGTCATAGTTACATAATCTTATGTCAATTTGAGAGGATTATAAGTAAAGGGGTTGAGTTTAGTCTGTCAGTCAAATCATAGCCAATGAAGCCTTTGTGTGTAATGCTATTCTCCTGAGAATTCTGGGAAATCCAATTTTCCTCTTTGGAGGTAGGAGACATTTCTCTCTCTCTGCTGACTCTGTGGGAGACATCCCTGAGAAGAAGCCACATGGACCTACCCTGATGCAGCCCTGGAAGCTGGAGAAGACAGGTGGACACCCCTGCCAGCACTGAGATACTTACAATGCCACTGGATCCAAAGACTTTCTACCCACTGGCCTGTGATCATCCTGCATTTGGCATCATTGCATGTGTTTAGTGAGTCTGAAGAGGATTTTATAGATTGGTATCAGACATATGGGCTAATATTGGACTTAGGGACTTAAACTGGACTGGGTTGGGATGCTTTCTTAGTGTACAATTACCCCTTATATAAAACTCTTTCTTATACACAAATGCTTGTTTATGAATTTGTTTCTCTAATCTACCCAGGCTAACACAGCCACTAAGACACCATGAGGCCCGAGTTGCCCATCATTAACTGGGTATTGTCTGATCCACAGAGTCATAGAGTTAGACGTGTGCAGCAATACTCCATTGTTAAATGGAAGTGGTATACTGTATATGAGATCAGGCGAGAGCAGGACCTGAAGGTAGTAGAAAGCTGCATGAAGAAGTGACCCAAATGCCCACAGTCTCCACTCCTGTCACAGTACCTTCTTTCTCCCAGTCTGCACCTATGGCACCCTGGGGAGTTCCTTCTGTTAAGTTGACTGAGTAACAGAAAATTTATGCTTGATTTGCTGATGGCTCTGCATGATATGCAAGTGCCACTCATAAGTAGACAGGAGCAGCACTACAGCCCCTTTCTGGGATCTCCCTGAGGGAAAGAGGTGAAGAGAAGTCCTCCAAATGGGCAGAACTTTGAGCAGTGCACCTGGCTGTTCAGTTTGCCTGCCAGGAGCAAAGGGAAAATATGAGACTATATACTGATTCATAGGCCATCGCTAATGTCTTGGCTGGATGGTCAGGGAATTGGAGGGAACATGATTGGAGACTGGTCCTCCTCTTTCCCCTGCCACTCATGTCCTTGTCCAATGGGCACAAGAACAAAGTTGACATGGTAACAGGGATGGAAGATTTGCATGGGTGCAGCAACATGGACTTCCACTCACCAAGGCTGACATTGCCACTGCCACTGCTGAGTGTCCCATCTTCCAGCAGCAAAAGCCAACATTAAGTCAAAGACAGGGGACCATTCTTCAGGGAGATCAACCAGCAATCCAGTGGCAGGCTGATAAATAAGACCACTTCCGTCATGGATGGGGCAGCGTTTTGTTCTTACAGGAATACAGACCTACTCTGGGTATGGATTTGCCTTTCCTTCTACCAAAAATACCATTTGTGGACTTATAGAATGCCTTATGCACCAGCATCGCATCCCTGTAGATCAAGACATGGCATTGCTTCAGATCAAGGAACTCACTTCACAGAAAATGAAGTACAGTAATGGGCCCATGCCCATGGAATCCACTTGTAATATCATGTTCCTCATCATTCTGAAGCAGCTGGCTTCATAGAATGATGGAATGGTTTAACACAATTATGGCACCGGCTTAGGTGGCAACACCTTGCAGGCAATGTTCTCCAGGAGGCTGTATATGCTCTAAACCAGGGGCCAAT
>NW_022103915.1:77970694-77978980 GCF_000313985.2 Echinops telfairi | reverse complement strand
TGATGACCTCATTTGGAGGTGCTAAGGAGATAAATAGCTCACTGGAGGCAGGACACAGGCTAGCTCCCTGGGAGATATTGCAGCTGACAAGACAATTGGAACTAGGCTGGAGCCCTGGAGCTGAAGGAGCAATGTGGAAACCCCTGCCAGCACTGAGATGCCTCTATCACGACTGGATCCACATGACTTTCCACCCACTGGCCTGTAATTGTCCTGCATTTGGTGTCATTGCATGTGTTTCGTGAGTCTGAAGAGTAATATGTAGATTGGTATCGGACATATGGGCTAATATCGGACAAATGGACTTGATCTGGAATGGGCTGGGATGTTTTCTCAATATTCAATTGCTCTCATATATAAAGCTGTTTCTCATACACATGTGAGTGTCTCTCTGAATTTGTTTCCCTAGTAATCCCAGACTAACACAGAGGGCAATGAGATAAATAGCTCTGCAAGGCTCGCCCTCATCCCTTTAGGTCCCTAGTGATCAGACCAGAGTGCTGCTGCTTTAGCTAGTTCTCTGCCTCAACTTGTGTGCTACACTACCTGTGGGTAAAGCCAACCCATGGATCATGTCGCTAGAGCTTGAGGTTCCTTTGAGACCTGCTTTGTCATGCTGCTAGTGAGTACACTGCGTGAGCTTGAGGCTGACGGAGTCTGTCACTGTGCTTGAGTTCCAGATGCTGTCAAGGCCTGCTTGGCTAAGCTCCTGAGCTACTGAATGTTGCTGACCCATCCTGCTGTCTGCTGCAGATAGACTCTGCCTACCTTGTCTGCTTCCTTGATCTTGGACACAGCAGCCCATGTGAGTTGAAGGACTTCAAGTTTATTAACTGTTCCATGAATGCTAGTTGAATTGAGGAGTGCTCTGTACTGCTGTTTATATTCCTATATATAATTAGCTGTTATATTCCTTCTTGCTGTACAAACCTATTCTAATATATAAATGTCCTGGTCTTATTTCTCTAGAGACTGTACTACCTAACATAAATTGTAATCCATTTTGAAAGCTGCAATCCTTGATCTTCTTCTACAAGTGCTCCAAGTCCCCCCTCACTTTCAGCAAGCCAGTTTGTGTCATCTGAACGCAGCAGGTTGTTGTCTTTCTCCAATGCTGACACTGCATTCTTCTTCATATAATCCAGGTTCCCTGATGATTTGCTCAGCATATAGAAAAAATACATATGGTGAAAAGATTCTAACCTGACACAGACTCTTCTTGATCTTAAATCATGCATTATTCCTTTGTATTCTTTGCCCCACTGCATCTTGATCCACATACAGATTCCACATGAGCAAAATTCCGTGTTCTAGAATTACCATTATTCTGTGTTACACACTGTCAAATGCCTTGGCATAGTCAATAAAATATAAGTAAATCTCTTTCAGGTAGTCTCTATTTTCAGCTAAGAAACATCTGAAATCAGCAACGATAGCCTTTGCTGTACTTTCTCTTCTGAATTTGGCCTGCGTTTCTGGCAGCTCCTCATCAATGTACTGCTGCAAACTTCGATGAGTGAAATTTTACTTGCATGTGATATTAACAGTGTTGTTCTAAATCTGTGCATTCTTTTACGTCACCTTTCTTTGAACTAGGCACAAGTGTGTATCTCTTCCAGGCGGTTGGCCAGGTAGCTGTCTTCCAAATTTCTTGACATAAATTAGGCTTCTAGTGTTTCATCAGCTTCTTAAAACATTTCTATTGGAATTATATCAATTCCTGGAACCTTGTGTTTTGCCTAATGCCTTCAGTACATGTTGGATTTCTTCCTTTACTACCATTGGTTAGAAACCATGGGGTAAGGGAGACATCGGTTAGTGTAAGATATGAAAATAATAATTTATCAAGGGGTTATGGGGCGGGGCGGGGGGAGGGAAGAAGAGCAGCTGATACCAAGGGCTCAGTAGAAAGTAAACATCAAGAAAAGAATGATGGCAACCTATGTAGAAATATTCTTGATACATGTGATGTACAGATTGTTTTGAGTTGTAAGAAGCCCCAATAAAATGATCTTTTAATTAAAAAAAAAACCTCCAAAACTAGAATACACTCACCTAAGTGTATGTTTGCTTCAGAGCGAATGTTAAAGGCAAAATACCAGCCTTTCTCAAAAGCATAAAATCTTCCAAAATCATTCCGAAATTGTGTTAGTTCTAGAGCTTTGTGGCAGGGTTATGGACTAAATGCCCAGGAGTTAATGGTGCTTAGTATTTAAATAAATGTATGGTGATTTCAAGCTTTTTGGGAAAAAGAGGATGCTTGAGCTGGTTAGATAGTAGAGTTTTGGGCCAAGATGGCAGAGGATATCAGATAAAGGTTACTACTTCACACAGTGCATTAGCAAAAGACACAGAAATTACAAAAATTGGGAGAACCCTGATATTTCAACCTTTCAGAATACTGTGCTCTAATTTCTTAAATTTAGAAAGAAAAGATGAGACCCAGCTAACATACATTGCACAACTTTCATATATCTATGAAGCGATTAAAAATACCATGACTTGACGTAGGCACACCTTAGTCCTCAAAGTGACACCTTTGCACTTAACACCCATTGTGAATCTTTGCAAATATTTCCACTTATTTTTATTCATGCCCCATCAGCAAAAGAAGGTCCTGAAAACTTGGCATCATGCATGCTACTGACGTTGACTTTACATAAGGAGCCAGCTCTTCCTCAATAGTGCAGTAGTGTTTTTAGTGCCTTCCAAACGGACAGGCTAATTTTTCTATACTACATTAGACAACATTCTCCTGCTTTTCACATGTTTGTCAATCATTAAATTTTCCTTCTTCTAAGTCTGCTCTTACTCTGGATGTTCTTTTGAATGTGTTCTCGATGAATTATCCTGCTTGTATTTGAAATACCACAGGCCTAGCTTCCAGCATCACAGCAACATGCAAGCCACCACAGTACAACAAGTTAATGGGCCTGCACATATGAAAGTAATGTAAGAAGCATCATATGAAATACTGTTTATTTAACAAGAATATAAAAATGCAAAGCTATTGCTTCTCAACATAGTATCTCTCCTTGCCTGCATCTCCTTAGCTCTTCCTAGAATATGTCTGCACTCCTCAATTCATATTGTGTCAATCCCACAATTTGGGCATCCTCCAGTAACTTAAATAACATTTCTTTGAAATGTTCATTGAATTTGGGGAACAAAAGATGTCTGAAAGGGTAAGGTAAGGATTGGCGGATGTATGAGACAAGACTTTCCAAAGAAATTTTCATCGGAAAGTTTTTGATACCTTCAAAAAATGAGCAGGTGCATGGGTGTGACACAAAAAACAAATTCCTGGGACCAACTTTCCGGACCCTTTTCTACCTAATGCAAGCTTCAATTTCCTTAACACTTTTTCCTAATAAGTTCCTATGATTAACCTGTGCACTTGAGGCAAAAACCCATCAAGCAGAGAAAACAGTTGTCATGCCCTTCTGGGCTGACTTCTTTGCCTTGAAGGTAACTGGCACAGCCGTTCCCCTTCCAATTCAGTGTTTGGGAGGGATCCCAATAAGACCAAGGACTAAGGAATTTCATTACTGTTAGTATTTGTCTAGAGCTATTTACTATCCATAGGCCCATGATTGAATCTTTTTGTTGGAACAACCACCTTGGTAGTGGTACTTTTTGGCTTACCTGAATATTGACTCACTCAGTATAAAACAACTCAAAGGCAACTACTATAATTGAATGATTTGGTCACTTAAAAAAACAGATGTATGCTGAGGTTAAGTAAATTCATTCAGTGTCACACTACTGATTCAAACTAAGTTAAACTTGCCTCATTTATGTTCTTAATTATGACTTTCTCTTGACATGGTTGCCAGTTGATTAACCCTTTTGTATTGATCCTTCAGTTAGTCATATGAAATGAAATTCCCTGAAATGATGAGAAGATATGTAGTAGATAGTTCTACTTAAAGCAATAGAAATAGAAAGTAAATCAATGGATCATTCTAAGTAGCATGATAAGAGCAGAGCTTGAAAAACTCACATATTGGCTCCATTGTTTTTTATCTTAGCGAGAATTTCCAGCGTGTTTTAAGAGTATTCAGAACAAAATACTTGAACGTTTTGTATTCGCTATGCTATTTGTGGAATTATAGAGAATACTTGCAGACATTTCATCACTATCAATTTACATACTTACCATAATATCTATCTCTTACTTGATGTGATTTTTAAAAAATTATTTTATGAAAATCCTGATGTCCCCTCAGATCCTATGCTATAGTGAATATTCCTTGGTTATAATGAGATACCATCGATGTGGACTATACGTAGACATATATACTGGTATTTGCTAGTTTAATACTCTTTGCTTTTCTATGACATGGAGCTATGCCTGACCTCTGCCTTGCGGCCATCAGTCAGGAGCCAGATGGGGTCAGATGGGTTCTCAACTCTTTGTCCTCATCATGCCATGCTTGCACTTCTCAAACAATGTCATACAGGTGACACACTGGGAGTGGATTGAAATTACAAGGGTGAAATATGCTCTACATCAAACATCATGCACTTTTATTATACTACTACCAAGGCCACAACGATTTCCTTTGAATTCTGCAGGTGATGTGACTGAGAGGGAAATGAGCGTGCTGTGAACACAAGGAAGAGGGAGAGAAGGAGAAGGAAAGTACAAGGGGAACCACTGTGCTGCTGGTTTGCGTTTGTAGGACATGTTCCAGATCATCTTGATCTCTATTGAATACAATCTCAATTCCGTTTTTCTTTAAAATGTGGCATTTAGAATTAAATTCAAAACTTGAAATTGGATCTGCAAGTACAGACCAAGGAAATACTCATCTGGACATTATAACTATAGTCATAGTAATTCAGCATCAGATGATATTTTAAGGCATTTGTATGAGGTTCACATTGGCTTGCTAAACACAAAGTTAGCAGTTCCAAACCACCAGCTGCTCCACTCCACAGGAGGAAGAGACCCTCTACTTCTTAAAGAGATGCAGTCTCAGAAACTCAATAGGGCTGCTCTGCTCTGCCCTACAGGGTTGCTATAAGCTGATAATGACTTAATGGCAGTGAATTTGGTTTTAAGTTATATTGATCATATACACAACCACACCCACCTACCACACACATATCTATAGTCAGTATTTGCTCTTCCAATCCTCTAATTCACAAGCTAATATATAGAAATCCAGAGTCAAGCAGCTTGCTCATATAATCTTTTAGTTATGGACTTCAAACCCCCAAATGATATAGCAGACCACTTACTTAATACTAGGATTATGTTAATTTCTACCACATGTTCAAGTCTAATTTAAGTTCATAGTTAACGAAAACTCCACTTTAAAAAAGTATACCACTCCTTTGCCAAAAAGCCACTGTTGCCTTCCAGGATTTGGTGTTTATCATTCACAACAAAATGTACAAGTGCATGTTTTCAAATGTATGTGCATGATGTCAGACTTTATATTATCATTCTGAAGCCAATTTTATTTATCCCATATTATATTACAATTAATACCTGTTGATATATACAGAACGTGTGTGACACTCTCCTCGTTAAGTTTTTTCCAACTTTCTAGATGTTTCTATACATACAGCACTGAGTCATTTGTTTTACCTGCTGCATAGCAGCATTCCATTAAACACAATATGTGCATCTTATTGAGCATTAGCTAGATACTGACAACTGTTCACTTTTGTAGACGAGACAGCAGATGATTTTTTTTTTTTTTGCTTATTGATGCTGTCGTGTTTAAGTTTGGTGGTCAGAACCCTCCACCTGACAGGCATCTTCCATCAAGATTTACAGCCTTGGGAACTCAATGGAAGCTTCTACTCAGTCCCATAGGCTCACTCTCAATTGGAATCAACTTTAGTAACCAGTTTGGGTTCTTCATTTTATATCTGATTTCTGGACTACTTTAACCAAAAATTTATATATTCAGAAATTGTACTTATTGGTCACATACTTTGAGTGATGCCACTTTTTTCTTAGAAGTGGCTACGCTTCTTTCCATGTTGTCTTTACCAGACAACCCTCAATCGTTATAATCATTTATTTGTGCCATGATTCAAATTCTTTATACCCTAATTCAAAGTAGTGTATGACTTTGACATTTGCTTACCAAACTAATATTTATTATTTTACAGAGCAGATAAAGCAGATATTTTACAGAAAGATAAAGACAAGTCTTAAGATTTACAAAGTAACACGATTGAATAATAGAGAAATGAAATCAATCCAGAACCCCAACCTCAATCCCAGGACACTTGCAGAATCATTAAAACCAAAGTCTCTTTTATGGCTACAATGTTATTTTATTTCTAAGACAGCTTATCTGTATGTCCTGTGCTTTTTTTTCATGATGGAAGGCAATATAAGTAGGATATGAAAGACAGACATGTACTTTGCATACAACTTTAGATGAAGTATATATTTATTAAATAATGCATAAATTATTAAAATCTATTTGAATTTAGCCTTACAGAATATCTAAATCTGTAACCAAAGTAAAGCTATTGAACATTTTGTCTTCATTTATACAACCTAAATTATGATAGTTTATATTTCCCTCTCCTTTGGGGATATGTTTTTCAAAATGAGTACCTGAGGGATAAAGATATAGACTTCGCAGATATTTTTCTCTCACTACAAGAGAGACATTTAGGAAATTCAAAAGGCGTATACCAAAATAAGAAGTTTTCACAAATGGTCTGAATAAGGCCTAGGAGGCTTCTGCATGTGTATGCGGTGAAATACTATCACATTACCACAATATTCTGGGCAAGTTTTCTCCTAAACAATTTGCTCCTTTACCTTGTTAATCACTCAAGACGTGTACGCATAAATTTTCCTCTCCATTATCTCTTCAGATACCATCCTTCAAGTATCTTGAAATGGTGGTAATAGCAAATTGCTGATTTGTAAAAGTGAAAGCCATGATGCCTTCAGTAGTGTACTGTCATTGTGTTAGAAACATTATAGAAACGGGTGTACTGCTTAGATATTTAGAACACAAAACTACTGCTACTCATTATTATTGTTCTGTGATTTAATATAGTTATTCATTAAAGAAAGAAGTATCTTGAGTTATTTTTTAACTATGCATATATTTAAATGATTTTGCTCTTCTATTTTTCCAGAATCGTATTGGCAGGCCTTTCTTCTGGGGCAAATCCGGGTAAATCTGAACTGCCAACTTCCTGGATAGTAGCCAAACACATATCTGTTTGTGCTGACATATTACCAAATGTAGACCTTAGTAGATAGATTTGAAGAGCATCTTGGCACAGTCAAAATGACAAACTGTGCACTTGCAAGTGGTAGGAGAGGTGTCAATAAAAATCGGAGGAGCAAGAAGATCAAGTTAGCTTTTAATTTCACAGCAGGTGCATTTATTCACTGATACTCATAGTAACCGGGTACAGTAGAGTAGCACAACTTCTTAAGGTTTCAGAGATGGTACATCTTTAAGGGAGTTCACAAGCTTATTAAGGAGCTGCTTGCTGACCTTCCTGTTAGCAGCTCAGTGCCTAGACTACAGTACCTCATCACTGTGAGTCAGAATTGATGGAATGGCAATGAGGTTTGGTGTTGGCACATACACTAGGCTTCTAGTCTTAACTGTAGGATCATTTTGACAGGCTCTGGGATAATCTTTGTAAAAACATTACCCTTTCAGTCTGCAGTAATGTCCATATAAAATGCAACAAGTCTTTTTTTTTAATTAAAATTTTTAAATGAATTATTTTTTGCAAGAAGTACTTCATAAGGAATCAGATCTGATTAGATTTGATGTTAAAAAATGCATTCATGGACATAGGAGACCTGAAGTGTTACATTACAATTAGGCCTAAATAGAGAATTGATAGCATTGTTTTCTGTAACCTTTTCTATACCCATAACCTCATTTATACAGCCCAGGTATGGATATTTTTCTTCATCATATGTATTCAATCCCTCTCCCCAGTTCTTAGCAAACATTTTCTTAGCTCCACTACTTACATTATGTTACCCATTGTGAATTGTGATAATGAAGAAGAAATAGTTCCTGGCTAAATGGGAGAAATGTAATGCATGAAATAAGCCTTTTCAATTTTGTGTATTTATTAGCATTTTTGTAGGAGTCTTGATTTGTTTTTTAATACTTTTATCAGGGGTTCTTACATCTCATCACAATCCATACATTCTTCCAATTTGTCAAGCACATCTGCACATATGCCCCCATCATCACTTTCAAAGCATTCTCTTCCCACTTGAGCCCCTGATATCAGCTCCACATTTCTTCCCCCTCCCTCCCCTGC
>NW_022103915.1:77968137-77969783 GCF_000313985.2 Echinops telfairi | reverse complement strand
TGTGTATATATACTGTTTATGTAGCATTATTTTCATAAAAACATTAGTCTGGATTCCAATTTACTGCTTAAAAACATATACTTGGAATGCAACCCATTTATGTGTATTCTGTCTGTTATATTATCATGAACTCTAAATTACACCTTTTCAAGAAAGGACTCGAAATATCTCCACTTGCAATATGACTGGTCTTGTTTGTTTATGCTCTGACATATTTCTCACAAATCATTTAAAATTTTTTACATATAATTAATAATGCAATAGAAACAAGGTGAAGAGGTAAGTTAGGGAAAAATATAGAGGAAAGCAGAAACATAAGCCTGTAGCAGGACTGGGGATAAGTGAGCCAGTGTAGCTGTGGGCACAGACTGCCTACAAAGTTACTGTAGAGACATGAGAGGATATTTGGTATCGGTACTATAGATGCCCATTCACAGTCTCTTTCTGGGTTTCTACGTGGGAAAGAATGAAGATCAGGAAAAATTTAAAAATTATTTTGGAAAGATGTAGAAGCTTTTAAATATAGAATATGATCACCTTTATCTAGGAGTAAAATTCAAGGTGACCTGTAAGAATTCAGGAAATTATTTTAGCAAATTATTTGTGGCTGTCTGTTAACACATAATATGAGGGACCTTTTAAATGGTCATGGGAAAAAATGGATTTGGATCATGGGATTTTTCCAGGAATTTTTAAAGTCCTTCATATAATGCTTTCTTTTTAAATTTGTATTTATTTTCCAAAACCATTTTATTAGGACATAATCTAGGCATCAGATAATTCAATAGTTTATTTATATCAGGCAATGTTATAGTTCTCAACATTCTATCACACAGAGTTAAAATGACTTGGGCCTAGAAGATTTGTACAGTGATGTTTCAGGCAGCTAACACAGATAAGTAACTAGAATATAAATTGTAAAGGTATCATACCCTTTTAGATTTGGGGGTAGCTGCTGCTGAATCTGCCAGAAGTAATAAATTTTTAAAAGGGTCCATGAATAGCTCAAATTGTAAGCCCTCATGTGTGATTGTTAGAAAAAATATCTACAAAAGTGATTTACAAAGAAAATATTATTTATTTTTTAAATAGTTTTAGCTAATCTTTTAAACAAATTTAACTGGGCCCCATGTCTTTTATATCTCATTTAATGGATGGTAATAGGGTCATTAAAATGATAAAAGAGCTGTGTCAAGGCTGTACCCATTTGCCATGCTTATTCCATCTGTATGCTGAACAAATAGTAAAAGAAGATTGAATATTTGAAGAAGAATATAGTATCAGGATTGGAGAAAGTCTTATTAACTACTTGCTTGCTGAAAGTAAGCAGGAGTTGAAGCAATTACTGATGAACATTAAGGACTACAACCTTCAGTATGGGTTGCAACTCAATGAAAAGAAAGACAACATCCCCATAACTAGACCACTAGGTGATACGTGGAGAAATGATGGAAGTCGTCAAAGTCTTCATCTTGCTTGGATCCACAATCCATGTTCATGGAAGCCACAGTCAAGAAATCAATGACATATTGTATGGGACAAAGTTTAAAGTGTTGAAGATGAAGGATATCACTTTGAGGACTGGAGGGCACCTGATCCAAGACTTACAGTTTTCAATCACTTCATATGCATGAGAAAGTTGGACA
>NW_022103915.1:77958996-77967455 GCF_000313985.2 Echinops telfairi | reverse complement strand
TTTTTTTGCTCTGCTGAAACAAACTCTTATTAAGGATTTATTTCTGAGAAATCCATAAAATTATGAACAATTAAGAAATAATTTGAAGGGAAAGCACTAAACTGCATTTTTAATACAAGCACCACTTTTCATGCAAAAATGTTGTAAACATAAATATCTTTTACTGGAAGTAGGTTGTAGAATATTGACAAACACTGTTTTAATTGTATATTTGTGTTGCTAGAATGAAAAGCCCTAGAGCTTACTATAGGAGCAATTTGCTGTGAATGCAATCCATCAATAAATATTTATTGACCATCTGTTTTCTTCTTGATACTGAACGAGTGGTTTTGACTTCGGAGATTTTGAAGTATAGACATGGATCTGCTTTTAAGGAAACTGGAGTATTTTTTTCTGTTTGCAGCCATATGTAACTCATATTCAACTTTGAACATTGAGTTTTCAAGAAAATACAATTCTTCTCTGAGGTACTCAAGTAAGGGAGGAACCCAGCAGAACTAATACAGGAAAAGGGTTAGGGGTGTTCTGAAGAGTTAATACGTATTATGATCTGATGGAGTTGTGATTAAAATCAAAGGCAGGAAGTGTCAATATTCATTGATGTTGTAGTTGTCACACTGCCATTTCTGCCGTGAAATGGTCTTTGACCTTGGAAACAACTTCCTCTGCTAGGAAAGGGACATTTCTGCTACTTGGATCTGGTTGCTCAACTCTTCCCTTCAATACTGAAAACAGAATTCCAGTTTCTGTTTTCCTTTTCCTGGAGAGGAGGTGAAAATCCGACAGCTCAGAATGAAGCATAAACCCTAGATACAACAGACACCATTTTGTGCCCACTCAGTCTTCTTTCCAGGGTCATCCATGTGTAAGTAGCTGTTTGTTTATAGTTGAGACCTTCTGTGGGTAAAGCTGGCAGGATAGCAAAGCCATTTAGCATAGATATTTCATTTTCAATGCATGTGTCTATTTTTCACCCTGCTGATGAACCAAATATAACACATGCAGTTGATTTTTAGGAATTTATTTTAAATCCTAAGTGTTTCTTTCTTTTTCCCCCCCTGTTTCTGAATATTCACAGAAGCCAACTACTTGCTTACCCACTTGCCTTCCAAGTTAGCGTTGAATGGTTGAATAAAAGTGAACACAGATTATATAATGTATTTTCTTTCTTTAATTCCTCTCTCTCTGTCTACCACTCCCTATATCTACCTCTTTAATCTAAAACACAATGTTTACATACATGGGTTTGAGAGTCAGTAAAGCTTGTATAAATTCAGGGTCTACCTTTTATTAGCTTACTGGACTTAAGTACGAGTAAATCATTTAACCACTCTAAGCCTCAATTGACTTGTCCATTAAAACCAGAAAATGCTGGTTCCTATGTTGTAAAGATTAAATAGTGCACACACGGGGCTTATCGTATTGACTGGCAGATAGTAAATGTTCAGTAAATATTAGAGGTTTATATTTAGTTTTATTAGCAACAACAGCCACAGGATTGCTACAGATAGCTGTGAAAGGGATTATATTAAAATGTTCTGGGTAGAAGAAGAGAAAAGTGGAAGAAACTTCAGAATCCTAAAACAAAACAAAACCATCACACACACACACACACACACACACACACACACACACACACACACACAAACTAGCCTTTCAATTTGGATAGAGATTGTAGCCTTAAGTCACCTACCAGGTCTTGAAAAAAAGTCACCCCCTTGGCTCAATTTTCAGCTAAAAGATAGGCAAGGCTATAGGTGAAAAATAATCTGAATGAAGCACTCATGGTAGAATAATCAACCATTTAAGATTAAAAGGGCAGCATTTACCCAAGGTCAAAGTTTGTAAGAAGAAGGAATGGAAGTCTGAAACATAAGGAAGAACAGGAATAAGGGACATCACCTTGTGGGGATTACAATAGCTGAAATAAAGCAATAAGTGTATGCATTGCTGAATAGAAAACTGATATTTAAACCTCCAGCAAATTTATAATAAAAAGAGAAAGAAGGAAAACTTTTTCTTAATAAAAAAGTGACAAAATAGTAGGTCCTCGACATGAAGGAGAGATCCTTTGAAAGATTTTAAAATATATTTAGCAAGCATTGATTAATCTTATCAAAAAGTCATCTTTCAAGTTTACACTGGGTGTGATGGTTAATTTTGTGAATTACATTGGGTATGACTTTGGCAAACATTGGACTGGTTGCTACTCTATGTAATGTGCCTGCATTCTATGATATGACATGATTGATATGATGCAATCAACCGATTGTTTAAAAGCGGGGTTTACTTGGGCACGTGATCTTCTAGAATCTAAATGGATGCGCAACAAAGTCTCCTTTTTCTTCCAACGTTGAATACTTCTTGTGACCTAATATACTTGTCATCTGACATACACATCTTGTGATAGAAGCCTGCAGAAAATCCAGCCTGCTTCCTGATCACCAGATTTGGACTCGTCAGCCATTCCCACCTCCACAATCTATTAGCCAGCAGAAGGCTCCATTCTGCCACCTGATATTCAGAGTAGAGGCTTTGCACCCCCACAAATAAGTGAGTAATTTCCTTAAAATATATTGCTCAGCTTTTTTCTTCTCTGTCTTTATCTATTTCTGTACACATATATAAATGGCTCCTCAAAAAAAATTAAAATAACTCACTGCCATCGAGTCAATTCTGACTCATGATGAAACCCTCCACCCCCACCCCCGTGGGTCTCCAAGACTATACGTAGTGCTTTATGGGGATAGAAAATCCCCACTCTTTTTCCAGTGTAGTGCCTGGTGGTTTCAAACTGTAGACCCTGAGCACCAGGAGACTTTAGATCAACAGCTTAATGGTTATTCCTATGAAGCAGAGGTGAGATATAATTCCTGTCTTCAACTTTTGTAATAAATTCTAATACAAACCTTCCTTCCCACACCACTCTCTACTTCTTGAATGCCTCCTTTTAGCTATGCCATCAGACAGTCCTCACTCTGGCCCTTGGTCTATTGGCCTGTTGGCCCTGAGTGCTCTGCCCTACTCAGTTAACAGTGTTTTGAAGCTGTTTATAGCTCTTCTAATATGTGTCCAGAACCTTCGCTGGAAGGCATTCAGCACTAGCTCCACGGACTGGCAATCATACTTCCACCAAGTTCCTAGAGACACCTTACTCTGCCAGCAAGCCTCCTGCCTGAAAGTGCTCAGTTTTCTTGTTCTGTGGGCCAGGAAGCTCACTTAATTAACTCCTGGTTGTGGTCCTACCACTGTATATAAAGCTACCACTTTCCATCCCTCTCACTTACCTGGATCTTGGTGGGATGCATAATATAGACCTTGAGTCTAAAGGACACAAGTGGGAAGGAAGGTTTGTATTAGAATTTATTTTAAAAGTTGAGGACATTGGGAGTTTTTACAAATATTATAACATTCCATAGTTCAATCACATCAAACAGTATTATACTTTTGCTACCACAATCAGTTTCAAAATATTTTCTTTCTTCTTGAACTCCTTGATATCAGCTCCCCTTTCCCACCCTATACCCTAGGAATACTTATTATTATTTTTTTCCCTATAATAGTTGTTGTTGTTTTTTTGGTGGCCATATTTTGCACAATCCAATATATCCATTCACAAACAATTCTGTTGTTCGGTCATATTGAGGGGTGTTATACAGTCACCAATGCTATCTGCTCCTTATTCCCCCCCTCCCCACCTCTCTTTCCAAACCCTCAGGGAACCATTACTCCTGTTACTGTTTCTGAAGTGTTAGTTCTCATGGCTTTCATATACCAAATGACCTTAAATATACTAATGAATGAAAATCTAACATGATTAATGAGGTAAAACAAATAAAAACTATAATAGTAAGGGGAGGAAATATTAAAGAACTAGAGGATAGTTATATGGTTCATCAGTACTATACTGCTCCTTGAATTTATCATTCCTTCTGCATGGCCCTTCTGAGAGGGACTGTCCAATTATTCCTCTCAAGGTGGGTTTTGGATCTCTACCACATCCACACCTCTTCACATCAATTTGCTTGCTTGTTTTTGAATGTGTGATATGTCTTCCCATCGACATTTCATGATCACACAGGTTGGTGTGCTTCTTCCAAGTGGATTTTGTTGTTTCCTTGCCCAAGATGCTATATCTTTTAATAGCCAGTCACCATCAGCTTTTAACACCAATTCCTTATGCACCCATTTTGTCTTCAGCGATCGTGTCAAGAAGGTGAGTATCATACAATGCCACATTATTAGAACAAACCATTCTTGTACTGAGGTAAGATTTATGTAGAGGCCCAAAGTCCATCTGCTTCCTCATTGCATTTGCTCATATACATGCATATAAAAAGTACACATATATTTATATATTTGCATATATATTTTTTTTCATTTTTTCCTCCTGCCTCACTATTATGTTTATCCATTGTTCACCTTTCATTAATTCCTCTCTGATATAATTTGATTAATCAAGCATGACCAGAAAATCTCCACCCTCGTCGTCATCAATTTTAGAACACTTACTATTCCCCTGTACCCACTATTGTTGACTCACCGCTTACCTCCCCCGACCTTCTTCTCTCCCATGCCCCCCAGGCACCATCTGTCAAATTGCAGTCTCTGTACGACTGCTTATCCTGCCTGTCTTGTATAGATAAACACACACAGGAACATACAGACAGGCACAAGTCTATCAGGGATCCTGACATTGAGCAGATTAGTATCTCTCTGTTAAATAGAGAGAAGGGCATGCTATAAACCATCAGTCCAGTTCCCATTTCTTTCATGGTTACATATTCTGGGTCCCGTTTACCTAACAACATGTAGCCCCTTTAGGACTTCTGCATTTGTATAAAACTGATCAATCCCTAAATTAGGGTACTGTACATATTATTTGAATGTTTCTGTCGCCAGTCTGCTTGGTAGGGCACCCACATTTCATATCTGCATGATGCTGACAAAGGTTCTTTTTAGAAGAACCATATTAAGTGTTACACTACCCTGTGACTTCTCATTGCTTCCCCCTCTAAACAATTCAACTAACAAACCAAACAAACAGACAAACTCATTGCCATCAAATCTATTCCAACTCTTACTGACCCTGTAGCATATAACGCAGTTCTGACTGTGGGTTTCTGAGAGTGCAATTCTTTATGGGAAGAGAAAGCCTCTTCTTTCTCCCAAGAAGTGGCTGGTGGTTTCAAACTACTGACCTTGTGGTTACCAGCTCAATGCATAATCACTAGGCCAACAGGGCACCTTCGAGAACCCAAAATGAAATAGTAGACAAAACTGAGAAACAGGAAACTTTATCTTGATTCTTTGAGTTTCTCATTTCTAATATATTTATATTCATAGATATTTATAAAGGTGGTGATATAATTATATCTATGTCTAAATTTATATTTAAATATGTGTGCCTATATTCTAAGGAACACTGGTGGTACAGTGGCTTATGTGTTGGATTGCTAACCACAAAGTCAGAGATTCAATTTTTCCACCTTTCTGTGGGAGAAACATGAAGCTTTCTTTTACCATAAAAAAATTAGATTTCCATAAACTCAAAGGGGAAATTCTACTCCATTCTATAGGGTCACTGTAAATTCAAATTGACTTAATAGTTAGTGAGGTATTTTTGGGGGGTGTATGTGTGTGTTATTTTCTGTTTGCACAAGGAAAAATCACTCTAAACAAACCCTTTGCCTTTCATTTGAACTGCATCTCTAAAAATAATCAAATAATTCTTTGTGCAATTACCTATTCAAAGTCTGGCCTCTTTTCCAGATTATAAATACCACGAGGGTAAACACTCGACAACTGCATATACTTTGCCTGACACAATCCTTGTCAACTAATTGATGGTAAATAAATTGGAGGAATGAAAATAGTTGTATGAACATTAAAACATATTTCCTTTATTTTCTAATTCAGCTAATATTTTTTCTGTCCTTTACTATTATAAAATGCCATCATCATGCTATTTGTTTAAGGAATATATAAGCAGAGCAGCAGTGTATCAACTAGATTGTAGCCCTAAAATTTCACTCTGTTTAATTACCAACCCTGCCTTTAATGTAGACTGGGCTTCTCCACATCCTTTTATTTGAGGGTTGGGTAGAAATAAATATGAGATGGTGTGGAATGCAGCTAGGAAGCTATTTGCAATAAACAAGTGTGGCTCTCACACACAAAAGGAAAAGGTTATCAATTATTTAGTCACCTGGACTAAATATTTCAAAATTAACCATTTTTGTTGAGTTTTTCTGGAGAAACCAGCGCTGTAAGTAAAATTAGGGACTGAATGCCAAAGTTTATAGTTCTCATAAGAAAGAAAGGTTTCAATATTGAAATCAACCAGAAAAATAATTTTAAAAATATGCACATGAGACAGTCAACATACTATTGTATAATCATTCCAGAGTTTATTCATCCCAAAGTACTATTGATCAGCTACAAAGTGTTAATCACTGATATATATATATATATATATATATATACAGTCCATGCACATTTTAACCTCAAAGGACCTTGACGTTAGTTAAGAATAATAACTATGTAGGATTATGAATTTAGCTACTAAGTACAAGGTTATCAGTTCAAAACCACCAGCTGCACTGCAGGAGAAAGATGAGGCTTTCTACTCCCATAAAGAGTTAACAGTTCTGAAAACCCACAGGGACAATTCCACCCTGCCCTTTAGGGTTGCTACGAGTTGGAATAGGCTTGATGGCTGTGAGTTTTTAAGCATATATATATTATGCTATTTGTTTAATATATATATATATTAACACATCTATTTGAACATCTCTCTATATTGAAATGTACAGACATATACTGAATATATATATTCTGTATATTTTTACCCCCAGTGCAAATGAAATAGTATTTTCTGAAGGAAGAATTGAAGGTAGCAGTTATTTGAGTTGATTTGTGTTCCAGGAAAGACATTAATACATTTCTCAGGGAGCTAAAGATATGAGAAAAGAAGACCCTGGATGAGATGGATTGACACAGTGGCTGTAGCAATGAGCGCTAACATGTGGACAATTGTGAAGATTGAACAGGACTGGTAGGGGTTTGTCCTGTTGATTTCTGAGTTTGACTATACGGGACAGCACCTAGCAACAACAACATACATATATTTAGGCCTTCTTTTTAATCTTGTTTACTGATGGAGTAAACAGTTACAAATTTTTAGACCCCTACTTTAGAAAATTGGAGGCCATGAAAAATTTAGGTTGAGAAGCTGTAGAAACACACACAAACACACACACACACAGTAAAGGAGGGAAAAGAAAAACTCGTAGCTACCCTTCAATACCTGAAACTCACAAACATTGAATCGATTATAACTCTTAAGGACCCCTTATGACAGACTACAACTGCTACCCAGTAGTTTTTCTGAGGCTGTAACTCTTCATGGGAACAGATGAACTTATCTTTGGAGAAATTGATGTGTTCAAATCAACAACCTTTCAGTTAACAAATCTGCACTACTTGAGCTCCTTTTTAATATACCAGCAAGAGACTAAAAGGACATGGTTTAAGGTATTGCCATTGGAAAAGAACCAAGGAGGTCATTTAAGACACAGGTTTTTGAAGTAGATTCAATAAGCACTCGTTTGGGAAATGGCATAATTTGAGTAAAAAAGATAAGCTCAGAAGTCCTCCAAGGTTTTCAATGTAAACATGCTTATTTTTATTTCTGCTTTATATTCTACTTGTCAATTTGAAAATCTTTTTGTTTCTATAAAGCCAGGCCCAAGGTTGCCTTCATGGTTGTTTTACTTTTCTCCTGATGGGAGAAATCAACAAGAGAGAACTTCAACATGACTAAGGAAAATGTTGTAGAGTGAAGATGCTCTCAGAGAAGAGTAGGGGAGAGAACATGCAGTAAATCTTTCATATATATATAATCATTTTATTGGGGGCTCATACAACTCATCACAATCTATCCATCCATCCATTGTGTCAAGCACATTTGTACATTTGTTGCCCTCATCATTCTCAAAACATTTGCTTTCTACTTGAGCCCTTGGTATCAGCTCCTAACTTTTGGCCCTCCCTCCCCACCCCACCCCCTCTCTCATGAATCCTTGATCTAGATAAGATAGGCTGGATAAACAATCTGGAGGAGAAAGCAATGTGACCAATGATTCTGGGGGTGTCATGAGAGAGAGGGAGGTGGGGGAAAGGAAGTGATGTTAACAAATCCAAGGAAAAGGGAAGAACAAGTGATCCAAAATTGGTGGCGAGGAGGGTGTAGGAGGTCTGTTAGGGCTTGATCAAGGGCAAGTGTAACTGAGAAGAATTTCTGAAACCCAAATGAAGGCTGCACTTGAGCGTGGGACAAGAGGAAAGTAAAATAAAATAGAAGAAAGAACTAGGAGGCAAAGGGCATTTATAGAGATCTAAATACAGGCATGTACATATGTAAATATATTTATATATGATGATGGGGAAATAGATCT
>NW_022103915.1:77949828-77958276 GCF_000313985.2 Echinops telfairi | reverse complement strand
CTACATATAACCTCCTCCCTGGGGGACAGAACACAGAAAAGCGGGTGAAGGGAGACATCAGGCAATCTTCTATATTTAAGATGATACAAAAGTTAGTTTGGGTCATGTTAGTTTGTTGTCTCTCTGGGAATTGAGGTAAACAGGCCAGATAAAGAAGGGGGACTATTACAGTACTTAGGTATTGTGCCTAGGTAAAGACAGAGGATGGGTTTTAGGAGGTAACTAAGAAGGTCATTAATGTGAGAAATTACATATAAAATATAATGTTGTATATAATTTTATCAATACAGGTTTCCTGGACCCCACAGTAAAAATATGCAGTAGTAGGAATTAAAATAATACATGACTGATAAATTTAAATTGCAGTAGAAGGATTCATGGATGTGATTTTAGGAAGGCAACAAGGAAAGAAGTAAAGATATAAAGCATTTGTTAAAGGAAGGAAACAACTTTCAGAAGAGACCTCCGGGAAAGTGAAGAATAGACTCTGTTGGAGTACTGCAGCGGGCAGGATGGAAAAAATCAGTTCAATTCTTAGTCCAATTGATAAAATTTAGTTTTACAGATTATAATTGTCATAGGGATACAGAGAAGACTCATATATATCAACATACACGCAAAAATCATTTGAACGGAACTTGGAATAAATGAGCCACTCATTACAAAGAATAAGTAGAGAAACCATGAGAGGGAATTTAATATTTTGTCTTAAAATGTCATCATTTCCTGAAATTTTCTCTTCCCACACAGTTTAAATAATAATAAGTACATTTTATTTGGATGTCCACATCTCTCAGTGCACCAAAGAAAAGAAAGGAAAGGAAAAATTCTTTAAGGCTAATTCCATGAGTGTATTTTCTTAAATAGAGATGAAGTAAAAGAGAGGGATGGGGGAGAGAGAAATTTATCATAGACACATTTGCTGAAAAAGTCTGGCAGATGAACAAAACATGATTTCTTGAGAGGTTCTGTAATGGATAGTTCTTTTTCTCACTTATGTACTTATGTGAAACTAGGAAAGATAGTAAAGTGCAAAAAAAAATCTACCAACTTAAAAAAATTATAAAATCTTAGCAGCTTTGACTGTAGCAACTTAAAGTGGAGTTATCCAAATGCTCTGAAAGCTGCCTTTTTATTTCCTTTCATTTTGACACCATAATCTATGTTTCATTTCTGAAAATCTGAATGTGAATCTGATAGATACAGTAAATTGACAAGTCTTGCATCTGTGATTTTTCTCTTCAGTTGCAAAAATAATAAGTTGTATCTTCAGGTCAAAGATCACTACTCATAAAACATTGAAACCACTGTCTCAACTAATCTTTTTATTTTAGAGGGAGAGGCCAAGAAGCATATTTCAAATTTGCATGTTTTCTCCACACATTAGTTGGGCTAAAATTTTAATTTTTAAGGCATAATTAAACAAATATGTGCACTTTAGGATGATTCCATAACTATTCGATCCAACTTAGGTTAACATGAAATGAAAATCCATAACAAAATATGTGGCACAACTGTCACTGTAGTTAGTGATGTCTTCATAACTTTTTGTGTATTTTATAATTTCCCTCACATTATCTTGGAAGCAGAGATACGGTAAAAATATTTTTGATGCTAACAAATAAACTGATTTTTTTTTAGTGCACTCAAGACAGCATATCAAAAACATTTGGTCTTAATAACCTCTACTGGTATCAGTTTGGTAATTGTGGGCACTCTAATGATAAAAAGCTGTCCATTAAATAGAAAGATTGATGGATCATTCCAACCTCAGAGTTCTTGCCTTTAGTGTTGCTCCCTATATCACTACGTTCAGCGCTAGGTGTCCTGAACTATTGATATGCATGTGATATGAATCAGCATTCTCCATAGAAAGAAAGCAAGGAGACTATCACCAATAAAAAATGTTTTCAAGCATTGGCTCCTATGATTGTGAGATTTGGCAGGGCTGAGAGATGTGGGGCAGGCTGGAGACAGGCAAAAAATTATGTCACTCTCTTGAGTTCAAAACTGAATCTTGAGTAGGGAAAGCAAGAAGACTGGAAATGTAGACCCTATTTCTATATTCCAGCCTAAAGTGGGAGTTCCGTGTTCTTTAAGATATCTCAGGTTTTGAGCTTAAAAACTTTAAATAAATTAAATCAGGCCCACCCTTATTCTGATCGGTAATCTCCATTACTTAAAGTCAACCTATTGTAAATTATATTTACAAAACACCTTCTATATTTACAAAACACCTTCACCACCACATATAGATTAATATTTGCCTGAACAACTAGGTACTACAGCTGAGCTATATGGACAAATAGAATGAACTATAAAGATCCAGCTCTTTTCAACTTGGTGCTCAAATTCATAGATTTAAACTATATTTACTCTAAATAAATACAATAACAAAGTCATACTTCCACCTAACATAATACAATGATCCTGCACACAACCATACAAAACATACTCATCTTTTTCTATCTTTAGAAGAAGATGCAAAGTTCATGATTAATGCTCACTTTTCTCATTGTTATCCTATAATTTAAATACTGTGATGTAAAGTCGATTTACCTTATATTGTATAATAACCATATTAGAGAGAGGAGAAAACAGAGATCTTTGTTTGTTACAACACACACACACACACACACACACAAAATTGCCAAGGCAAATTTCCAATTATCATTTCACACTGTTCTTTTAAGAAAGGGTTTACTAGGGATGAAGAGATCTGTTTGTTTTATCAAAAGTCTGGTGTTCTGGCAATTCTTCTTAAAAAAACAACAACTTTTATTGGGGGCTCTTACATCTCTTATCACAATCCATACACTCTTCCAATGTGTCAAGCACATTTGCACATATGCGGCCATCATCATTTTCAAAGCATTCTCTTCCCACTTGAACCCCTGATACCAGCTCCCCATTTCTTCCCCTTCCCTCCCCCACCAGCCCTCCCTCACAAACCCTTGATAAATTATAGATTTTTTCCCCATATTTTACATCATCCTTCCTTGCTCCTCCCCACTTTTCTGTTATTCGTCCCTCTGGGAAGGGGTTCTTGCTTGATCCTTGTGTACATGTCTGTATTCAGGTCTCTATAAATGTCCTTTGCCTCCTGGTTCTTTCTTCTATTTCCTTTTCACTTCCCTCTTGTCCCACCATCATGTTTGGCCTTCATTCGGGTTTAGTAATTCCTAGCTGCTACATGACCCTTGATTGAGCCCCAGTAGGCATCCTATGACCTTCTTTCATTGATTTTACTTTACTTGTTGTTCCCTTGTCCCTGAGTTGATCCCCACCCCCCCTTCATTTCTCCCACCTCCCTTTCTCCGGTATCCCCACCCCGGAATCATTGGTCCTGTTCTTTTCAGCTCCAAATTATTTATTCCACCTTTCTTATTTAGATAGATATGCTGATACATTAATAAGGGCAAAAATCAGGCAAAGTCAGATAAAACAAAGGAAGCCAAAACCAACAAAACAGTAACAACAGCAGAAAGCAAGCACAAAATAATAATAACAAAAAGAAAGCCACTGACAAAAATGGAAAAGCCTATGAATACCGGTAGTTCAAGGTCTGTTTTGTTGACCTTTATGAGTGTTTTCCAGTGGAGACCGATGGGGTGCCACATTGTCTCCCAATCTATTTTTTATGAAACCCTGGGGGGTTTCATCAGTCTGATTCTCCTGCTGCTCTGCTGCATGCCCTCAGCGCCTCGCCCCCAGCATTACGGGGCCAGACCGTGCACTATTCCCACACTGTCTCCAGTGTTGTTGCCTGCAGTGTCATGGTTCAGTGAGGGACGCCGTGTCCCGTGGCGGGGCCAGCCCTACAGTCCTCCCCGTGTGTTGTCTGCTCTGGGTAGGACCATTGTCCTTGTGGCGTGGCGGGCCAGGATGTCTTATCAACCATCTCCATCCCTTTGCGTGTACTCTAATCTGATGCACCCCTCTCCCCAAACTGTAGCCCCAGTGCTGTCCTCTGAAGTGCATTCTTCTGAAAAGGGGGGCGGGGTCCACATAGTTGGGATTGGGCCCGTTCCGGCAGAGCTTTCTATTGGTTCCCATTGTGATTATTTTAGTAAGTGGATGAATGAAAGTATGGTTGGGCTTATGATCAGAGTCCAATGCCTTTGTGTTGGGATAAATGTTGCCTCTGCTTGTCTGACAACGTCCTTTGGTGCCTTGAATATTCTTTCTTTGTCTGAGGATACAAGACCAACTCAAGCTGTGAGTGAGTGGCCATGAGTCCACCTAAAGTCCACCTCTTTACCCTGACTGCCTGGACGTTATGAGGGCAGGTCCTACAGACCAGTGTCACAGCAGATCTCTGATGTCCTTTCTAGAAAGTTAATTCTATTTTCCCAACCACAGAAGAGACCAAGACGTTTCTTCTGACATTTGGTTTCCTATGACTATATTTTATTTCCAAAAGTAGTCTAATTTTCCATTAAATGTAGTAACTGGTCAAAGTGTAACTATTGGAATAATCACATTCAAATTATGGCAAAGAACTCTTCAGCTAGCCCTTGGGTTTCCAGCTCACTCAAATACACTAACGGAGATTCACGGATATTAATGCTTGCTAATATTTTCTAATAAATAATCTGCAGGGTTTTGTTCTCCTTTTGTTATGTTTGGAAAATATGAGCACTAGATAGCATGACTGTGTGTTCCGACTGCCAAATGCCAATAGGAGCAGACTGCACAGCGAGAGAAGTGCATTTGTTTGACAATGTGTTATACACTATTGATAATGATTTTGAAATTGAAGTTGGTACTCTTGCCTTTTGCTCAGTGATATGCAGCATGTTATAAAATCATATTCCATTTCAATTAAAGAGCAATGGTTAGTGATGTTGTTTATGCTCGGCCCTCCTGTCAGTATATGTCTGTAATTATAGCACGTAAGGTTTTCGTCCCCAAATGCTTTTGAATTTTGTCCAGAACAACATATTTGTTAAGGTATTTGCATGTATTCAGCAGAGACTATTCATGATGCTGCATGTTTTCTTCATTTAATAGAGGGTTCGGTGTTTATTTAGCGTCTCCTATCTACTCTATTTCTAATTCCCAAGCTGGGACCACTCATCACCATAGGCAGGGGCAGGCTATCAGATCTACTTGAAGATTTGGGTGTTTTCTTTCTGGCTCCCCTTAACCAAGTTCTAAATACATTATGTAAATTTACAATGTTTGCATTATGCTTTAAATAAAATGTACAAAGGGCTTGCGAGTCTTGCTTTCTACCAATATGCAAATTGCTTAATGGTTTGAAAATGTCAGATTATAAGAGTAAATGCTTTCCATTTTATCACAGCAGATTTTTGACCTAATACTAGGAGATAATTGAACTTGTATTGTTCAATTATTAATTGTATTGTTCACTTATCAATTGGAACTGATAAGTGAAGGTCTGTAAAAGACCATAGAAAAGACAGTGGAGACGTGTTCCTGGTTCACGTGTGTATGTGTTTGCCAACTGTAGGCTATCCACTTCTACCTCTCAGAAAGGTCAGATTTCTGTGAAGCTTGAAGGTGGGGGTGGGGGTTGCCACCAGTTCAATGCTGATTCAAGGTGACCCAGTATGTATAGAATAGAACTACTCTTTTCCTGTTTTTCTAGGCTGTGACCTTATGACAACTGATCGCCAGAACTGTCTCCCAAGGACCTCTCTATGTTGTGTTTGAAGCACCCATCTTATACAAAGGGATAAAGGGATAATTTCTACATTAAGTCATTCTTGATGAACCACTGCAGAGATAGTTACTGGGATGCTAAATGTAATTCTAGGTTTCTGGGAAGTAAGTCACACAATCTACCCTGATGTACTTGTCACAGCAATATGTAGGATATTTCTAACATAACTTCATATGGATCTGAGAGGAGATTTCTGGTATTTGCAATAAGCTGATATTTGAGTATCACTAAGGATTTTTCTGGCTGAAAGTTGAGGAGGACATAAATTCCTTATTGATGAAGATCAAGGATTGCAGCCTTACTATGGATTACAACTCAATGTAAAGAAGACAAAAACATTCACAACTGGACCAAGAAGTAACATCATGATACATGGGAAAAAAGTTGAAGGTGTCAGGGTTTTTTTCTTGCTTGGATCCACAATCAATGTTCATGGAAGCAGAAGCCAAGAGATCAAAAGACAAGTTGCATTAGGTAAATCTGCTGCACAAGACCTACTTAGAGTACTGAAAAGTAAAGATGCTATATTGGGGACTACGGTGTTTTGTTAGTCTAGGTACTTTAGAGAAACAAATCCACAGAAACTCATGTATAAGAGAGAGTTTTATATAAAGGTTAAGTGCACATCAAGAAAACATCCCAACCCAGTGCTGCCCAAGCCCACAAGTCCAACATTAACCCATATGTCCAACACCAATCCACAAAGTCCTCTGTCATCTCACAAAACAGACGCAATGATGCCAATCGCAGGAAGAAAGCTGAGTCAGTGAACATGTAAGCATCTCAGCGCTGGCAGGGGTCTCCACATGGCTGCTCCAGCACCCAGGGCTGCATCGGGGTAGGTCCATGCGGCTTCCTCTCAGGGATGTCTTGCAGGAAGTGAGCCTTGCCAGCTGAGGCAGGGAACTAGCTAAGGCAGCTGCACCCTGGTTCGACCATCATAAAGCAAGAGACCCGAGAACTGGAAAGGCAAGGCTCACTGAACCATTTATCCCTCTGCCTTTCAATTAACCCCACATGTGTTTATTGGCCAGGTTGGCACAATAAACTAACTACCTCAGGTGTGTCTGACCCAAGTCATAATATTTTCAAATGCCTCATATGCATGTGAAATTTGGACATTGAATAAGGAAGACTGAAGAAGACCAGATGCATTATGGTGCTACAGAAGAATATTGAAAGTGCCATGGACTGCTAAAAGGACAAAAAAAAAATCTCTCTGGCTGGAAGAAGTACAGCCAGAGAGCCTCTTAGAGGCAAAAATAGAGTGACTTTGTCTTAAACACTTTGGACATGTTGTCAGGAAAGACCAGTCCCTGGACAAGGACATCATGTTTGGTATACTAGAGGGGCATCAAAAAAGGAGAAGGCCCTCAAGGAGATGGGGTGACATGATGGCTGCCATGATGAGCCAAGCATAGGAACAATTGTGAGCATGCCGTAGGACCAGGAAGTGTTTTGTTTGGGTTGATGTCAACTCAATGTCACCTAACAACGGTGAAGGATCTTGCTGTGATGCTTTTAATTTTCCTCATGTACGTGAAAGATGGACAATTTAAAAGGGAGATCAAAGGAGAATGGACTACACCGCCCCCCCCAGCCCATCCATCACCCCCCACAAACATATCCGCTTTATAGTAAGCACAGTTAGAATGCTCCTTAGGAGCGAAGATGGTTAGATTTCATCTCACATTCTTTTGTACATGCTATTAGGAAAGACCAATCCTTGAAGAAGGGCATCATGCATGGCACAGTAGAGGATCAGTGAAAAATGACAAAAGAATTCAACGAGAAAGTTTGATACACTGGCTGCAATAATGGACCCAAGCATAATAACAATTGTGTGGATAGCACAATAGGAGGCCATATTTCCTTATGTTGTACATAAGATCACCATGAGTCAGAGCCAGCTCAGGAGCACCACACAACTGTAAAATCAAGGATGTTGCATAAGGTCTTGGAGGTTCAGTGGTAGAATTATTGTCTTTCATACAAAAACAAAAACCCATGTCTACTGAGTCTATTTAGACTCATAGTAATCCATAAGACGTACTAGAATTGCTAGAGGGCTTGAGAGACTGTAGATTTTTATAGGGGCAAATAATTCTCTCACGGAACAGGTGGGTTTGAACCACTGACTTGGCCATCAGCACCAAGATGCCTTTGTCTTCCTATCAGGAGACCTTAACTATATTCTGGCCTACTGACCTTAATGGGAAGCCACCAGTGGAGGTGTGCATATTGCTATGATGCTGAACAGATTTCAGCAGAATTTCCAGACTAAGACTAGAAAAAATGGCCTGATGATCTAGATTCAAATTCAGCCACTGAAAAAGCTCTGGATGACAGTCATCCTATCTGCACTGCTATAGGCATGGTGGTATGTTTTAATCTGTTGTGCATGGGATTCCCATGAATTGGGAACCTATCTGATAGCAGGTAATAATAAACAGTAAGGCTAGCACTCCTTATTCAAGTTTTGTTTCTGTCTAACTACAATCAACAGTTTAAAAGGTACATGCATCATAAAGATTTTTAGCTGAGGGAAAAAATAGGCACTGAATAAATAAGACTATTTGGTAGAAAAGCTTACTAATTTTTAAAAATTGTTTTATTAGGGGCTAATACAACTCTTATCATAATCCATACATACATCAATTGTATAAAGCACATTTGTACATTCATTGCCCTCATCATTCTCAAAACATCCTCTCTCCACCCAAGACTCTGACATCAAATTCTCATTTTTCCCCTCCCTC
>NW_022103915.1:77941139-77947761 GCF_000313985.2 Echinops telfairi | reverse complement strand
TTTATTTTTGCCCTTCCAATGTTTCCTTGTTTTGTGATTGCAACTTTAGGGCAGAGAAGTGGAGTAGCCAGAATGTAAACCTAAGAACAAAAGCAGGAGCCCTGGTGGTAGTAGTGGGTTATGCTTTGGGCTGTTAACTTCATGGTCAGCAGTTCAAAACCACCAGCCACTGTTTGGGAAATGGATGAGGCTTACTACTCCTTTACAGATTTAAAGTCTTGGCAACCACAGGGACAGTTCTACCCGACCCTACAGAGTCCCTGTGAGTTGGAATCAACTCCATGTGGCAGTGAGAAGAACGAAAGTCAGCTCTGTCCTTAAAATAATGAAATAGAAGGTAAAAGGAGCCAGGGTTCTTCATAGCATCATCGAGGCACTGCTACATCCTTGGACTAACTTTCCTGTGAATTCTTGTTGTCAAGCATATTGAAGCCACTATTGATCAATTTTCACTTTTGTGTCGCTGATCATATTTCTACAGAAACAGCCTTCAGTGTTCCATTATCTTTACCAAGTGGTTTTCAGATTCTGGCATCAAAAGGCTTACCACAATACAAATTTCTGGGCTCCCAATGGACCTCTGGTACTTGTGAGAATTTTTGTTTAAATAAATTACCAGATAATTCTGGTTCTGCTGCTTCACACATAATACTTAGAAAGAAAATAACCATACAAGGAGAAGGAGTTTTAAAAATCTAACTCATGCGTTTGGTCTCAGGTGCTTCAAAACTGAAAGCAACCTCCTAGGATGGTTTCCATAAATCATAATGGTGTAAAATTTCCACAGAAGTGTTCCATACTGGAATATTCAGGTAAAGAATACTTGAAGCAAAGGGCATATTACATTCATGGATGACATGGTTGGCATCATCTATTCATGTCAACTAAATCACATGATGCTTCCTTTCTCTGTTTTTGTCTCTCATGTCTTTCCCATGTGGACCATAAGCTCCTGATATACTAAATGATCTGCAGTTATTGGACTATGGTTTATTCTCTGTAGTCATTTTCTTACGCAGCGTTTCCTCTACCAGGAAAATTCTACTCTATTTTATTAACCTCTCTCACTGGCCTTTCAAGTGTCAATCTCCTTTGTCTGACTGACTAAGCTACTAGGTTTACTATCCTTTATTTTAAAATAATTTTTCATTTTGCCTATGTAATTTGGGGGGGCCTGAATTTATGGCACATATCCAAAAATACTTAGCAGTTCTAAAATATTGGAAGCCAAAAGCTAACCCAACTTATAAAACTCTAAAACTAATGGGCATTTGTCAAAGAAGCACTCATGTTATGGGTTTATGTTAAAGATTTGTTCATACTTACAGGCTGAAATAAACCTCCTTCTTTCTGTACATCCCACTTAAAATAATATTCAAAGTGTGATAATTTATGATTCCTGTTTCCATCCTAGTTTTAAAATAACTTCGGTAGGTGACCTTTGAATAAAGTCCTTTGCAAAGGACAAACTTTTTCTTTTATCTAATTTATTTATTGGATGTAACAGACATGGAACCAAAAAATTCTCACAGAACAGATGCCCTTGCAGTTGGAAAGCACTCCCTCTAATAATGCTTGGCATCATTTTTGTTAGGTTTGTATCCCTGGTATAATTACATGATGATTTTAATGAAAATGATAAAGAAGTATTGTACAAAGGAACAGAATATTTTATGAGTAGTTATATGTAAATTTACCATCATAAATATGCAAGCTTCCTTTCTCACATGAGTATTTGCTTAAGGATCACTCTGATAAATGCAAACAAGACTCATATTATTTATTAGAAGATTGCTGAGATATATAACAGTAATTGTCATACCACTCTGCAGAATTCACCTCCAGAATATTCTGTTGTTCTTATTGACTGATAATGCATAGTAAAATTGCCATATTTATAAATTCTGTTGAGATATTAAAATACCTTAGACCTTATTTTCTTGGGATGCATAAAACATTTTTATGTGCATGTTGTTATTATACCAAGCCAATCTACCTTTCAAATGAGACAAGTACTCTAGTTTGTAAAGTATGATTTCTGAAGGTATCATTCATGTCAATGTTAATCTAATAATAGATAGGAGAATAAAGCAGTCCTCATCTATGGACTCTGATTTTATGTGATACAATACATCAGAAGAAGAATGTTCTACAACTGCTTGTGCTTTTCCAAGGTTAAATTTGAAGTTGCAAATAACATTCGTGTCAATTTCACAAGAATGCAATATTATTTTTACCTTTTCATAATCCAAATAGCTGTACATATATAAGAAAATAACTGGAACAAAATTTTGTCTTCAAGTCACTTCGATTCAATAGAGCCACCACTAGTTATTAACACCTTCTATGTTATTAGGTCTGTCTTAGGTACTCTTGGCTGGATGTAAATCCATAGAAGCATAAAGAAAAATAGAAAAACAAAATTTGTTTACAATTCTTTATATTTTAGGCCAACTTCATTAGTCATACAAGTGTCCACTGTTTATATTTGGGAATCAAAATGTTTGATTGTTCAAGAGATGTTCTTTTTGCCTAGATAAAACTCCAGATACGGTATGACAAACATCTTGAGTCATATCAAGATCTTGTTATAAAGACCTTCTTTAAGTGATTTAACTTTTGAAGTATGGTGAGAAGATTTTAGGAGAATAAATATATTGCAAGAAAAGACATATAAATCATGCAACACTCAACTCTCTGATAGGCATTTTCCTCTAGTGTTCTGTTTTAAGTTTAGGTTATTGGAATAATCAGGTAGCATTTGAACACTTCATGCGGGATATTTTGAATTCCTTGAGGTAATGGCTGATATATCTGTTTATGTCAAGTAAACCATGCAACATTTAGAAGCAAAGTTCTCTTCAAGACAGTGCCAAAGGAAGTAAATGCTCCACTATGGTCCTTGATCTAAGGATGTCCTCCTGTAAATGGCCTTCAAGGAGCGAGAATATGACTTGGGCATTTAGTTCTTGCAAGGAAGGCTTGGGTAGCAAAAGAGGGTTAAATGCTGGATTTATGAGTCTGGTGGTTCAAATCTCCCCAGTGATCCCTAGAAGGAAAGTCTGTCCATTTGCTTCTGACAGGATACAGCTTTGAAAATCCATGGAGTTCAGTTCTTCTTAGCAACATATATGGGTTACCATTAATTGAAATGGACTGAACAACAAATGATTTGCCTCTCTTGGTTTGTTTTCCATTTTATTTCTAGGAAGATATAAGACTTAGGATGTATTTATACATATATGTATATTAGTATGTATACATATGTATACATATATTAGGGTGTACAAAGAGATTTATAAATCTCTTCCCAAGTACTGGGCAGAAGCAATACCTTATTCTGGGACACACTCCTATATTCCCATTATCCTGACCAGGCTGTGCTACTGCCATCTGATCGACCCTGTGAGGCTTACCCCTTACCCCATTTGGTCCAGGGCCTCCACAGCCCTCACTCTCCACTCTGAGTCCTATTTATAATTCTTTAAGAGGAAAAGGAAAATACAAGAAAGAAAAGAGAAAGGAGGATGGCACTTCATTCATAATTAGTTCTATATTTTAAATGTTTTTAAGTATATCGAACAAATACTTTTTTTAAGTGATCCTTGGGGGACAAGTCTCTGAAAGTAAGGTAGGCTTAAATTTATTCTCAGGATTTCATCTTCTCACTAAATGTATTCAATCTGTATGCTGAGCAAATCATCAGAGAAATGATGATATGAAGAACACTGTGGTATCAGGAAGGGATGAGGGCATATTAACAACCTGAGATATGCAGAAGATGCAACCTTGCTTGCTGTAAGTGAGGAGGATTTGAAGCCCTGGCTGATGAATATCAAAGATTAAAACCATCCATATGGATTGTAAGTCAGTAAAACCTCAACATTCTCATAATTTAACCAAGAGGTAGCATCATAGTAAATTGAAAGAATATGGAAGTTGTCAAAGATCTCATCTTGCTTGGCTCTCTAACCAGTGTTCCTGGAAAGAGCACTTTAGAGATCAAGTAACACATGGATTGGTTAAATCTGATTCACAAGACCTCTTTAACATGTTGAAAAGCCAAGATGTTACACTGAGGACTAAAGTGTGCCTGACTCAAGCCACAGCATTTTCAATCCCCTCCTAAGCATGTAAGAGTTAGCGAGTGAATAAAGAAAACCAAAGAAGAATTGATGCATTTGAATTGTGGAACCCTTGAAAAACACTGAAAGTATCATGGCCTGTCAAAAACAAAACAACTCAAACAAATCTGTCTTGGAAGTATAGCCAGAATGCTCCTTTGAAGCAAGGACCGTGAGATTTTGTCTTATGTACTTTGGACATGTTATCATCAGAAACCTGTCCTTGGACAAGGACATCATGCTTGGTAGAGGTCAGCCCAAAAAAAAAAAAAAAGTGTCAAGATGGATTTACAAAGTGGCTGCAACAGTGAGCTTAAGCATAAGAACAATTGTGAAGATTTCGCAAGACTGAGCAGTGTTCTTCCTGTTGCATATAAGGTTGGAACCGACTGGATGACACCTAATAACAACAATGTACTGGAAATACCTCAACTGGATATCTTTAACAGATATATTTATCCTTACTGTTTATGAAGCTAGAAATCCAAATTCGTGGCATCAATTCTAGTGGATTACTTTATCAATTCTTGGAGAAATTTCTCATCTCCTTTAAACATTTGTGGTCCTGGCATGTCTTGGCTCTCTTCTGGGGTCTTGGTATCAATCTTCCCCTGGGTGTATTCTCGGCTCACACAACTTGGGATCAAAGAATGCATTTAGCTCACAGATCTTTCTTGATTGTAGTCAGGTCCTTCACCTCTGTTGGCTTCCCTCCATTTTTAGGTCTTGTAAGATAAACTTTGAGATCTGACTTTAATGAAAGAGGTAACATGAGTAAGGTGGGTACCTTAGTAAGTGTGAGACTTGACCCACACTCTCTCTTGAGGCTCAAGACACCACCTACCCTACCCCTGCTTCATTAGCATATGGAAGTTAGAATTTACAACCCATATGCATAATGGATGATAATTACATTAAATCACAAAATGGAAGTCATCCACACAATACTGGTCATCCAGGCCTATGCAAGATGACACTATATTTTTGGAGGACACAATTAAATTCATGACATGGCCTAATTCTGAACATCTAGAATAGATACTGAATAGCTCTAAAGTTTTCAGGTACCACATATAGAGGTAAAATACATAAATTGTTTTAATCGAAGTTAAATTAATGCTTGATAATTTTAGATAATAGTACTAAAAGTGCATATGAATTTTAAGAATATGTATTTCTTCCTTTCAATGCTTTGTATTTCTGGAAAAGCTTTAGCTTTTGTTGTTCATTCAACAAACATTAGTAGACTTTACACTAAGTGCCAATAAGGTAACTCAATAAACAAGTTTAATGATGAGTTTCAAGTGCTATGATTCTGATGAGAGCAAAATTCTTTTTATGTGCATATTATTTTTACATAATGGTAGGGTCAGAATCTGCTCACTAGAATATAGATCAAAGTGAAGCATTTGGAAATGATAAAAATGCGTCACAACTCAGAAACTTGAAAAAATGTGTTTTCAGAATGGCAGGTTATCCCTTTGACTGGATCCCAATATTTAGGGTGAGAAGTTTTCATGGGCTGTGTGATAGCTGGGCTTTATGTCAACTTGACTGTGCCAGGATTCTCAGGGATTTGGCAGATGATGTTTAATATTCCCCATGATGTGACCTAGCACAATGCAATCAACTTTGTGACAGGATCAATTATGAGCCAACAAACAGTTGTAGGATTAGGGTGGAGTGCAACTTCCTTACTCAGGTCATAGTCTTGATGCAATTAAATTTACATTTTCTGCCATCTGCTTTCTTATTCTACTACAGATATTTATGGGAACCAGCTGCCCTCTCTTACTCAAACTCACTGTGGTTGAGTCAACTGTAACTCATATTGACCCTGTAGGAGAGAGCAGAATTGCCTCTGTGAGTTTCTAAGGCTAAAACTTTTTTTTCTCAATCGTTTTATTAGGGGCTCATACAACTCTTATCACAATCCATACATATATCAATTGTGTAAAGCACATTTGTACATTCATTGCCTTCATCATTCTCAAAACATCTGCTTTCCACCCAAGCCTCTGGCATTCAACTCCTAATTTCAACATGTAGGGTAAGGCATTGGGAATCAGTAATTCAGTGGTAGGATTCTTGCTTTCCCTGAAAGAGACCCAAGTTTGAGTCTGGCTGATGTATCTCATGCCCAGTCACCAATATTTCAGTGCGGGCTGGCATGTTGCTGTGATACTGAACATTTTCACCAGAACTTCCAGACTAAGACAGAATAAGAAGAAAGGCCTAGATGCCTGATACCTGATCCTTTTGACACCACATGATCACACAGGCTGGTGTGTTTCGCCCAAGTGGGCTTTGTTGCTTCTCAGCTTGATGGCTGATGTTTACTTTCAAGCCTTTAAGACCCCAGATGCTATATCTTTAGCCCTCATCATTCTCAAAACATTTGCTCTTCACTTAAGCCCCTGGCATCAGGTCCTCATTTTTCCCCTCCCTCCCTGCTCCCCACTCCCTCATGAACCCTTGATAATTTATAAATTTTTTTT
>NW_022103915.1:77938270-77939595 GCF_000313985.2 Echinops telfairi | reverse complement strand
ACAAGAAAAGAAAGCTTGTATTTAGTTCAAGGATTGCTTGTTGGCCTTTAGGAATGTTTTCCAGTCCAGTCTGTTGGGGCACCATGCCCTGACGCCCTGACCCCAAAATCCACCTTCAGCATTCCTTGGGGACCTCGCTGCTCCATTCCTTTGCTGTTCTGTTGCACCCCTTAGTGTTTTGCCTCGGTGTGGCGGCATCAGATTGGGTGCAATTCCCCCACTGTGTCTCTGGTGTTGTCCCCTATAGGGTTATGGGTCAGTGAGAGGCGTCATGTCTCATAGTGGGGTGGGCCATGTGATCCTCTCTGTGGACTGGCTGCTCTAATTGGGAACATAGTTCTCATGGCCCGGTGGGCCAGGATGTGCTCCACTCTCTCCTCCTCTCCCTTCATCTGCTCCCGTGTGCTCTGATCAGATATGTCCCTCTCCCGGAGCTGCAGATTCAGTGCCATCCTTTGAAATAAATTCTTCTGGGGGGAGGGTCAGGTGTCCACATAGTATTTGGGATTGGGGCCGGCCCCCCTGGACCTCTCCACAGGCTCCCTACTCCATGCTGGCATGTTGCATTCGCATGTTGGAGCACTGGGTTGAAGTCTGGTCCCTCTTATATCTCCCTCCACAGGGAAAGAGGGAATGTAACTCTTTATGGGAGTAGAAAGCCCTGTCTTTCTCCTGAAGAGAGGCTGGTGGTTTCAAAATGCTGACCATGCAGTTCACAGCCCAAGACATAACCACCAAGGCTCCTTTATTGCCCTCTAGTTTGTTGGGTTTACGCCAATGGCCTGCTGTATTGCCAGCAGATCCTAGGAGTCTTGAGCAGCATGCTATCTGAACTGCCATTTGACCTGCTGAACTTAGATTGTTGTCCAGTCAACAATCTTTAAGAGCTGAACATGGAGTCATCCACCTTTGTAGCCTGTGACATCCCCACAGAACCCGGAGATACATTAGTCAGGAGAAGCGCCAGCAACAACCTGGATTATCTATGTAGACTCAATGTTCTAGGTAGGCCCAAGCTAATAACTAATGTCAGTAAAAGCAGTATTATTTCTCTAGCTAGAGAAGAGTTGCAGCCAAGAAATGAGGCAGAAGGGGATGAGAGAAATTTGAATTGTTAAAACACGTGCACTGCTGTGTTACTCTGGGTACTTCAGAGAAACACATCCATGGAAACGCATGTATAAGAGAGAGTTTTATATAAAGGTTAAGTGAGCATCAAGAAAACATCCCAATCCAGTGCTGCCCAAGCCCACAAGTCCAACATTAACCCATTAACCCATATGTCCAACACCAATCCACAAAGTCCTCCTCCTTCTCACAAAACA
>NW_022103915.1:77923403-77936792 GCF_000313985.2 Echinops telfairi | reverse complement strand
GACAAAATACCAATTTATAAACTATCAAGGGCTCATGAGGGAGGGGGAAGTGGGGAAGGAGGGGAAAAATGAGGACCTAATGCCGGGGGTTTAAGTGGATAGAAAATGTTTTGAGAACGATGTACAAATGCGCTTTACACAATTGATGTGTGTATGGATTGCGGTAACAGTTGTATGAGCCTCTAATAAAATGTTTAAAACAATATTAAGTTGTATGAATTTGTTATGGTGGCGATAGAAATTTAATGCAGGAATGATCATGAAAGAAGAGCGAAGAAGTCACTCTAGAGTTAGCACTGAGGGTTCATTTGAGCATGTTGGGAGATATTTTCGTTTGTTGTAACTGGTGGTGTTGGTATCAGTTGGGGGAGGTCAAGGATACCGATAAAATATACAGGACAATGTAATATACAACCCCAAATTGCATCGGTGTCCAGGTTTAAAAATTAACATTACAAGTCAGTAAGCACTCTCTAGTTCAAGAATGGTCTTATTGGAATATGTCTTTCATCTAAGAAGCATGCATTTTATCCTCAAGGCTATATGGAAACCATGGACAGCTGTTTTGTCCAACTTTGTCCTCCTAGCAGGATAGAGAATATATTTCTTTTGTGTAAAAGAGTGCAGAAAATAGAACAATTAATTATTGGAAGCCCTTCTGTTACTTAGTAAACATTAGTTAAAAAGTAGATGATAAAGTAAGTCATATCACATATCTTTCTTGCTGGTATAACATAATTATTTGTCTGTGCAAGTAGTCACTTAAAAAGTAATAATAATTGCCACTGAGATAACTTACAATGATGAATCATTCTCAAAAGGAAGCTTAATGATATTAAAAAAAATTAATAAGAAAACACCAGAAGGAGGCATTCACCTAATTAATTTCCTGTGTCTTTGGGATTTTAAAATTCACATCAAACCCTCTGTTTTGTGAGTTCATTGTTTAATTAGGCTATTGGACATTTACTTCCTTTAAGTATCCTTTTATAAACAAAAAGTATCTGTAACTTTCAACTCCTGAATGAGTTCAACACTGTGTTGTTTCTTATCTGATTTACTTTAAATATAATATAAATACGTAGAGCTCTTCAGAAATTGGAGGTTTGGTTTGAGTGTCATTGAAACGTAAGAGTATGTAAGATTATTTTTCTACTTCAAGATTTTTAAATATTATGTCATTCTTTTGAAGAACATGGGTTATCCCTCAATTTATTTATCTCCTTGTATTCATCAATAAAATGTTCTTTATTAAGATCCTTTTGATTTCTGCTTAAGTTAATCACTAATTTATGCTTCTGTATTATATTTTTCTTGTTTGACATTAACCCCAAACCAAACTCACTGCCATTGAGGAGCTTCTGAGTCATAGTAACTCTATATAGAGTTTCTGAGACTATAAAGCTTTATGGCCACAGACAGCTACTCCTTCTCCCACCAAGCAGCTGGTGGCTTTGAACCACCACCTGGCAATTATCAGTCCAACACTTATCTGATAGCTTCATCAGTGCTACTGAAGAGGAATTCTGATTTTGGAGGTTTGATTTTAGTTAAAATAATGTTTTTATTATTTTTATTTTTCTTATTAGGTGAAAATAATATCATTTTCCAATAATGTCAGTCTTCAAATTTATCTTCCCATATTTTAAATTTCTTGATTTGCTTTTCTCTTTTTGCATTCTCCTTGACCTCTAGGACTAGGCTAAGGAGATGTGGCTTAATGCCTTATATCTAATTTTAATGGAAAGTTTTAAAAGTTTCTCCAGTAAATAGAAAAACTTGGTAGAATTTTGACACAAAATATTTATCAAGCTGAAGACATTCTATTATTTGTAGCTTGTTATGAGTTTATATCATAAATAATTGATGAGCTATATTAAATGTTATTTTTTTCCAGAGTGAGATAATTGCCTGAATTCTCTCTTTTAGTTGATTAATATAATGAATTACATTGAAAGTTTTTTTGACATCAAACCAAATATATATTCCTAGGATTAACCCTTCTTATTATTTTAATACATTCTTCAATGTATTTACTAGTATTTTATTTAGGGTTTTAAATCAATGGTCTTATTTAACTTTTTGCATTAACATTTTGTTTTAAATAGATATTAGAGTCCAAAACCAACCTTGGTAAGACTTTTTCCAATATACTTTTTTTATTAAAAAAGACTGACTGCAATAACATTGTTTTGTTGGTGCTAGGTGCTATCGACTTGGTTCTGACTCATCGGGATCCTATGCACAAGATAGCGAAGCACTGCGAAGTCCTGTGCCACCCTCACCATTGTTCTTATGCTGGAGCCTATGTGGCAGTCATTGTGTAAGTCCATCTTTCCGAGGGCCTTCCTCTTTTTAGCCGCCTCTCTACTTTACCAAACATAGCATTTTGTTTTATTTGAAATCATTTTATTGGGAGCTTACAGAATTAAAATAATCCATAAATCAATTCTATCAAGCAAACTTGTACATATATTGCCATCATCATTTTCAAAACATTATCTTTTTACTTGAGCCCTTATTATCAGCTCCTCTTTTTCCCCCACCGTCCTACTCTCTACTCTCTTGAACCCTTGGTAAATTATATATATATATATATATATATATATATATATGTATATATTCATATCTTACAGCCTCCGTTGTATCCCTTCACCCATGTTTCTGTTATTCATCCCCTTGGGGGGTGGTGGTTATACATCCATCATTGCTATCAATTCCTCTTTCCTCCCCCTCCCCAGTCCCCATCCCACCCCTACCCTTATGGTGTCGCTATTCCCATTACTGTTCCTGAGGGTTTTATCTGTTCTGGCTTCTGTGTGTCAAAACTCTTATCTGTACCAATGTACATCATCTGGTCTAGCAGAATTTGTGAGGTAGAAATGGGGTCATGATAGTGGGTGAGGTAGGAAGCATTAAAGAACCAGAGAGAGGTTTCTTCTCCAGCACCACAGTGCCAATGCATAGATTCGTCTTCTGTCTTACTCATTCAATGTCCAGCTTTCACAAGCATATGAAGCAATTGAAAATATCATGGCATGGTCAGGCACACCTTAGTCCTTAAAATCCCATCTTTGATTTTTAACACTCTGAGGAAGTCTAATGCAACTTGTCTTTTGATCTCTTGACTATTGCTTCCATGAGCGTTGATTGTGAATCCAAACAAGGCAAAATTCCCGACAACTTCAACCTTTCCTCCACTCATCATGGTGCTCCCTATTGGTCCAGTTGTGAGGATTTTGTTCTTTACATTGAGCTTTAATCCATGTTGAAGGCTGTCAGCCTTGATCTTCATCATCAAGTGCTTCAGTCCTCCTCACTTTCAGGAAGCAAAGTTGTTGTGTCCTCTGCCTATCATAGGCTGTTAATAAGCCAGCCTTCAATCCTGTTGCCATATTCTTGTATCAAGCCTCTCTGATGATTATCTCAGCACAAAGATTAAATGAGTCTGGTTAGAGAAAACAACCCTGATGCACACCTTTCCTGATTTTACACCATGCAGCATGCCCTTCTTCTGTTTGAACAACTCCCTTTTGCTCCATGTACAAGTTCCACATGGGAAAAACCAAGTCGGAAATTCCCATTCTTCTCAAGGCTCTTCAGAGGTGGCTGTGAGTCACACCGTCAATGCCTTGACACAGTTAATAAAACACATGCAAAATCTTAGGGGTGTTTTCTGCTTTCCGCCAGGATCTACTGGACATCAGCAATGATACCCCTGTTCTATCGTTTGTGAAGACAACCAGAACCTCTGGCAGATGCTTAGGTGGTATTGTTTAAAATGTTAGTGGTCTACTATATTTTACTGCATAGAGCGTTTCCATTAGCCCTCCATTTTTATCAGAAGGGAGAATCTTAAACTACCAGTTTAGTCAATCCCATTTTATGTGATTTATTGATATCTTTTTTTTATTAATCATTTTATTGTGTACTCGTACAACTCTTATCACAATCCATCCATCCATCCATTGTGTCAAGCACATTTGTACATTTGTTGCTCTCCCCATTCTCAAAACATTTTCTTTCCACTTGAGCCCTTGGTATCAGCTTACTTTTTCTCCCCCCCCCCTTCCCGCCACCCCCCACGAACCCTTGATAATTTATAAATATTATTATTTTGTCATGTCTTACTCTGTCCAATGTCTCCCTTCATCCACTTTTCTGTTGTCCAGCCCCCAGGGAGGAGGCTATATGTAGATCCTTGTAACCTGTTCTTTATACTTTTTCTTGAACCAATTTTGACATTCTAATTATTAGGCTATTGGACTATAATCTTCTTTAGATTGTATACCTCAGATTCACGCTTACTCCTGTGACTTATTAGGGGGATCTTCTCTTATTCATTTCTAACTATGGTTACACGAATCAATGATTCAGTCACAACATTCTTGTGGAGCAGTTGTTTTGATAGGCTAAGAGTCTAAGAGCATTGGTAAACAAGTGTCCAAAAACTAAGATAGAATTGTTGTTATTTCATTTCTGGTTAGATATGTTGACTGATAAATATTTCAAAGTTGATTGCTGTAAAGTATCATAAATGTTACTGAAGTTACTTCTGAATCTCAAATTTTAATCTCTAATGTTTACACTCGTTCATTCTTAAGTTGACTTTGCATTCTTTCTTACACGTGTCCTTGTTCCTTTATAATATTTTAATTTCTCACCTATGTTCATAAAGTATTCAAGTAAAGCTGTGCAGTACTCCCAGGTGTGGATGTGGTCCTCAGAAGTTGAAACCTGTGTTGAATAATTGACATCTGAATGCAAGTTAAGTTCCACAGAATGAGCAGGTGTGTCTATGGAGAGTGTGTATAGTTAGACTGGAAGGGCTAAATGCATTCTAGTGTGGAGTAATATGTTTTAAGTAAAAACAATAGAAAATAAGCCCACTAAGTTGATTTTTGTGGGATAGCTAAAAACATGATACAAACTCATGGAAATCTTAACATCAAAAGAAGACCCAAAAAAATCACATTAGTTATCTACTGCCACATGGAATTAGTGCCACACATTTAATGTCTTAAAACTACACATGATTATGATTTCAGTTTTGTGGACCCAGATGCAAGGTATAACTAAATTGAGGCTTTTGCAAGGGTGCAATCAGTGTGTGGACTGGAATTGAACTTTTCTATTGAGACTTGCCTGGAAAACAATCCTCTTCCAAACTCATGCAGTTGTCAGAATTCCTTTTACCCAGAGGACTGAAGCTAGCATCCTTTGACTCGCCTCAGCTCTACGAGAGCACCCATAGGTCTTCCTCCACTGGCTGGCTCACGTAACTGCTGCCTCCTCAAAGTCAGCAAGAGAGTGAGAAACAGTTGGAGATTTAAGAAGCATGCCAGCTGAAGCAGAAAGTTCCGCTAGGATGAGTAGTAAAGACTGTTCATTGACTTTTGTAACTGTGAGTTCACTGGGCATGTTGGCAATACCAGTGCTAGCGAGAAAGCATAGCCAGATTTCATTGGGCTAAACTTGGAATTAATAATATAGAAACCTAATCTGTGCAGCCCGTTTCATAAAGGTCATTGGTACAAAGAAGGAAAATCAAGAAGAGTTTTCTGAGAAAGTTATAAAATAGGAAAAATTTCATTGTGTTCTCACTTTCTAGACAGAAAAATGCTGAAAATTTATATTTCAGGGATTTAGCAAAAATGTATTTTGTAGAAATATCTAACTTTTTATACATTTGATGCCAAAAAATGTGCATGGCAACAAATGTGCAAATGTACTTGACACAATGAATATATGTACGGACTGCAATATGTGCTGTAAGAGCACCCAATAACATAATCAAAACAAACAAACAAACAAATAAGTAAATCGGGGAAAAAAGCTAACTTTTTAACTTCATAATAGTCTACCCTGAAAAGTGTTGTCCACATTATTAAAAAGACCATCTAATTTCACGGGTAGTGTCTAATCCGCCATTATTCAAATGAAAGAATATTTCCCTTTAATTTTACAATAATTATAGCTGAATACATAGAAAATAATGACGTTAGCTGGAATATCAAATTATTTTTATACTAATTGTAATTTAAATGACGGGTTATATTTCACCAAACATGTAGCAAAAATTCATTTTGTGCTAAGTGCTATGATAGCAATATTTAGTTTAATTCATCTATTTTATTTCATTCATTATTTTGTTTTTCATAACTCATTCACAATGCAGAACACTATGATGCATTAATATACATGATTATCCATGATTATCCATTTTAAGAAAATGCATGTATAAGATAGAACTAGGTTGAAAATGACATGTAATCTACTGACCCACAGTACTAAGACCCGTGCAAGGATGCTTTTCCCAGTTGAGACTGTGCATCAAGCAGGGCTGTAAGTTGGCCATATTGGGGGCTTACCATAAATGCTCTCTTTGCTTTGTCCTCAGGAGAAGCATCTGTGCCCACCAACCACTCCCGACATCTAACATCTTTCCAATTATTCCAGCTAGATTTGTGGGCTGAAAAATCATGTTCATTAATTGGCTAGCATGGATCCACAAATATGGAAAGGAAGTGAGATTAGTTCTACTCCAAACACATGTTTAGTGGATCAAGAAAGAATTTTTCAAAGGAAAATTGAACTGCAAAGAACTCTGCAGAATAAGAAAGAAAACTAAACAATGTTGAGTACAAGAATGCTCTGATAGTTAAGCAACTTTCACTTGCCCTGTTGCTACACTCTACCTGACTCAGAGGGCAGTTTATGCACATGTTATGGAATGAATACAATGACACTGTTCTTAACAAGTTTCAGAGTGTTTTCATGCATGTTATATCACTTGAGATAGGACAAAGTGGTTCCCATCTGAATCTTTTCGTTGTTCTGGAAGGTCATCACTTATTCAATTAACTAGTTTATGCTGTTTCTCTAGTTAGGTGCCACCGAGTCGGCTCCAACTCCTGGTGACCCTGTGAACAACTGAATGAAGCCCTGCATGGTCCTGCGCCATCCTCACAAGTTTTCCTATGCCTGAGCCCACTGAGGCAGCCACCATGTCAATCCAGCTCATTGAGGTTCTTCTTCTTTTTCACTGCCCTTTGACTTTACCAACCATGCTGTCCTTTTCCAGGGACTGGTCTTTGCCGGCACCATTTCCAAACGATTTAAGGCAAAGTCTTGCCATCTTTACTTCTAATGAGCACTGTGGCCATACTTCTTCCAAAGACAATGCTTTCAAGCTGAGTAGATTAAAAATCAGAGCTACTCCATGGCAACTTTTCCAATGCAAGAGATTACATATAGTTTTCCTACTGAAATGCAACCTGAATACAAAGTCTACCCGGAAAGCAAAAAAGTTGAAAATATGCTTTCAGCAGAGCATGTACTGCAAATGCTACTGATAAAAGTTGAGGCTCAGTTCCCTACAGGGTGGCAAGTCCCATCTGAGATACCCAAGAATGGATTATGTATGCAAAATAAGCTATAGCTTCATATTCACAATCAAGAGCTCTGACACTGAATTACCCTGCAACATAATGAGAGGACTATTTTAACCCAGCAAGAACATTCTATTACAAAGCAATTCAAACACTGAGACCAACTTATTATATAGGGCAAACTCAAATAAAAAAATGGAATGAAAAGTAATGCAAAAGGATAAAATTTTATACTTTGTACATAATGATAATCATTATTACATTAGATTGAATTTAGTACTCAGAAATGTTTCTTTTTTTTCTAATTTGAATTTAATTCTTTAAAGGTTCATTCAACAGCCTGTAATAAATTATGACCAGCAGAAACCTAAAGTTTCAAATGGCATTTTTACTGAGACGTATGATTTCTAAAAAGTTTCTCTTTTTTAGTCGTTGTATACCATTGTAGCAATTATCCTTGAAAGACTTGGGATTTATTGTCCTCAGAGTCAAATATCAGGGGCAGATTTAATATTTGTTAATTTATTTTCTATAATAATGGCAGTCTTTCACCACATCATTTACAATGATTGAATTCTTTTCTTTTCTTTTGAGAGTGAATAAAATAAAATTGATAAACATACTGCTTTCAGATAGCTTCCCACTCCCTCATACACGTGAAGCATGCTGACACATGCTATGATGTAATGCAGAGGATGCAGAGATGCAGCTGGGATCCACTGCCAGGGAGTCAGAATGACCCTATAGAGTTTCCTAATGGGGTTTCCAGGGCTGCACACCATTAAAAAAGCTGATTGTCTCATTTTTTCCCCACACCCAGTGGCTAGTGGGTTAGCTACACAATGCTAAATGGAGTTCTTGTGTTTGGAGGAAAGAATGATTATTTTCTGTTTGTGGCATTGGAGAAATGTCTTGAAGATGGTAATATTTGAACTGGATTAAGCGCATGGAAATGAAGTATGGAACTATTTAAGGTAGAAGAAAAAAAGAGAGAAAGATCCTAATCTTAATGTCTATTTTTGTTCTCTCTCTCTTTCTCTTCTCCTCTCTCCCTTTCCTGTACTGTAGGGACATCAGACAACATGTGAGGTCTTAAGAACTCTGCATTCCTTTAGAATTCTGCTCACATCAATGCCTGCGCTTCCTTTTCATTTTTTAGGGGATGTTACCTTCCAAACTCTACCTTAAATGTCTCCTTTCCTAGAGAGATTTTAAGAGGATTTTAGCAGGACTTTTACATGAACTGAGCTGTGCTTTAGAACATTTACTATGGCAGCAAGAGACGGTTAGAAACTGGGAGGTGGGGAAAGTAAAATATTGCAATTGTATTAGTGTGGGGAAGTGAGTGCTTATAATTAGACCATGACCCTGCCTTGGACTAGGTAGAAACACTGAGTATATTCAGTGGCTAATTGAGAACAAATAAAATTGAGATGAAAAATGGGATGAAATTAGGATGAAAAATCATGCATACATCAAACTCTGGGCATATTGAGTAGGATGTGCTTGTTGGATATCCAAATTAGCATGATCAATGGACACTTGAAAAAGAGAATTTGGTGTTTATCAGGACAAAATATTTAGAATTTGGAACCATAAAATTGCTCATTAAAATAATGAAATTAAACCAAATTTCTAAGAGAGAAATATGCAAATGAGAAACATACTCCAGTTTTATTTTTTTTAATCTTTGTGTTCTTCCGAGTGGCCTAGAATAAACAAATCCAGAGACACTCATATATGTATAAGAAAGAGCTTTATATCAAAGAATAATTGTGTGTTAAGAAAACATCCCAGCCCAGTCCAGATCAAGTCCCTAAGCCCGATATTACACCATATGTCTGATACTAGTCAAAAAATGCTTCTTCAGACTCATGCAGTCACATGCAATGATGAGAAATGCAGGAAGATCACAAGCCATTGATTGGGTGCCAAGTCTTGTGGATCCAGTGGTAGTGGAAGCATCTCAGTGCTGGCATGTGGCTCAATGTGGCTCCTCCAGCAATCTGAGTGGCTCTTCAACAGGAAGGTGATGGCTTGTCATCAGGAAGACGAAGGGCAACAGAGAGAGAGTAAGTGCCCAGAATTTTCATGAGAAGGCCATGCCTACAAGGAGGCATCATCAGTCTGTGACCTGATTGACAGGCTAGACTCCACCCCTTCACTCTTAATGCCCTCAAATTGACACTAGATTAGGTAACTACCATAAAATTCTTGTACTAACTCATTTGTCTGAGGTAGTAAGGGAAATGGGAAATGGTGAAATTATAATAGATGAAGATATTTAAAATTGAATTGTTTTCTTTCTCTAGGAGCTTGTTATGGATTGAATTATGTTCCTCAAAAATATGTGTTGTAATTGCTAACCTCTATGCCTGTGGTAATAATCTAATTTCAGAAAAGGTTGCCTTTGTTATGTTATTCTGTAGGGCGTATATCGAACCAACCTCCTTTCAAATATAAAAAAGAGTGAACAAATCAACCGAACAGAGATGGAATAAATGGAATGCCAATTTAAATGAACATTGTCAAGGAGTAGAAGTTAAAGAGACAAGGGCCTTCCTCCTAAAATGATTGGAAAAGGCTCTCCATAGAGACCCCGCCCTGAGTTTGGAATTCTAGCCTCATAAACTCTGAAAATAAATGTCTGTGGGTCAAAGTTAGACACTCGTATTCTTGTTATAGGAGCACTAGACGACAAAGGTGGAATTTGGCCCTAGGTTAAGATGCTGCTCTAACAGAAACACGAAGTGGGGAACAGGTAAGCGCTGGGAGAATTTCAGAGGGCTATGCCACTCATGCTCCTATTAGTGGAGGCCAGAATTGCCTTGAAGAGACTCTTGGTAGGAATGACATTAAAGTCAATTCTGGTGAGGGAAATTTTAGAGTTATAAAAAAGTCCCTATCTCAGAGGCTATCTATATATATAGTGTTAGCATCACAGAGTATTGCTAGAAATGTGAATGTTAAATGTGCTTCTCTTTAGGCTTTGAAATAAAATGTTGAACATGTGATTGGATGGTGGTGCTTTTTACATAGTAACAAATAACTTGTCTGAATTATGTTCAGATGTTTAGTAGAAAGAACTTGTGAGTGATGAACTTGGATATATGGTTGATAAGAAAGATTATAAAGGGGCCTTGTGGTTTTTCCTTGATGCTTATAGTAGAATACAAGAGGAAAGAGATGGACTTAAAAAATAAACTGAGCAAAATAAAAACATAGTTCAAAGATGTGAAAATATTTGTTACACAAGCTAAGGACAAGTGTTCTGGAATGTTTGCCAAGGTCTGTGGCTATACAATCTTTGTTAAATATATTAAGACCATGACTAATGTATTGAATGGAGTATTACAGTAGAAAACACATCAGCTTGGACCACAGGGGACAGAAATAAAAAATAGGAAGAAAAAATGTATCTCATTCTTGGACTTTGACAGGCAGAAAGCAGGCCAAAGGAGCTACACTTGTTATTCTCCTACACCAGAAAAGTGCTTCCCTTGAACATCCCAACAATCAGCAAAACAGATTAAAGGAACATAGGAAGCAGGGCCTTTGGGGTGTCAGTGGAGGAACTCAAACACCCTGTCTCTCAAATGGTAAAATCACAGGCTTTGAAGTGTCCCAGAGTCAGACCCTCACTAAGCAGTTCAGGGGTGTGGTTGCATATAGAGTATCCCACAGGAATGGGACTGCTGCCCAAAGTTGACACTGTGGGGCTGCCATTCCTAACAAACAAAAGAATGAGTCATTCCAGGAGTAAGGAAATTGACTCACCATTCCTGTAGCCTAAGGGAGCAGATTTACCATCTCTGTAGGCCTGGAAGGTAGAGCTACCGCTCAGGACATCCACCAGAAACCAGAGAGCACAAACAATAACAAGATTCTTGAGGGGAAGGGCAGCGCTTAGATCAGTGGTTCTCAACCTTCCTAGGGCTGCGACCCTGTAATACCGTTTCTCCTGTTGTGGTGACCCCCAACCATAAAATTATTTTCGTTGCTACTTCATGACTGTAATTTTGCTACTGTTATGAATCATAATCTAAATATCTGATATGCAGGATGTATTTTCATTGTTACAAATTGAACATAATTAAAACATAGTGATTAATTACAAAAACAATATGTCATTATATATTGCGAAATATTTATTTCTAATTACAAATAAATGAAATATTGTGGGTACTTGTATGTGGGCCTATGCATGTGGGCAGACCCACCTGGAGACGTATAGAGGAGCAGTGTCTTGGTTCCTAAAACCATCGGAAATATGTGTTTTCTGATGGTCTTAGACAACCCCTGTGAAAGGGCTGTTCGACCCCCAAAGGGGTCATGACCCACAGGTTGCGAACCACTGGCTTAGATGGTTGCAGAGAGGAGAAGATTATTTTTAAAGCCTGAGACCAAATGTAAATTGTTTTAGTGGTTTTGGATTTAGTTGGTGCCCTTGTCTCCAATTTCTACCGTGTGTCTGGATAGCCATTGTACTTTAGAGTCAGATACCTGGAATCTAGATTCCACAGGTTTACAGTGAAGAAATATTTTGCTCCAAAATAGAATATGTTTATGTCTCAATCATAGTTATTCTAGATTAATAAGAAGAAAAGATTTAGAACTTGAAATTTATGTAATTTTTTGTGAAGATGTGAATGTGATTTAAATGTATAGGAAATGAGGGTCAAACGTGTGATATTATTGATTGAATTATATACTATCCATATATATATTATAAATCCTAGTCTTTATAACTACCACTTGGCTGTCAGTTTGCCATATTCTGGTGGCTTGTGTGTTGCTATGATACTGGAAGCCATTTCACTGGTCTTTCAAATGCCAGCAGAGTCACTCAAAGTGAACAGGTTTCAGTGGAGTTTCCAGACTTAGAACTGACAATGAAGAAGGGCCCAGCCCCTTATTTCAGAGATAGAAGCCAATGCAAAGTTCATGTAGAGCTTTGAAGCATTGCCAAATACTGAAAGCCTAAACAAAGGAAGCAGACATTTTCAGAGATACTGCTGAAAGATGAAGCCCTCAGGTCCGAGGACACTCAAAATATGACTGGGGAAAAGCTGATTTACTGGAAGGAGGCCAACCATGGTGACTTGAGTCAGGTACAGCCTCTGGGAGTGGAGCCTTCAGGATGTGCATTTGCTGATGATGCATGTCTCAAGATGAGGAGAACCAGCTATCAAAATCTTGTAATGATCAGAACTTAGAATGTGTGAAGCATGAACTTTGAAAAATTGGAAGTGGTCAAAAATGAAATGGAACATCTTTAAAACAATATCCTGGCCATTAGTGAGCTGAAATGGACTGGTATTGGCTAATTTGAATTAAAAAATCATGTAATTTGCTATGCCAGGAATAACAAAATCAAGTGGAAAGGCGTGGTATTTATTATCAGAAAGGATCTTGCTAAGTGCATCATGAAGCACCTGCTATCTGTGACAGGGTTATATCTATCTGCCTTCAAGGAAATCCAATCAATATAGCTTTTATTCAAATTTATGCACCAACACAAAAACTAGTGATGATGAAATTGAAGAATTTTACCAATGACTCTAGTTGAAAATTGATCAAATCTGCAATCAAGGTGCAATAAAAGTTGGAACAATGAGAAAAGAACAGTAGTTGGAAAATACAGACTTGGTGATAAAAAAAATGAAGCTGGAGATTGCATGATTGAATTTTGCAAAGTCTAAAAGGGAACAACAAATGGTTCAAAACCAATGGTAGGGAGGGGATGGGAGGACTGGTAGGGAGTGACCAAGGGCAAGGCAACTGCGAGAAACTACTGAAACCAGAATGAAGACTGAACATGGTAATGGGACAGGAGCAAAGCGTAAAGAAATAGAGGAAAGAAGTAGGAGGTAAAGGGCACACATACAAGCCTAAATACAGACATGTACATATGTAAATATATTTAAGATTAAGGGGGGAACGGACCTAGGTGCAAATAATTATAGGTTTGGTAGTAGGGTGGCAGGTGGACATTGGG
>NW_022103915.1:77909958-77922341 GCF_000313985.2 Echinops telfairi | reverse complement strand
TTTACATAATTGATCTATGTATTGTGATTAATTGGATGAGCCCCAATAAATTGATTTAAAAAAACAAACTTGTTCATAGTAAGTATCTTTTTTCAACAACACAAAAGGCAACTATACACATGGACTTCTCCAGATGGAATACACAGAAATCAAATTGACTACATATATTGGAAAACACAATGCAGAAGCTCAATATCAGCAGGTAAAACCAGAATCGATTTGACTGTACGACAGACCATCAACTGCTCATATGTAAATTCAAGATATAGTTGAAGAGAATGAAAACAAGTTCACAGGAGTCAAAATACGATCTTGAGTCTATCTCACACAAATCTCTAGAACATCTCAAAAAGAGATTGAATGGATTGAACACCAGTGACAGAAGAGCTGATGAGTTGTGGGAGGACATCAAAATCATCATTCACGAAGAGAGCAAAAGGTCGTTACAAAGACAGGAAAGAAAGAAAAGATCAAAGTGAATGTCAGAAGAGACTCTGAAACTTGTTCTTGATCATAGAGTAACTGAAACAAATCGAAGAAAGGATGAAGTCCAAGAGCTGATTCAAAAATTTCAAGAGGCAGCTGAAGAGACAAAGCCAAATTTTATAATGAAATCTGCACGGACCTCGAATTAGAAAACCAGAAGGGAAGAACATGCTCAGCATCACTGATGCAGAAAGAACTCAAGAAAAATGTCAAGCCCCAAGTTGAAATCGTGAAAGATTCAATGGGCACAATTTTGCATGATGCAGGAAGCACCAAAAGAAGATGGAAAGAATACACAGAGTTACTGTACACAAAGAACTTGTCAGCATTTCACCATTTCATGAGGTAGTATGTGATAAAGAACCAGGGGTGCTTGCAAGGAAGAAGTTCAAATTGCACTGAATACATTAGCCAAAAGTGTCCACAACTGATGTTTCAACAAGCTGCTTACTGGAAGCACTCACTTGTTTATACCAGGAAATTGGAAGACAGCTACTTGGCCAACTGAGTGGAAGAGATCTATATTCGTGCCCATGGTCCAAAGAAAGGTGACCGAACAGAATGCTCAAACTTTAGAATGATATCATTGACACCACACACAAGTAAAATCTAGCTTATGGCCACCAAACAAAGGTTGCAACAGGATCTGGCCAGGGAGCCACCCAAAGTTCAGGCCAGATTCAGATGGGGACAGGAAACAAAGAACATCATTGTTAATGTCAAATGTATTCATTTGCTAATGTCAAATGTGTTCATTTGGTATTCACTCAAAGCAGAGAATACCAATACATCATTGACCGTGCAAAATCACTGGACTCTGTGGACCATGATATATTGTGGATAACCTTGAGTAGAATAAGAATTCTGGAACATTTCATTGTGCTCATGAAGAAGCTTGTAGATCAAGAGGCAGCTGTGCAAACAGAACAAAGGCATAATACATGGTTTAAATCAGGAACGGTGTGTGTGTCAGGGTTGTATCCTCCCACATGACTTGTCAAATCTGTAAGCTGAGTGTCAAATCAGAGAAGGTGGATTGTCTGAAGAAGAATGTGGCAACAGGATTGGAGGAAGGCTCATTAACACCCTGCAATATGCAGATGACACACCTTGCCAAAAATGAGTAAGAATTGAAGCACTTAATGATGAAGATCAAGGATTTGCAGCTCTCAGTATGGACTCGAACTCAATAAAAAGAAGACCAAAATCCTCCCAACTGGACCAATAGTTAACATCATGATAAATGGAGAAAAGTTTGACATTGTCAGGGATTTTTGTCTTGCTCGGATTCACAAGCAATCCTCTTGGAAGCAAAGGTCAAGAGATCAAAAGACTTGTTGCATTAGGTGTATCTGCTGAACAAGACCACTTTAGACTATTAAAAAGAAAAGATGTTACTTTGAGGATGAAGGTACACTTGACCTAAGCCATGGTATGCTCCATTACATTATACGCATGTGAAATTTGGAGACTGAATAAAAATGACCCCCCAAAAAAGAATCAATGAATTTGAATTGTGGTGCTGGAGAAGAATATTGAAAGTACCAAGGACTACTATAAGGACCAACTGATCTATCTCGCAAGAAGTATGGCCAGAGTGCTCCTTAGAAGCAAGGCTTGCAAAACTTCATCTTACATGCTGTGGTAGTTTCATAACTTTATGTCAACTTGATAAATAGGTTATCAGGGTGGGGTCTAGACTGTCAATCAGGTCACAGCCTGATGGATGCTTCCTTGTGTGCCCTTCTCATGAGAATACTGGGAGTTTACTCACTTCCTCCCTGGAGGCGGGACACACTTTCTGCTTTGGCTTTCTGTTAACAAGCCACATGTAGCCATACTGAAGGCAGCCAGAGCCCTTAAGATGCTTCCTCTGCCACTGGATCCACAAGACTTTCCACCCACAGGCCTGTGATCTTCCTGCATTCAGCATCATTTCAAGTGTAGTATGAGTCTGTAAGAGGAATTTATAGACTAGTATTGGACATATGGGCTAATATTGGACTTATGGACTTGATCTGGATTGGGCTGGGATGTTTATTTAATGCATAATTACTTCTTGATATAAAATGTTCTCTTTCACATATATGAGTATTAATGAATTTGTTTCTCTAATCTGCCAGGATTAACACATGCTTTGGAAATAGTGTCAGGATAGACCCGTCCCTGGAGGAGGACATAATTTTTGGTAAAGTTGGGGGGGGTGGAGTGAAGGAGGGGTAGATCCTCAAGTAGATGACATTGACACAGTGGCTACATCAATTGGCTTGCTCATAGAAACAATAGTGTGGATGGCACAGAACTGTGCAGTGTTTTGTTCTGCTGTGCATTGGGCTACTATGGGTTGGAATTGACTCAGTAGCACCTTACAAGATCAGTCTGTATGAATAATCACCATAATTCTTTTGGGAAATGGGACTCATAGAGATTGTATAGGACAGCATGCAATTTCCCCATAAGGGTTTGAAGACTTTAAATCTTTACAAAAGTAGATTGCCATATCTTTTTCTCATGGAGCAACTGATGATTGAAAGCCATTGTTTTTTTGGTAAGTGGACGAAGAGTTAGTCATTGTGCTGTCTCTCACCCACAGCCATGGAGAGGATGAGACTCATAGCAAGCCTGTAGAACAGGCGTAGAAAGCCCTGTCTGTCTCTCGCCGAGCAGGCTGGTGGTTTCCAACTGCTGACCTCACCGTTATGCCATCCATGCTCTCCTTTAATAAAGATTCACTTCAAAAAATCTATATATCATGAGACACTGTTCAACACATTTTCTGAAGCCATAAAATACTGTATTCAAATCTTAGAGATAAAATTAGATAATTAGATATTCTAACTACTATTTCTCCTGCCAGTGGTTTCTGTTGTTATCATTTACTGTCAGTTTTGAAACTCGTGTTAAGAATGAGCTAAGAAATTAGAATTGCTATGAAATTTATAATCGTACTGATCACATGAATATCCCATGTATTATTGTCTTCCAATAATATTTGTAAGGTGTTGATGTAGTCTGTTCTTCCCAGAGTAATTTCAATTTAATTTCCTTTAAATTGAATTTCCATTGAACACAATTATACACATTTTAATTAAGTAGATCATTTCTGTATAAGACATTTATATTTAATTTAACTTAATAAAGTACATTTTTGAAATGTTAGGCTACCTCTAAATTTAAGAATGAAACACTTCTGCTTTTTAATCTCTTTTTAATTTCATAGTTTAAATGTTGAATATTATTCCCTCTGAGCTTCCTCCTTACAAAAAAAGCCCACTGTCATCATGTTGAGTCTGGCCATAGAGACCCTGCAGAACAGAGTAGAACTGCCCCTTTCTGATACTTTGAACTGATGTAGACGCAGACAGCCTTTTCTATCTTGTGAACTTACTGCTGGGATTTAACTGCTGCGCTAGTGATTTTCAGCTCTATATGTAACCCACTACTCCAGCAGGGCTCCTTAGCTTCCTGTTCAGCATTAGAAAATTAAAAAGACTGAGTTCTTTCTGGATCCACAGTATGTTTACTCACTTACATAACAAACAAACCCAAGTATATTGCTATTTTGGGGATGGATGTCTAGGACTACAATTCCAAGCATTTTTTCTCTCATTAGTTATGTCAGTTTGTCAACTCTTCTGTTGTCTTGCACATTGCTGTGATGTGCCACTAGTCTTTCAAATACCAGCTTGGCCATTCATGGCAAACAGGTTTGAGTTCAGCTACCGGCCCAAGACACACTTAGAAAGAAGAAGTGGTGGTTCATTCCTGAAAAACTAGCCACTGGAAACCTAATGAATAACCCAGAATATGATCTTATATAGTGCCAGAAGGTAAGCCCATCATGGTGTAAGGCACTCAAAACAACTTTGGGGAAGAAGCACTTCCTTAATATTGAGTCAAACTTAATTAAATGGATGGAACAAAGTTTTCAATACCTTTGTGACTGATATGGCAGGACTGAGAATGAGAAGAGAAAGCTAAAAATATCTATCATCAGAATGTGGAATGTATAAAGTATGGATCTAGAACAATCGGAAGTTGTCAAAAATGAAATGGAGCACATAAAGATCATATCCTAAGCATTAGCTGAAATTACTTAGTATTGGTAATTTTTAATCATATGATCTCCTATGTCAGGAGGGACAAACTGAAGAAGAATGGTGCTATACCCATTATTAACAAGAACATTTCCATTTTATCTTCAAGCACAACACTATCAGAAATAGGGTAACAATCACAAACATATATGGAAGACCAATTGATATGACCATTATTCAAGTTACACAACAATAATAACTAATAAGAAAGATGTGAAAATTGAACACTTTTACCAAATTCTGAAGCCCTGATATCAAATATACAATCAAGATAATTACTGCTGATAAGAGTATGAAAGTTGGAAACTGAGAAGAAAAAAGAAGACTCAGTAGCTTAAAAATATGGCCTTGGAGAAATGCTGCTAGGGATCCCATGGTAGCATTATGAAAAAATGCCAATGTCTTATTCCATGAAAATTACAACCCCCTCCCAACAACACAGAAGGTAAATATAGGTAGGAATTCACCAGGTGGAATACAAAGAAATTAGTCAATGACATTTTTGAAACGATACTACGCTAGCATGTTTGCTAGTGAAGAAAAACCAGTGAAGTTGATGTTGTAACATAAAGGAAGAAGTTGATATCAATAAAAATGGCTCAAACAGGTGACAGTTGTTGGGATGGGTAAATCCAGTACAGTTCAAGTCCATAGGTCAGATGCTATGCTGTAGGCTCTTCCCAAACCATGCAGCCAAGGCTGATGGACCAGGAAGCGGGCAGACAACACAGGAAGCCCACAGGTTGTCAGATGTTAGCTGCTCAGGCCTGCGGCTCACAGAGTGAAATGAAGCCGGGCTAAGTAGGCAATGTGGCAAGCCATTGGTTCAAGAACTAGAGGCTGATGCAACAAATGAGGGATCTAGGGCAGCAAGAAAGAGAAAATTTCCACATTATTTATGTCTGCTTAATCACCAAGTAGACTATACCTCCTAGACAATACCATCAGGGCTATGTTGTAATGTCTTGCTCACAGCAGATTCCTCCCTGAGGCTGATTATGTTGTATGCAGCCTTGACTGCCAAACCAGTGAGAACTCTAGCCCAGCCAAGTTGACACAAAACCTAAGTATCACAGATGCCATCAATCAGAAGAAAAGTGGGAGGGGGAGGAAGACGAGAAGAGGAAGGGGAAGGGGAAGAGTAAAAACCTATGGAAGTCAAAATATGACCCTATATATGTCTCACCTGAATTTGGAGACCATCTCAAGAATAAATTAGACACAACCAGCACTAATGACCATTGTATGTTTCAAATGTTCAAAGAACATTTAAGAAATAGAAAACTATAAGGAAAGATCAAAATGGATGCTATTAGAGACTTTGAAATTTATTTCTGAATGTAGAATAGCTAAAACAAAAGGGAAGATGAGGAAGTAAAAGAGTTAAAGAGATTTTTAAGAGCTATGATTTCTTCATCAGGATTGTGTACTAACTTTACTGAGAAAATAATCATATATGAAGAAAAATGCAGAATCAGCATTAAAGGAAGATTCGTTAACAAATTTTAATAAATATAGGACATGAACTCGCTAGTTGAATGTGAAGAGGACTTGAAGCACTTACTGATAAAAATCAAAGACTAAAGTCTTCAATATTAATTGCATCTCAACATAAAGAAAAAAAATCCTCACAACTGGACAAATTAAAAAATCATGATATTTGGAGAAAAAATGAAGTTGTCAAGGATTTCATTTTATTTGGATCCACAATCAATGTGCATGGAAGTAGCAGTCAGAAAATTAAATGATGTTTTGCGTTGTGCAAAGGGGATCTCTTTAAAGTGTTTAAAAGGAAGGATGTCATTGAAAGACTAAGGTAAGTCTGCCCCAAGCCAAGGTATTTTCAATTGCATCATAATGATGGGAAAACTAGACAATGAGTCAAGATTGAATAATTGCCAACTTTGAATTACTGTGTCGGTGAAGAATGCTAAATATACCAGGAACTGCTGGCATAAGAAATAACTCTGTATCAGAAGAGGCACTGCCAGAGTACTCCTTGGAAGTGAGAATGATGAATCTCATGTGCTTTGGACACGTTATCAGGAAGGACCATTCCCTGGAGAAAAATGTTATGTTCATTAAAGCAGAAGCTCAACCAAAGGCAGAGCCTCAAGATGATGGACTGACTGACAGTGAATGGAAGCATAGGAAGGATGGGGAGGGTGGCACAGTGTCTCATAGTTTTTTAGGGTAGCTACATGTTGGGGCTGACTCAAAAGCACTTAGCAACACAACCATAGGAACAAAATACCCATTTTTGTGCTGTGATCAAAATAATTATGTTCTTTATTTTTCCAGGTCAAGTTGGATCAAATATATTTTGGAAAGAAATGAAGTGTTTTGATTTTTAAGAACCAAGTAAAATTACCTAACATGTTTAATAAGCCACATTACCCTAACAAAGAGCTTCAAAAACTTTGTGATGCTGAGCTACATGTGTGCAATTGAAGTAAAATAGAAATCAAACACTGAAGTAAAATAATATGACTCAAATGTATGACACGTTTATATATGGCTTCAAAAAGTTTGTGGAAAAGTACCATCACCTTTTCATTTCTTTTTTCCGCACACATTTTGAAGCATCCTTATATATAATTATTGCTCTTTTCGCTCCTTTCAAATAGGTGATGTCAATGCAAGTTAGTGTCAACAAAGTCAACAGACTATTCTATTTTGCTAGCTTTTCTAGTACAGAATGTCTGTGTTCTTCCAATCCTGGTAGCTTGACCTCATTACTTGTGCAGTGTTCATCTTCTGCATCCGATGTTGAACGTTGAGAATCTGTGTTTACTTTATACATTTCTGCTCACATTTATGTCATTCTAATTTCATTTTCTTGTAGGAAAGAAGCAGAGTTTACCAAGGAGAAGACAATTCCCATTAATTCCTCACCCCTAGCTGAATAATTTCTAATGAGAACCCCCCAGTTTTACATCCAGACCTTAGAGAACTGAGATTCTTCTAAACAGGTAATACAAAGAGCTATTCACTTGTACATACTGCCTTGACGTATTTTTAGTGTGTAGGAAAGTAAATGGGATTTTGATAAGAATCTCCTGATAATTCCTTGATGAAAAATTCCCTTGAGAATTTTTAAGATAGCTTCCTCTGGATATTCTAGAAGGGAACCCTCCTTTGTACTTCCAAAGGCCTTCACATGGATGTAGTGACTTATCTGTATAAGTAATGTCACCTTAAGTGTAATAGATATGCCACTGTCATAATTTCTTTCTCTTTTGACTCATGTATGAGAGAAAACAAAGGAACAAAAAGCATAAAGAGCTCTTCCTGATTTCAGTGGCTTTCGATTGAAAGATAAAGAGGAATGAGAAGAGAAAAATGAGTGAATAAACCCGAGAAAGACAGTGCCCAAAGTTGAATTCATTGAATTTGAAGATGTCAAAGAGAGAAGAATCAAGTTAGAATGAGTCCAAGGACTGTGAAATAAAAACTGGACAAATTAATTGAAATGAGAGTGTTTTGGAGAAAAACTGCATTCCAGGAGTTGGTAAGAAGCTCACACAGGTGATAGCTGGCAGTCCAGTTAGTCAACCAAAATTACCGTGGGTAAATGGCAAAGACCAAGGCAGGGCTTCTGGCATTGACATAACAAAGCAGACTAGGCAGAGCAGCCCCAAAGAAAGCTGGGATTCAGAAACTACTAGAGTTATCCTTTGTTAGGTAGAATTAGGATGAGCTTCAGGCATAAAGTGGGGCAACGATAGCTCAGTGGTAGAAGTTTCCCCTTCTAAGTCTCACCTAGATTGGAGTCCCAGACACGGAACCTTAGAAACAGCTCTCATCATCTGTTAATGATGGCTTGTGTGGTGCTGTCTTACTAACATGCTTCAGCAGAAATTTTCAACTGAGACAGACCAAGATGTAAAGCCTGATAATCTACTTCCACAAGCTATCCAGTGGGCTACAATAGTATAATGCAGGCAATCAGTACAAGATCAGGAAGATATCTTAGTGGAAACCATGCAGGACCTCATGACTGGAATTGAATTTTAAGCTAGGGACTTTGTCACAAGCCTATGAGACACTAACATGTTTGAGAGGAAGATGAGAGGCTACACATGATTAGGAGAAACCAAAGGCAAGCTGGACCTGATACAAATTTCCTGGATCAGGACTCTTTCACTCTCCACTGACTTCAGATACAATTAATTTCATACCTTGGAATGAATTTAAGGTTCCATGTACAAGCCAGAGTACTCCAGATAGAGGAAGGCAGAGGAAAAGTATCAAAAGCACATTTATACCTTATTCATCCATAATTTGTTCAATCAAACTTTCATATTTTTAGCATCTTCTATATGCAAGGCTGGGAGCTAAGCAGGCTATAAAGATGTTAAGATAATGATTATTAACAGCTAAAAAATCTAGAGTATTGTGAGAAATAAAGCCAAGAGATAAACCTAAACTCTATGAAGAAGCTACTCATCCAGAGTGTAAATACCATATTTAGCAATATGAGGATTCTGGTAAGTCAACCGGGAGGAAGTCAAGATGCCACCGCACAAGTGACATTTGAAACCAATCATCCGGAAAAGCTTGCTTTCTTTATTTTTGCATTTCCTCTAGCTGCAGAAATTGGGGTAGGTGGAAAGAAAGTAAAGTGGAGAGTGATAAACAATGATCATAATTGCTACCACTTACCAAATAGCTTTCACTTAGATGTCTGTATGTAATCTTTTAAAAATCTTTACCGGAACCCATATTATGTGTTCTACTGTACAAATGCAGGGTCTGAGACTCAGAGACATCAAGGCATTGGCTCTTAGGACCACAAGTGACAGGCTTTTCATTGTTTACTTTTGCTTGCTTTCTTTTTCTTCCAATGCACCTGCTCTTTCCATAGTGCCCCGACCATGCTGTGGGAGAGGTGAGGAGTGGAGCATGCCAGTAGCATACATTTCCTAAGTGATGTTTTCATGGAAGTGTTATAATTGGAGAGGTTAGAGTTAGACTATGAGACCTTTACATTCGTAAGAAGGAATGATATTTAATAAAGAAGCTTGTGTCATAAGGTTTACTCAGGTGGTCAATGGGCTGATGAAACTGAGTTTTATTTTCAGCTGTAGTGTTTTGGAAGTAAAAAAGACTTCAGGATGATGTCGTTCAACTCTACAGATATACAAGTAAAAAGAATACGCTCTGGGACAAGGACAAAGATTGCCCCAATTTTAAGGTTTCTTCAGTTCCTCTTGGAGCAATTGTACTGAGCCTCTCCTTTTTCTTTTGAGTGATTTGGGCTGTGGTTAGAGAAGATAAAATAGCTCAATAAGACGAAGAAAGGGGAAGGCAACATGGTGGGCAGCGGAACTATGAACATAAGCCTGGAAAGAACGCAACTACGAAACCCCTTTACATCTCTGGATAAACATTAAGTAAGGCTTCAACATTTGAAGATTGAGATTCCCCAGAATATGTGGGACCTGAACTGTATGGTCGAGATTTTCAGATTTTCAATAATAATGCTAAACCTTAGTAAGAAGTTGATTTGGTATTGACCAATGCAATGACCGGGCAAGTCAATTACCTAACTATAGTCCTAAAATTATAGCCTTAATTTCTAAAATGACTTTGATAACTACAACTACTAATAAGCTTGAGAGTAATTTATTCACCTATTAATCAAATTCTTTTCAACCACAAGACACTGAGCTGACTCCAAGTTGACCATAACCAAGTTTTTTAAAGACTGGAAAAGGCGAGAAGGAGCAAAAGAAAACCACCCTCAGCTGTGTCCTCCATGCAGACTTTCATTACCGTTGAGTGTTGACAATGAAACGGAGAGTCACAAAGAACACAGCTGGAAGTGTAACTCTTAGGTTGAGATCAAAGATTTGGCAGTGAGAAAAATCATCCTTCTTACTTGTAAACAAAGCAAATCTCATATGGATGTCAGCATAAATAAAGTATTTCTTTTTTAAACAGTTACTGTTTTGGCTAAACTATCTATTAAAAGACGGAAGGTAGAGAATTTATCACTCTTATCGCCATATTAACCTCAGACAAAATGATTTAAAAGGAAATAAATATATACTTAGCAAACAAGGAAGATATATTACCAATTGTCCACTGGGCAGTCAATTGCCAGTTAGAGTAGCCACTTGTGTAAACTCTGTCAAACATGCTGACCCAGACACGTCTCCAGCGATTTTCAACATCTGGCTTAAAAGCTTCCCTGTAATTATTTTCATTTTGCATAAGCAAAACTCACTAAACCCTGCATCTGTGGTGGTGATATACAAAACATATAAATTTGGAGGGAGTCATTAGATAATGCTGAAGAAAATGCACCAATGTCTCAATGCCATGTAACTTATGCTCTTTGGGAGAATATGCCAAGTGGTTGAGACCTTTTCCTCCTCAAAAGGAAAGTCTTTCTTAGCTTGTTTCTACTGTCATTCTGCCAGGGTGTTGAATGCATATAAATTGACAGCATAGAATTAAAGCAAAGTTACAGGGATGCAGGTTCACGTTCCTTACTCTCTGAGTTCCTGGAGAAGTGGCGGGTCATAGGATAATATAGATGTTAAGGAATAGCTAAGAGATGCAAGTTAGATTTGTTACTATTGTAAAGTTGTGGATCTTATTTGATGCAATTTTCTTAAGTGCTATCTAACATATTATTTGTCAAGCATTTTCCAAATCCTCATGGTACATCGAGAGATCATCAAAAACAAAAAAGAAAGAATGAAATAAAGAAAACTTCTAGTCTATAATCCAAATTGGAGATGAATGTGTTCGTGAGTGGTATAATAAATACACTTTTTCTAAGATCAGAAAAAACTCTTCATTAGATCCATAACTTATTCTAAATATGTTGTGTTATAATTATATGTCAGAATGCCACAATAAAATACTACTTGATTATACTTTGATGTATTAACCTCAGTTAAATAAACCCTTCCATATCAAAATATTCAGAACTGTTTTGAATCTGTGTTTATTTTCTTAGCTCTCATCTTTGGTTGGCTATTTCTCCCAACTTGCTCTGTGGCAACTGGAATAGTCTACATTTTGTAATGTATATTTATTAGCTTCAGAACCACATCTGTGTGCTCAGATTGGAGGAAAGGTCATAAACACAATGACTGTTGCTAGGAAACCATGCTTTTTAGTCAATTTAGTTGTGAAGATGAAAGGGGTTTTTGGTACAAAGATGGGCTATTTGTATAGTACAATGAATAATCATTTTTATTTTGATCTTTGAATTTATCATTTAAAAATAACACTTTTCATTAGTAGCTTTTCCTATTTATTACTTGAAAGGTTTGTTGCAATTTTCATTTAAAGAAAATAATCTTGCTGGTGAAATGTAAGGATATCTGATCCTAGAGAAAGTCATATGAATCATAAAAAGATTAATAATCAAATAATGAAAGTCAAGGAATAAGTAGCTATATCCCTTGCAAAAGCCATTAAAAGGATTTTGAAAGCTCAAGTGCTATAAACAACCTCGACACGTCTTTATGCATTGTAAAACTACAGGACTGAGATCCAGGCAACTTTTCAGAAAGATTAATCTGAGAGAAAACAGTTGTGTTTTACCAGTCAACAATGATTAGATGATCCTTTGAGATAACTAAGTACTCTCATTTCACAGGACTGTTTGAACCCACTTGAGTGTCTAATTAGAAGCTTGTGTTGCCTGTACTTACATCTATTGATTTTGACCCAAAATGTGATTTTCAACAGATAATACTTTGCGGTATCCATTTCACTTGAACATTTAAGTTGTACTTGGTAGTACGAATTATGTTGATGATGATAAATCTTGTAGGT
>NW_022103915.1:77901662-77908930 GCF_000313985.2 Echinops telfairi | reverse complement strand
GGATTAGAACTGCTGACCTTGTGGTTAGGGTAGCCTACTTCACCACTAGAAATCCTTTGCAGTGGTGGATATATCACTCAGGCTGGCCTATCAGCACAATGCAGGTTTGAGAGGGTGGGAAAAAAGTCATTGAATGAGGCATAATGAAGGGTCACACGTATCAATAGCTTTTTAAAGTAATTGGCATTTAATACATATATCATTCCATGTTTCAATCATGTCAAGTAGAATTGTACAATTGCTGTTACAATCAGTTTCCAAACATTTTTTTCCTACTTTTGACATCATCTCCCTTTTACTCCACCACCACCACTGTACTCTATTCCCCCTGAATCCTTTATTCTACTTGCTGTCCCTATAGGTTCACCAATCCTGGGTTTCAGATACCAAAAAATGGAAAAACACGTAACACAGCTTCCAGAGGGTGACCCCTATTGACATAACACCTCTGAGATCTGCTCTGATGTGAACAAACAAAAGTCAAACAAAACAATACAAACCAAAAACACACAAAAAAATGGAAACTAGATTAGGTCCAGCCTGCATCATAGAGGGGATCAACTGACAACATTTTAACTTGTTCAGTTCAGAGAGGTTTATCAATTGCCTTAAAGTACTCCACCTCATAGTGACTACGTGTGTGTCGAATAGAACTGTGTGCCACTACGCTTTTAATGGCTGATTTCTCTGAAGTTGATCAACAGGCTTTTCTTCCAAAGCACTTCTGAGTGAGTCAGCCAATAACCTGTCAGCATTTAAGTGTTTGCCTCATCCTAGACTAGACTCTCACAGTGAGAGGGAAGATATTAGGAAATGAGGTTGGTGATGCACCCCAAAGTCAAATTGTGTAGAGGCATATGGGCCAGGATCTCTCTCTCTCTCTCTGTGTATATATGTATGTATGTATACATACATACATACATACAGAGAGAGAGGAGTGAGAGATAATTTACTTTATACTTTCAGGAACATCACTCTGGCTGAAAAGTCAGAAATGATTGAGGGGTTGGACTACCATTTAGGATGCCATAGTAGCAGTGCTGGTGGGAGCTAATGTTGGTGTTGGCTAGGGTAGTAGCAATGGAAATGGGCAGAAGTTGGTGGACTCAGAATAACTTTGATTATGAGCCTAATATGCCTTGTTGATGGATTTCATATAAATTAGGGGGTAAGAGAGATTAAAAGTGATTCCTAGACTGTTGGCTTGAATACATGCCGTATTTTTATTACTGAGATGGAGCAGAAAGGAATGAGATTGGTAGCATCTTTAAGAGTTCTGCTTTAGAGAAACCAAGTTTGAGACACTCTCCAAGGCTTGATGTTGACAAGGCAATTGTCTATGTTATTTGGAAAGGCAGGGTCAGTAAATACCAATTCTGAATCAGTTACTAATCGTTAACCATGAACCTGAATGAGATTTCCTCTAGGAAGAAAAGGTAGTAGGAATCAGAAGAGAAGGGGATTGCAGCCTTCTTTAAGCAATGTATTTAATTTGAAATACGCTTGGTGATTAAGTAATTTTTAGCATGAAATAAAATGCTAAAATAAGTATACTTTGTATACTTACTAAAAAATTCCTTTTGCTAACTGTTCATTTGTTGATCTATACTATGAAAAAATACATCAAGAATTTGAAGTCGTCTTTTCATACATACCACTGTGAAAAGGGGAAAACTTAGCCCTGCAAGATCATGTACTGAAGGTCAACACTTCACTGCTGGGAAGTGATGGAGTCAGGTCTGGAACACAGATCTTTCTAACTGATACCCATTACTTTGTGTGTTATGTCATGTAGGAGACACTCTCCTTTCAAACATACAAGGCCCTCAGGACTATTATTGAGGCTGTTTGCCTCTATCCTAACATCTCAGTTTATGATGCTTGAGTTCTTAAGTCTAATTAGTGTTCTATCCTAGCCTTTGCTCTTTCGTGTCATTTCTCGCGGTAGCCTGCTTCAGATAGTCTCCCTTTCCCGTGATCTACTCTTATTATGCTATGAGCTGTGAAAATAGATAATCAAGGCAGAATTATTATAAGTACAATTCTTTAAAATAGGCTTTGAGAGAGTCTGATTAGTTGTATGCCCTGACCTTACTACATTGTCTTGAAATACATATCATGGCTCTTCAGGACCTTTGTACTTAACATTATATTGTTATTTTTGAATCTGTATTATGAACTGATTAGCCTGCCATATTAATGATCTCTGGTAGCCAGTGTGATTTTTTTACAATCCTGCATTTCTTTCCTGGACCACATGATGCAGCAGTGAGCTCAAGTGCCTATGCCTTTATTGTTGCTCGTTGCTGTAGAGGAAGGTCCCCAGCTCATGGTACCTCCTTGCACAATGGATTTGAACCCTGCCTTATTCTTTGCCAATCCTATGATCTACTGTGGTTTAGACCATTCTGAATGGTTGAATATTGTTGGCTGGTTTTTGGCAGTAGATCACTGTGTCTTTCTTCCTTATTTTGTCTTAATCTAGAAGATCTACTGAAACCTACCCAACATTGTAGCCACACACATGCCTCCACTGACAGACAGGTGTGCACGAAATGCATTGGCCAGGCATCTAACTGAGGCTCCCACATGAAAGGTAAGGATTTTGCTGCTGAAACATAATACTTCATAAGGACCCCATAGGAAGGTTTGATGCATTATTTCTGAGATAGCCATCTTATAAAGTTTCTAGGGAAGGAAATTTCCATGATTCTTTCCAGAAAGTGGTAAATTCTAAGGAAATAGTCCCAGTATGACCATTGACCAAAAAAAAAAAAAAAGAGTCAGGTATTTTATTAAAAGAAACGGATGGAGTACGACAGAAAACTGGCATTGAGGAGGTTGCTAGGAAAAGAAGAGTTCACATACAATGGATAGTGAGGAGAGCCACAGGGGCCTGGTGCCACAGATGCTGAAGCAAAATGGAACATTAACAAAGAGAGTGGCCACCAATGCTGAAAGCCTTCGAGAAATGTGACCGATAAAGACAGAGCATTTCTCCATTGAGTTTGGCAATCTAACCTGGGAGTTAATGTTCCCAGGGATTTTACTGTGAAGTAGTAAGGACAGAAATCTAACAGAGAGATTTGTGAAGGTAACATGATTTAGGAGCTGGATAAAGAAAAAGTATACTTTTTAATATACCTGTTTAAAAAGAAAAGCAAAAACACAGGGCTATGGTTAAAATGTAAAGTGATGTAGAGTTAGATACAGGTAGCTCCCCCACCTCCCTTAACCATGTTTGTGGGTGGGGTGGGTGGGGGTGGTGGGATAGAAAGCATTAATCATAAATTTAAGATGCAGAAGAATGATTGGATCTCACAAGGAATAGAAAGATTGGGAATAAACACAGGCAAACCTTATTGGTTTGGTTCCAGCCTGCTGTGATAAAGCAAAGTTTGCATTAAATAGAATCACACAACTTTTCTCTTTCCCCGGTGCATATGAAAGTTATGTTTGCACTACACTGTAGTCTATCAAGTATGTATTGGATTATGAGAAAATCTGAAATATTGTGAGAACTTCCCAAATTACACAGAGCCATGAAGTCAGAGCATACTGTTGGCATAGGGGGCACTGATATATCTAATCACACAAAGGCTACCTGTATACAGGTGGAGGAACTGTCTGGTAAAGATGGAATGGTATTTCAACCATGGAGAGTGGAGGGAGGAAGATAAATAGAAGTGAGCACAGCAGGTATAGCTTTGATGCATGCATTGGGATATTTTACTTGTAAGGAGAGAAATAAAATTTCTCAATGAGAAAAATAGGTAATAGCAGGACCAAGCAACAACTTGGGGATTCCACTCTTCCCCAAAGATACCTAATCATAGAAAAATTATATTTTAACTACCAAAAGCTGTTTTTAAATAACAAAGGCTAAAATGATGGTGCTTCACCTTAGTTTATATGTTAGAGTACAGGAAGTATAAAGTAGTACATACCAAATCTAATTTGCCATTTCAGCAGTGCATTGCCAGTATTGATTCGATGTGCAGTTAAATTCTAGGCTGCTCAAGTTATGTTTTTGCAAGTTCTCTATATTAGCAATCAGCATATGAAAGAACACATCGTTGGTGTAGCTGTGTTAAGTAAGGAGTACACAAATAATACAATTTGAGAAATATGCTTACCTAAGTCTTAATGTCAAATATCGTTCACATCAAATATCAAATGAAAATAGCTATAAAAGTATATTTATCTTATGAGGATTAGTCATTTGACTTTAATTAAAGTTACTCTGACAATTAGAATTGGTCAGTTATGGTCTTCAGTCAAATCCATTTAAATGTTGTCACAACTAAGAAACCTTTGAAGAGAAGTCTTGAAATTGTTATTGTTAAGCCTTGTTACAAGAAATAAATCAGATATTTTTCTAATTAAATATCAATTGTAAAGTAGCATTATATTATAACTGAGAGTATAACTCTGGAGTAAAATAGTCCTACAATGCATGGAATTGGTATGAGTAATCACCTTGGTGTTATTAAAAATGAGATCGTGTATTTATGATATTTAGGATACCCATTATCACATAATTTAAATATAAACATCAACAGGACAATTTGCTAAAAGTCTAATGAAGTAGAATAGCCATTTCTAGACCAGGGGTGACAGTGGCGATACCAGGAGGGAAAGGGGGTGTAGAAAGGGGGAATTGATCACAGGGAGCTACATATAACCTCCTCTCTGGGGGACGGGCAGCAGAGGGGTGGGTGAAGGGAGACGCCGGGCAGTGTAATATAAGATACAATAATAATTTATAAATTATCAAGGGTGCATGGGGGAGAGGGGAGGAGGAAGGGAGGGGGAGGGGAAAAAGGAAAATGAGCTGATTCCAGGAACCCAAGAAGAAAGTGAATTTTGGGAATAATGAGGGCAACAAATGTATAGATGTGCTTTACACAAGTGATCTATGTATTGTGATGAATTGTATGAGCCCCAATAAATTGATAAAAAAAAGAATAAATCACATGTTCACTATCTCAATGATATATGATTTGTTGTTCATACACGTGGTTACCCGTTGGGCTGTGATCCTCAAGGCCCAAAGTTGGAAACCAAGAGCCGCTCCCCAGGAGAAAGGTGGGTAAACAGGTAGAGTCTCTGAAACTCCACCCTGTCCTGTAGGGTTGCCGTGAGTGAGCATTGAATCAATGGCTGTGAGTTTGGGTTTACTCAGACTTGTAGTCATTTACTTATGAAGGAAATTAAGAATGAAAGCTCTAGTCTTTGACTTATGAAGGAAATTAATAATGAAAGCTCTCGTCTTTAAGAAACTCAAGATGACCTCTACAAAAAGTCTTTTTGTTCTGAACTAGAGACATGTGTGCTAAAAATGGCATGAAATGGGGATTATTTCAGATGTTAGAATATTTGGTCGAAAGGGTATGTCTGTACATGGGCTAGTGTGTGAGCCGACATAGGGTGTGAGAGACGTAGCATTGACAGAAAGTCCTTACAAGGGACATATGTTCGTGAGCCAGATGTGTGCAATTGTGTTTATGACCTATTAGAATTAGTAACACTCTTACAAATTATACACCATTATATTTACAGTGTATTTTTTACTATATACATATACTTTACTGGCATAATGCAGGCCCTTATTAATTATTTAACTACTATGGGTAGTTATTATTATTGTGGAAATAAATGTGTACATAGGAGCCCTGGTGGTGCAGGGCTCAGTCACCAATTGGGCTTGGCTCCACAAGGCCATCACTTGTATCTACCAGCTTCTTTGTGAGAAAAAGATGGGACTTTCTATACCAGTAAAAACTTACAGTTTGGAAACTCACAGGGGTGTTCTACTCTGGCCTAAATGGTCATTATGAGTGGGCATCAACTTGGTGACAGGGAGTGAATATAGATGTATTGTTGTATATCTATTATGCTCAGGCCTAGAACACATCTTAACATTTCTAGGCAAAAATTACAATAAACAGAAGACATTTAATTCCATCCAGATGTTTAAAATGCCTGATATGGACAACTTGGAAGTAGATGTAGATTTTTAATGTGCTGCATGTCGTTAACAAAAAATAACATTATCTCCTAGATCAAAATACCCAAGAAACCCAGATTTGTTCTGTCTTGTTCAATATGTACTCTTTGTATAAAGAAGAGGCCCATTAAGTTTCTGATGAATACATGACTTTGTACCTCCCAGCAGCCTAAGGAAAGAGTGGCTGGTGGGAAGTGAGTATACACTGAACAGTACGAAAAAGAATGAAAGCCAGAGATGGTTTTAAATGTCAGTAAGAAGAGAGAAACAGTGGTTAAATTCTTTTAAGAGGGGGGAGGAGAGCAGTTAGGAAAAATATCATATTTGAATATGAATATTGATATAGCTCCAGAACCCCAAACATTACTATCAGTCAATGTCGAAAATTAAGAAAACAGAAAGGAAAGAGAGAGATAGACAATGTTGACAAATAGCTAGGATTTCTCCAGGGTTTACTTCTGTGCCAGGACCTGATCTGAGGCCAGCACTGCCTATGTAGTGCTCACAACCACAACAGAGGACTCTTGTTAGTTGCTGACCGGCTGGCTTTATCTCTTGGTGACTTTCTGTACAGCAGACTAAAACTTCAAGAGCCTTAGTTTGCTCTGATTGTTGTTATGCTCTAGCCCACTGTTGGAGTCACACTTTAGTTTGAGCACTTTGCAATGTAAAAGGAACCCTCGGGGTGCAGTGGCTAAATGCTTAGTGACTGAAAGGTCAGTGGTTCAAACCCAACCGCTGTTCCAGTGAAGAAAGATGTGCCGCTCTGATTCTGTAAAGATTACAGGCTTGAACATTCTGTGAAGAAGAAGTTATTCTCTGTTTTATAGGGTCTATGATTTGGAAGCAACTTAATCGTATTATGTTTGGTTTGCTTCTTCCAATGTAGGTTTTCTTCTCAGCACTCTGTTGCACTACATTCTACTGGTTTCCACTGGTTTATTTTCAGAAGTATATCACCAGACTTTTCTTCCTAGCTAACTCAGTGTAGAAGTTCTGGCAACACCTACCCATCATGAGCAAGCCTGCTGGTATTTGGAATACATACATCATTCCTTCCAGCTTCATAACAACATGAAAGCACCATAGTACATGATGAGATATCTATTGTTGGGGAATTGATTTGGACTCATTGTGACCCTAAAGGACAGAGTAGACTAGCTCATAGGTTTTCCAAAGCTACGATTCTTTACAAAAGCACAAGTGCCATTATGACACTTGCTTAAACACATGAAAATACATGTACCTTATGCCCCAG
>NW_022103915.1:77856034-77899068 GCF_000313985.2 Echinops telfairi | reverse complement strand
GTTGTATCATCTGCATATCGCAGGTTGTTAATAAGCCTTCCTCCAATCCTGGTGCCACATTCTTCTTCATATAATCCAGTTTCTATGATTACTTTCTCAGCATACAGATTGAACAAATATGGGAATAGGATACAACCGTAACACACACCTTCGATGATTTTAAATCATGTGGTATTCCCTTGTTCTGTTCAAACAACTGCCGCCTTATCCTTGTTCAAGTTCCAAATGAGCACAATGAGGTATTCTAAAATTCTCATTCTTTTCAAAGCTATCCATAGTTTACTATGGTCCACACAGTTGAAAGCCTTTGCATAGTCAATAAAACACAAGTGAACATCATTCTGGTATTGAGGGAGTACAAATGGGAAGATTGTAACAAATTGATGAGGCACTGACAGCAACCACTTGTCTATGCCAGGAAATTTGGAAGAGAGTGACGTGGCCAACTGACTGGAAGATAAAAATCCTCACAACTGGATCAATAGTCAGATATTGATAAACAGAGAGAAAGTTAAAATTGTCAAGAATTTCTTCTTGTTTGGATCCACAATCAATGCTCATTGAATCAGAAATCAAGAGATCAAGTGATGCATTGTATTGAATAAATCTGGTGCATCAGACCTCTTTAGAGGATTGACAAGGAAAGATTGTTACTTTGTGGACTACAGTGGACTTGACCCAAGCTATGATATTTTTAATCATCTCATATATGTGAAAGTTGGATTTTCAATAAGAAGGATTGAAGAAAAATTAATGCCTTTAAATTGTGGAGCTGGAGTGGAATATAAAAGTACAAGGGTATGCCAAAAAACAGCAACACACAAATCTGTTTCAGAAGAAGTACAACCAGAATCTCCTTACCTTAGAGATAAGGATGGTGAGATTTTTGTCTCACATACCTTGGACACATGTTGTCAGGAGAGACCAGTCCCTGGAGATGGATGTTGTGTTAATCTGGGTTGTCTGGAGTAACAAATCCAGTGACATTCATAGATGTATAAGAAATAATTTTATATCAAGAAATATCTATAGATCAAGAAGACATCCCTGCAAAGTCCAACTCAGGCCCTGAAGTCCCATGCTGTCCTTAAGCTCCTTACAGACTCATGTGGTCACATGCTGGTGACACAGAATGGTGAACTGGAAGCAGAGAATCCCAAGGATCCAAAGGTCAGTGGAAGCCTGATAGGGGGCCCACAGCTCTCAAGTTCGCATGAGTCACATGGGGTAAACTCTGGAGGTAGACACAAAGTCACTCTGAAGTCCCAGCAAGAAGGAAGGTGAGGTGGTAGAGAAAGAGTTCACTTCTGTTTACTTGATCGTTATACAAAAGGCTTAGGACACCAAGCAGGTGTCATCAGGCTGCAATGTGATTGACATGTTAGCCAGGTGTGTGTGGTTGACATAAACTCCAACTACCATAAACTCCATGCTTGGTAAAGCAGTGGAGCAATAAAAAGGAAGAAGACCTTCAACAAGATGGATGGACACAGTGGCTTCATCAATGGGCTAAAACACAAAAACAATTGTGTGGATGACACAGGGCCGGGCAATGTTTTGTTCTGTTGTGCATAGGGTCTCTATGAGTCAGAACTGACTCAAAGGTACCGCACAACCACCACCACCTTCATTTTACAACCTAACCAACTGTCCCACTGGTAGCTTGCCCATGGTAGCTTTCTGAATAAGTGGTGCTGCCAGGGTTTGAACGCATGCCACCTGGCTCTATTATACACCTTGTATCCATGAAGTAGTCCACAAAAAGTCTGGCTGGGCTAGAAATAAGTTTAACTCACAAAGAACCCAACCAGTGAAGTGCAGCACCACTTGATTCAGTCTCCTCCTCAGTTAATGATGGTCGGACAGAGTGGCAGTGTCTCTTTCTGTATCTTCATCACTATAAGTAGTATTTCCACAGCTCTCCAGACTGCTTTACTTGGTGAGTTAGTTAATTGTGCCAACCTGGCCGATAATCACATGTGGGGCTAATTGAAGGGCGGAGGGATAAATGGATGGTGAGCCTCGCCTTTCTAGTCCCCAACTCTGTGATCATTGGACCAGTGTGCGGTTGCCTTGCTTGTTCGAAAAAATTCACAGGATTATTGGGTTAAGGTATAGGTGTTACTTAATTGCAATTGTGAAGCTAAGAATTATATACAGGTGCCAGGTTGGCAAAGGGTGGATTGAGTTAGTTAATTGTGCCAACCTGGCCGATAATCACATGTGGGGCTAATTGAAGGGCGGAGGGATAAATGGATGGTGAGCCTCGCCTTTCTAGTTCTCAGGTCTCTTGCTTTGTTATGGTCGCACCAGGGTGTAGCTGCCTTAGCAGTTCCCTGCTTCAGCTTTCAAGAATGACTTCCTACAAGACATCCCCAAGGAGAAGCCACATGGACCTATCCCGATTCAGCCCTGGGTGCTGGAGCAGCTGTGTGGAGACCCCTGCTATTGCTGAGATGCTTATTCGTTCACTGACTCAGCTTTCCTCCTGAAGTCGGCATCATTGCCTCTGTTTTGTGAGGTGGAGGACTTTGTGGACTGGTGTTGGGTTAATGGGTTATTGTTGGACTTGTGGGTTTGGGCAGCATTGGATTGGGATGTTTTCATGATGCACACTTTCTTTACATAAAACTCTCTTATACATGAGTTGCTGTGGATTTGTTTCTCTAAAGTACCCAGACTAATACACTTAGATATTGTGTGAAATTACTAATCAATAATCATAAAACACTTTGAAAACAAAGAGTTCCAGATACAAGTTCAATGTTTTTATACTGGTCTACAGTGTGACAGCACAGTACTAAAGGCCAAAACTATTTTGAACTGCATGCAGAACAGACTGCAGATGCAAACTTGGGAAGAAACGACCTTGCTTACAGTAAGGGGGTGGGGATTTGGGGATATTTTCATGGAAATATTTCTCTGTTTTATAGGTGCTTATAGACTCCCCCAAAAGAAAACTGATTTAAAGACAAAACAAACATAGACACTTATAACAAGGACTAAGGAAAAAATGACTTGGGTAGGATGAGCAGTCAAGATATTAGAAAGCAGTTAATTGGAAATCCCAAATAAATAAATTGGCAAACTGCCAATTTATTGGGCTCTGTTCTGAGGACTCCATCCTAAACTGAAGACCTCATTTCCCAACCCCCAGTGCTCATTATTATTGCTTGGCTTCAAAAACTTTATTGAGCCTATCTTTAGTTATCTCTGGGGGTTGATCTATACTGCATATATTACATATGCATATTTTCACAGATGGAGAAACCGAGGCCTAAGAAAGTTTAATACTTTCCTTAAAAGCACAAGTAGTAAATAGAAGAGCCAGGACTTCTTAGGCTGAGCTTTACACATTCCTAAGGGATAGATAATTCCACTTAACGATTAGAGGGCAGGTAAGATATGTTCGATAAGAAAGGCTTTTCCACTTGTTAGGGATACTGAGCCAGCATCTTGCCTGCATGGAGGTGCAGGAGATGATTTGCACCAGAACACGCATCTCCACTGTGGAGTCCGTTCCAGCTCAGAGCGACCCTACGGGACAGAGGAGAAAAGTCCCCTGGGGCTTCCAAGGTGTAAACCTTTAAGAAAGCAGACTGACACGTCTTTCTCTCACACGGCCGACAAGGGCTCTCACCTCAGCGTTTCTGGTTAGCAGCCAAGCACTTCACCAGTGAACTAAGATATACCCATACTCTAAGTCTTCCTTTAATCACTGACATTGAGTTGATTCTGACTCCCAGCGGCTTTATAGAACAGAGTAGAAGTGCCCCTTGGGCATCCTGAGGCTGCCAATCTTTCCAGGAGCTTCATCTTTCCCGTGAGTTCAAACTGAGGTTCTTGCTGTTAGCGACCTATTTCATAATCCAGTATGACGTAAGCATGTATTTTCCATGTAAGTCCCTTTTTTCAGCGACTTTTGTGGAAAAAGGAATGGGGTCCACAAGTCTAGAACCTGTGCTTCCATCACACACATCTCTCTGTCAGTGAAGATGTTGACACAGGCCGAGCAGTTCTTGTCCGGTGGTACCTGTGGACACTCTGGGCCACAACTGGCTCAGTAGTTTTTAGCAGCAACATCAGTAAGAAAACAATGGCTAACCCTAACTGAGGCCATGGCATCTCTCCCACCATACAAAAAACACTATTTCCGCAAAATCCAGTCAAGAACATGACCACTGGTCAGAGAGTGATGTCTGTCATTTCTGTTTTTGATTTTGCGCCTGTTGCAAAGCATTCTACCAGCCTACTCCTACATGAAATGATATTTTCGCATTATAATTTCCCATCCCCAACTCTTTTTCCTCAGAGCCTCCCAGATCTGGACGGTGTGTGTCCCTGGAACGGTCAGTCTGTATCCATTGCAGCCATCACAGTGTCGTTCTAGCACTGTGTCTAGGAGTTGATACAGTGCTCCAAGATCCTCTGATCCTAGCATCTCTTCCAAAGCTTAAAGGTGTCACTGTTTCCCCAAGCTGGGCCCTTTCAGTCTCAATCATTTCTTCAAGACTTTGGGAGGAAAAAATAACAATAAAAAGGCTACTCTTTCCATGAAAAGCTGGTGAGATATGAGATAAATTCTAGAGTAGCCAAATTTATATGTATAATTCAAATATATATACTTATATGAATAGCTGAGCAATGCCCTGGGCTCAGCATATTAACCAAAGCCTTTGCATGGTACAGTTGATGAGACATGAGCCAAGCCACCAGCTACGCGCAGAGGACATGGTCTTCCCGCTCGTTGATTGTTGGTGCACTCCGGAGGGGCTATTGAACATTTCAGCCACACACAGACAGTAGGTTATGCGGAGGCAAGGAGGGACAACAGTGCACAAGGCACTGAGAATGATCTGGTCAATTAAAGTCTCGTTCCCATATGTCAGAAATGAATACGTCTGCTTCCAGCATTTATTCAACAGGACTCTGCATCCAGTGTATTAAAACTTAATTACGTTGTGAGCAGTGTTCAATAAATCTTCTCCAAGTCTTTCTATAGTGAAATCTCTGTAGCCAGATGTTGATTGTGTACACATTGTTTTGTGTTGCTTGCATAAACATTATAATCACATATAGACAACAGCAGAGCTACAATATTTAGAAAACATTTTTCACACCTCCTTATTAAGCAAGACTATGAAAATTATGACTCATCACTGCACCATTGTTTTTGCCTGTTTTCTGGTGCTGGTTGAACAGTCGCAGGCAGCTGGTATTAATACAATAGGTAGTGCTTAGGGAATTAATGGGCGATGTATAATCCACCACAAAGGTATCTGTCAGGCAGAACAATAGGTGCAATGATATAAGATGTATGTATTTGAAAATTGTTCTCAAATGTGAGCTTTTCAGCATAAAGACATACCTTGACTGTGCTGCAAAATTAGTTTTTAACAATTGTAAGAAGTCTGCCAAAAAAAATCTGCTTTTATTTTATTTGTGATCTTGAGAGCATTTAAGCGACTAGGAGCAGGCATATGCGTGCTCCCTTTCTCTCCGCTCCTATCAAAACAACACTAGAGCGCTGATGCTCCAGGGAGATTTGTATAGAATCTGACGCTTGTATCAGCTCTGAAAAAAACAACAAAATTACAGTCTGAGGTGATGCAAATGATATCCTTGGTGCATCTTCCCCATGCTCCTGCGAGGCTCTTGACAGCTGATGGTTGGATTAAACAAAAAGACCAGTAACTTATGACTATTAGCTCAAAGCAATCATCTCTCATTATTTCAATTACATGGGTAAATGCATGCAATCATGTATCAAATCACTTTTCCCTTTTGAAGAGGTTCTTTTCAGAGTAGGATTTCTGCCAGAAAAAATGTGCAAATATTTACACTGGTTTTTCATCCAACTGCACCTTTGTTTGGCAAAACCACCCTATGGCTACAATTCTGAGTGATATTTTGAAAAAGGGGGGGAAAAAAAACAAAAAAGGGAATTGGAAATAGTACGCGGTTTTGGTGACTCATTAGCAGTCTGTAAAGGAGACACCTTCCGTTACTTACTGCTACCTGACTTGTCAGTATGAATGTGGCTCCTAGTCCCGAAATCACACTACCTGTGAATAGAGCTCCGCTGGCCAATTCAAGGCTCTTTAGGCAACTATGATTGATGACTCAGTGACGAAGAGAAAATTGCCTCCAATGAATTATTCATCAAGCTATCTCTTTGCTGTTAAAGTAGCTGACAGGAAAGTTCTGACACTGCCTAAGCACAATCCACTCACAAATCAGTTACAAGGAAATATTAAAAATAGCTCGGTTACAGCATACCAGCACAGTATCAAGTTGGAGCTTTTTTCTGTCTGCATCAAGCATCACCGAGAACATGAGCACCTCTTCCCATGTAACCGCTGTCCTAATGGCAGTCAAGGCAGTGATTAGCTGGAAAGCAATGTGATTTGTATTGGCTTTGAAACAATACACTGTCTTTAATAGCACGGATCTCTAAATTTAAGGAAGACAGTTAATCAAGCAAGTGGTAATATTTCAACACCTTGCAAGAAAATAAATAAATACAATTTGTTTGTTGAAGGTAATTTATCCTTGTCCTCACATCCTGAAATTATTATGGACCGAAAAAAGAAGAAGTAAGCTGAGAGCTACTTCCCTCGGTCTGGTATCATTTTTATATCTAGGTTTACTCCGAGAAAAATCCGGGGACAATTATAAGGGCATGAGGACAAAAACACGTACCAAAGGGAATAACATACGGTCACACATTTCTCTTGCTTCCTTTTATACTGTGTTTAATGCCATTGTTCAGATAAAGTATCTCCTGTTTGTTGTGATCAAAATTCAGAAACAAACCACATAAATCAGACAAGATAGGCCTTATGCTACTCCATTACTAATATCCTGCTGGCTTGCCAGATTTTTGACAAAATATCCCCATTGTTATATTTTAAAGACCCAAAGTTTCATGGAATTTTAACTATTGGAAGCACACCTGTTCTTTGCTTACAAAACAGATTGTTTCATTTGCAGTGATTAAAAAAAAAATTATCACTGCCAATACGGAATGAACTGGTGTCATTGTATAGGTCAAAAAATGAACCTGTAATAGAGTCCTGTTTGTGAGAGACTGGGGAGTTGGAGATTTCTGCATTTTGTTGACCTTATGGTACATTAGCTCAATGAAAACAGACCATTTCTGCGGGATAAAGGAGAAAGTGGGCCTGAACACATTAGAGCGTGCCCTAATTCTATTTTTGCTAGAGTGTGCACATACATGCCCCTACCATAATTTCTGTCATTTCACAGTTGAAGCTCTTTTAATGTTTTTGTTAGGTTTTTCTTCTTGTTTTTGTTTTTGATTGCTGTAACTTCTCCCTCCTCACTCAGTTATGGTCAGAGAATTCCATTCTGTTACACACTTAGGCTGGTTTGCCCGAAGAGCTGGGTGGCTCTGAGCAGCAGGAGTCCCAAGGGCCAGAATGTTCTGACCTACGCTAAAAATTGAAGCCATTCTCAAACTTCTTCTTCTTGCTTTGCCAGTATTTTTGACAAACGCATGGATTGTATTATATCATATTTGGGGAAAATATCAATAAAATGTTATTAAATTATATTTAAGGAGACCAAAGCTTAGCCATGTCTCCTAATTAATTCACAAATGCCTGGTTCCTGGCAGTGAGACATCAGAAAGCTTTTGTTTTTTCCATTGTTTTAAAAAAATTAAAGCATGGATGCTTTTAATTCACTAAGTGTAGACCATGTGGGACGCTTGCCCATTGAAAGGAATCTGCATGTTAAAGTTGCTTCCAACAGGGTGCCCTTACCCTCAGAATACTTCTCAGCTGAATCAGTGTCAAAACTATCATCTGGCCGTGGTTTTCTCAATCAAGACCTTTTATTTTCCCTATAGAAGCCTCCTTAATTTTAACAGCTTTCAATGATTTGGGCTTAACATTTTGCTTGCAAGAATTGGAAGATGAACTTATTTCTCTGATAAGATACAATTTTTATATAAGGAAAGCTCTATTGCTAAGGGTTCCCTTTCTCCCGCAGGAGTGATTTCATTTATTTATTTATTTATTTATTTATTTATTTTAAGAAAATGGTGATTTCTGCTCTGAGCTGTATTATTCCCATAAACTGAAGCATGAGACTTTGTTATAGTCTAAACCCAAATAACCAACTCCATTTCAGTTCTGGTATCTCAAACCGTCTGCTGCTAAATATGAGTCCACTTTAAAAAAATCAAGTAAAAAAAGCCAATATAGTAATATTTTGAAAACATGTAGTATCAGTTACCACAAATGTGGATGAGGGAGCAAAAATCCTTGAAGAACGTATTGAAAAGCAACGCATCTGTTTAATGACTCTTTCTGGGATCCCCATCAGTTTGGCATTGTGGAGAAAATCGCTACTAACAGCAGTTCTGCATGGATTAACATTTTGCCCTTTTTTCAGCAATGTTTGCTCACTGTAGCTTTACAGTGGGGTAATAATAATAATACTTCTCCTATGAAATACTTCTACTTCACAAAGAGAACTGTATATGCTAGCCATAAATACATAAATATGTGTATTCCAATCATAAACATTATGTATACATATAAATTTATATGTATTGCTATATAGAGAAATAGATCAATTTAACTAACCGTAAATTTAACTGTCTTTCTAAATGTTGATGCATACTAACTGCTCTTGTCATAACCTACCACTTAGGTCTTTGTTTAGGATCTAGATTTTTTTGTTTGTTTGTTTTGTTTTTTTATGCCCTCCCTTACTATCAGACAATTTCAACAACTGATTAAATTCATCATTAGAGGGAATGAAGATATTTTGAAGCTATGACATCTTCCAGCATCTGCATCTTTATAAATGTCCCATATAAGTGGTACAGCTAATGCTACCCTTAAGTGAAGTACATATTTTCAATTGTGAAATCTTGGAATCATCCCTTCCATATTTCTCAGTGAATACTATTGGCAAATATTTCTGTCTATTTGGTTCAATGCATATTACCCCCTGTATCACTGAAAAGGCAGGAGGGAAAATGCCTGCCCAGAAATATAGTTAATTTTGCTTCCTGACATTTGTAGGTTGTCTTTGTTCTAGTGAATGCTAATTTCTATTCCACGACCTTCACAGGAGCAGGCATCTCAGAACCAGTGCTTAATGCTTCTTCGGTTTGACACTTCCAGGGAGAAAAATGTAGTTTTGAAACTATCGCCCACCTCATCTTTTCCTGATCTTATTCACCCTATACTTCCCCGCCATGTCCCCCCAAATACGACCAAATATTGACTGACAGTGTGAAAGTGCTCATCGAACCATTCCCAATCATATGTGTTCAATATGTTGGCTTCAAGAAAATTAGGAGCCCAAATCTTTCGTCTACTCTCATTGCTTGCTAGAAGACGGATTCTTTTTCTTTTTCTTTTTTTTTCACCAGAGCAAATTCAAGTACAGCTTTCAGACCAGCCAAACCCAGGAGCCAGGCAGGAGGTCTGCCCTTCCTCAGCCGTTTTTCTGTCTGCATTAGCCGTTTTTTGCTCAGGCTCCATCGACCTGTCAGAGCCGTCACAGTGATTGACTGCCCCGGCAGATGTGCTGCTATAACAGGTAACTTGATCATCCAGACCCATCTGTCTCTCAGTCCTCTTCAATTCACACTTTGAAAAATATTAGAGGTTGGGAGGGGTTGGATGCTTTGTTGTGATTTTTTTTTCCCCGAAAGAGTAGACTATCTGTCTTTCACAGAAGGTTGCCCTCTCATAAGTGAATGGAGACATGCAGTACTTGAGATCTTTAGTGAGGGGAACGGCTCCCAGGGCATATTACTATCAACGTTTTAAATGGACCAAGGGCCTCTGGGAGAATTTCGGAACCTGATCTCCAAAACAGAACCTAATTTTAAGGACCTATTTGAAAGCATAGTCATGGTAGTGCTAGAACGATGCCTACAAGAGAAGAGTTTCTGGGTTGGTGACACAGGTGGCCTGTCTGTGTGTAGAGCAAAGGGGGACCACTTGCCATGGGAGCAGTCCCAGGTTTTCCCTCCTGTGCCCATGACTTGGCAAACGTTAGGACATCAATACGCTGAATTGCTGGTTTCAGATGAGTCTGAAAAGCAGGAATGGGCAGGGGCGACCTGAGCTTTATGCTGAAAAGTAGTTAGCCAATTCACGAGTGTCACTCTATCTGATGACGACTTTTCAGCAAATTATTTTGCTGTGCTTGTGTACAGTGGAAGTCATTCTACAAGTCAACGCTGTAAGCGTGGAGCTGCTCAGGACGTACGAGCAGCTTCTAGTAAGACAGAATAGAGTCTTGGGGAGATCGTGGCAAACACTTTGCTAGGTCTCAATGCAGTCCATTGCTGCCTCACTCTCTAGAATGAGCACTGGCTGAGAATGGCATGGTTCAATATCTCAGAGGAAGTAGCATATTGAAGCAGGCAACACAAGGTACATTGAATGACATCTGAGAGGCAAGTGAACTATTTTCTTCAAACCAGAGTAATAGAAATATACTGCATTCACAGGATCAATGCTAATTGCAGAATCTGAAGAAATAGAGGTAATAGAGAGAGGTTGTTCCACATTCCTTAATAGAATGACTTTGCACTTCTCTGGTAGGCTAGCCCAGGATCATGTGACTCTTTTTAGAGTTAAAAATGCCAATATTCATGCCATTTCTCCATTTCAAAATACTCAAAGAATAAATATTCTCCCAAAATGCTCTTTCTTGACTAAGAGATCTGGATTATATTCTGGTATAGTTTGCCATTTTTGTCTAGAAACTAAATAGGTTAAAATTCTTTGTGGGAATGATCACGATTATTTGCATCCAGATAAAAAATATTGTAATATTTTTGCTGTAGTAGAGAATGTAGTATGTTATCATTTTTAATTAACAATGCCTATTCTTTTTTTCCTTTTTTCACTACAGGAGGTTCAAGTTTGTTATTGATATTGCTTGAAAAGGCACAGTAGCAAGCAATTACTTGGTTAGAGTAAGGCAATCACAAGCTTCAAGAATTATTCACCACATAAAGCTTTGGCTGATTAATTCAGTACAACAGCACTCACTCCTTTCATGCATCCTCCACTTCGAACACAAAGTTGTGGGGGGAATGTCATATATTTGAAAGGCAAATCTGCCCTACGTCTAACCTGAGCTGAGCACACCATGGTACAATCAAGGAAAAAGAAACATAAACCATGGCCTGACAAAAGTATTTGAAAGAGTTCACAATTTACCATGAATTAAAAATAGCAAAGAGAGATGGCATTTAGTAGTATTTGTCACCATTCTAGTAGTATTTGTCCTGGCACGTTGTGCAATGATTTGCTCGAAAGCCCCATGACACAAAATTTTATTTCTAACTCACAGAGATCTCCCATGCTCCCAATCCACGGAATCAGATCTGTAAGTCCTGATATGGAATGAGATTTAAAAAAACACGCAAAACTCTTGCATTTCTCTCTATTTCACATCATAGAACTGTCACTCTATAAAAACATGGCTCAAGCTTTTTCTTAGTTCCATGTGGTTCCTGCTTTCTAAATTCCGTTGCTTGTTTTCTCCTTGGCGTTCTAAATGTTGCTTTAACATCTTTAGGTGTGATATAGATAGATTCAGAGTGATGTAGTTAGCAAGTTTAAAGCTGCAGCTTTTAAATACATTTGAAAACCTTTTTCTGGAGGAAAACAAGACACTCACATGGGAAAGTTACACTTGATTTTAGGGGCCTCTCTTGGAACTTTTCATTGCAAAGGTACCCAATTTGCTAAAAATGAGAACGGCTATAATTATTGAAACATGTCCATAATTAATTGTCTGTTGCTCAAGGTTCTTTATCCTTTGAATAGCACAAATATTGTTTCTTTTTTTTTAAAAAAGGAGAAAGAGAGAGACACTATGATCTATTTACCAAACGAAATTCAGAATGAATGTTTTAGAAAATGCCGTTTTACATCAGATGTATACCATATGATGTGTTGATCTTCTTGGGCACAGTTTGCTTCTATCTTCTCTCATGTAGCTATGGGCCGACATACATTTCAACCCTGCCCTCGTAACATTTTTCCCCAACTAATTATATCCATACTAAGAGTTCAGTGTAAATATGGTTTTAGCAGTTTATAACAAGAAAAGTGACTTCCACTTACATTAAGTTCAAGTTCTGTATATTCAATTACTGCTAGCAAGCACTCCACCTACTGGCTTACGTGATACCAAGCAAGCCGTTTCTAATATGAAGCAAATCGACTGCAATAAAAGATATGCTCAGCTCTGATTATTTGAATGGGGCTTCAGCTCCATGGTCCCCAGCCAGGTCAAGTATGTCTCCACTTTGATGTTCAGCGGGGTTAGAAAGAGTCTCGGTATTTATTTAGCCAAGGGAAAAACTAATTGTGAAGGAGGTTCTCAACAGCAGCTCAGTCAGTGAGGGTCAGATGGCTAACTGGGGTAGATTTTTGCAGCCATAACAAAAGGGGTGTGGGAAATCACATTCTAAACTCTCAAAAATATTTTATGTATATTGTACATTATCTAAATATAAGTATACAAAGTGTATTTGCCCAATTTTTTCTTAAAAAGGTAGTTTTCCAATGGGCTAGGATTAAAGACCTTGATATGATAATTTCTTGCATATCAACAATGGAAAATTTTGGGCAGAAAAATGAAGTATTTCAGTAGTGATGACAAACAGTGCTTGAAAAATTCCTTTCGCCATTGCTTTCCACCCCATGAACTTTTTAGTTTAGTAGTCTTAGTAATGACTAATTACACAGCAGACAAAGAGATTAGTATTAGGCATTAGTGTGAAATCAAGAGAAATTGAACCAGCTCCATTCCATAATGTCAACATAAGGTATAAATCATAACTCTCTGCCCACCCACCCACCACGATCCATCTTGACATCTCCTTTGAAGGACAGCTGACTCGGTACTGATGGCCACTGTGCCCATATGATGCTATGTGTGAATGTGGCAATACACAATATGGCAACTATTGTGCAATAATACAAGAGCAAATCAAGGAGCACTGGCTAGATATAGAGGCAGAGCAGCAGGAACATTGAAAATAACTTTAATGGGTTGTAGTGTGGCAATGCTTTTCCTAATATTGGCTCAGGACATTATCGTGAATAGGGCTGGAATAAACTGTGGATGGCAGAATGTCTCACTAGACTAGCATTCCTGGGGGTCTACTGCACTTCATCACTAGATCTTCCTTACACTTAGCGGCGAATTGGCATAGGCTTTTGGTCACATGGGAAGATCTCCTGACTCCATCAACTCTTGCGGTTTGGAGCAAAACCAGTACACAATATGGCACTAAGTAATAGAACTTATTCTGGGCTGATGAGCGCTTGTACACTGATGCTTGGAATAGCTTTATAACTGCTTCAGTAAGAGCCCAGTAAAACTGCATCCCAGATGCATAAATTTTCCTTTTGGCTCTGCAAAAAAAAAAAAAAGTGTTCACAGTTAAGAGAGAGAGAAAAAAAACCAGGTCCATTAAGCGTTTACCCTGCAAAACAGAGATTGAAGAATCTTAGCACGTGACGACACAACAAAATTTACCTGACCCTTCCAAGCTAAGGAAAACAAGACAGAAGGTCCTCTTGCGAGGCTGTATGATATATATGTTCTGGGGCTGTTCTGCCCATATGTTCAATAGGACTGTTGAATCTCAAAGTTATAATAATTTGCAACGAGGTGCCAGAACCAATTATTAAATATCATATGATCCAACAGAGATGAAATAAAAATATACAGGGTCGATTTTACTGGCTTTGACTATTATAAGGCATTTAAGTACTTCAAAATTACAGTGTAACTTGGGGGTTGTATTAACGACTTCCTTATGCTAGAATTTTGTTCTCAGCTGAATATCATAAGCTACATGCAGATGGCATACTTTTCTGAGGACAAAGGGAGTCTCGGCCTTCTCCTTTCTTTTTGATTTGTATATCAACTCAGGAAAAGAGATATGCTATTATGATAACTTCCATGAATGTAAACCTTTATTCAAAAGCGCAAATGACAGCCAAAAGTACAATTCAAGTGAGAAAAAAGGTAGTGTGTGATCGTATCACAGAATGATACAATCTCAGCCAAGTAGCTGCCTAGAGTGTAGAAAAGGGAAGACTCTTCGTCTTTCGGGCAAACAGTCATCATTTGTTTACCATGGCATCTGTAAAACATGGGAGCGTGAATTTCTAAGCATTGGTTCTGAGCCCCAAGTCAAGGTCATGTCTTTGTACCTGATTGCTGTGATTGTACCCTCAATGAAATCAAGGAGATATAGATTGCTGGTTTGCTACCAGTGAAGCAAGGCATCCAGGAGACAAGGGTTCCTGTCAGATTTGTTCAGTTGTGATTATTTCTACTGAGTGAATATTTCACCCAAAGCTCTGTGATCCAAACAAGGTTGTTGATCCTTCATAACTTGTATCTGGAATGAACTATCTCTCTGGATTATTTTTCCTTGACAGTGAAGTATGAAAGAGAAGCTCCAATAGCTTTGTGTGAAATAGAAGCCATTCTGGACTCCTCTTTAATCTGAGCAGAGTATGTCTGCTAAACCCTCCATGCTAACCCCTCACGAGATCAAACTCTCTTTCCTTGGCCACTGAAGCACTGCAAGCCCAGTACCATGTTTGTCTATGTATGTTTACAGCACCTGTCAGTCGATGCATGAGAAACAAGAGGAAGAATGTAAACGGATCCCCTCTTTTGCTGAATATTTAATACAGTCCACTAGAGAGGAAGGCACGAACATTCTACTTTTCTAACGCTTGTCTTCTTTGCCTGCTTCCACTGTTCTCTCCAGAGAGTCGGGTTTTGAGCTTACTCACAGACAGTGCCATTTGCTTCAAGTGCCTTACTTTCTTCTCTCAGCTTCCTTCCTGTCTCCTAAAATGACATTTACTTTATTTTAGCCACCTCTGAGCAGACTTGTGTGTATATGTTTTCAGGAAAATTAGATTTCCCATATGGATTTTTAAATCAGTTTTCAGATCAAGTCAAGAAATATGTAAACTGTTGTGTTGTTGGACCGAGCGAGAGCAGGTCATGTCCCTCAGACGGAGAGCATCCAGTACGATAAAGTGATCATTAAAGGAGAAAACTGCCATGTAAGTCAATTAAAGTGGCCAATAATGGGAAAACAAGTGACCATTCCAAAAGCAGTTGGAAGACATTTAACCCAAGGAAAGTTGCATTATACATTCTTTTATTAAATTGAGGCTATATTCACACTTATTGTGGCTTGAAATGTGAACCAATATTTTCTATCTTGGGTTTCCTTGCTTTAAGACTTCTTAATGTGTAGACAATATAATTCATAGTATCATATGACGGTTTCAAGTTGGCAACTTACTGTCTCCAAAGTTATAATTTAATTTATACCGATAAATGCCCATTAAACTTCTTTGCTCTCTCATAAAACAATATCTGAGCTGAGATTAATGTAACAAGATCCTGGGATTACTAAAATTCTTTGATTCTTTCTCATGCGAGCCTTATTTACAACATAACACATCCAACTTTAAAGAACACTATCATTTAGCACAGCATAAAGTATTCATTTTCAAAGATGTATTTAAAACGTAGACCTGCTATTTTCAATAATCTTTCTAACAAGAAAAAAGATTAAAGTCCTCCCCCCACCCTCCGCCACCAAATGACTCAGATGCACACTCAAATCCTTTCTGTAAGACATCTTAAACATGACCGTAGAGACTTGACCAGCTTGTTAAAAATCTGCAAAAGGAATCTCAGGAAAAAGGAAGGAGAGAACTTGGGTAAATGGAAACCCATAATAGGAAGAGAGAACGGAACCGTGTCCGCTTTCGACACGGAAGTCTTCACATTGAGAGTGAAGTCAGGGCTTCACAATAGGAAGACGATGACGAAGAAGAAGGCAGAGATTTAAACTCTTCGCGGAACATTTGCGCTAATGTCAGTAGGGAGGTGTTGAAATCGAAAGTGAGAGCTGAAAACCAGCAACACCTCTCAGCGCTACACTACTGTGACTTCGATCTGACTGTCTCCTCCTTTGGCTCTGGGTCACCCTGACGGTCTGCCTTCATCTCAAACTATCGGCGCCATGTCTTCTGCCACGTAGTCTACCGGGAATGGAAAGCTTTATATCTCACCATGATCTTTTATTAACCTTAGTAACCAACATATTCAATACTTTTCATATATTCTGCAGTCCACTCATGGCAAACACAAGGATGTACATTATTTCACGATCTCAATAATCTTTCAGGCTATTTAAGGCATATGGAGAGGCTAAATGAAATCCTGTCGGTCATTCATCAAGTAATTGGCATGGGGTTCTTATAGAAATATGTACGGCTCCCAAGTTTAGGTTATACATTCTACACTGTTTCTCATCATTTCTACCCCTAACTATTGAATTGAAAAAGCTGACATCCTGTATCCAGGCAAGTGATTAATTTCCCAGAAAACCATTTGGAAAGTCACAATAAGATAATGAGGCATGCGTCCATGCTCAGTAGATAGAACCCAAACACGTTTTGTCTGTAACACACTTGCATTAGTGTCATAAGAGTACCTTCAAAAAATGAAAAATGTAACAAAACAGAAAAAAATAAAGAAGGAAAGAAAAGGGAAAATGGTCCAATCAAAACAGTGGATTCCGGGAGGGTCTACAGCACTAGTTACATTCAAAGCGGGAGGTCAGTTCAAAATGTTGTGGCAACCGAGTTGTTTTTGTTTTGTTTTTGTGTAATTTTTGTGTTACACAAAACAAAACAAAAAACATTTTTTGTTTTGTTTTGTGTAAACCGATTAATCTTAATTAATCTTAATCGGTTTACTTGAAGAACCATCATGAGAGCTTATTATGAAGAAGTTTAAAGAAAATTGAAAACAGTTGGTGAGAGAAAGGCTGAGGAAATTATGGTGAATAATTTTTTTAAAAAAAATCACAATACACCCGTTTTATCCTCAAAGCTAACAAAGAGCTGTCCTATGGTCATTTCTTTGAGAAACCTCAACCCATTCACTGTCTAACCCTGATTCTGTCACTTGACTTCTTTTTGTTTTCAATATTCAAATAAGATTTCCAAGGAAAAAAATTAAATCCCTAGAGGATACCAAAGCTGCCTTCTTGATGAATTGAAGAGGGTAGAATTTTGTCAGAAAGTGTTAAAGAGCTAGAAGTACCACATTCAGAAGTATATAGGTCTAGATAGATGACATGTCAAGTAACAATAGCTTCATGTTTTGATATTTTTATTTAACAAAGGTTTACATTATTTTTGTAGCAATATTTTTTGATTTATGTTCAAAGAAACTGCTCAAGTGTTAGATATGCTATGTTGTTGTGGTTCTGTTTTAGTACTGTAGAACACTTCACCAAATGTTGGCTTCAATTAATATAGCAAACAGAATAGACAGATACAGTGGTCAAGAAGGGTGACACGGTCGGTTGAGTTACATATGCTATGCCAAGCAGTCAGTTTCTTCCTCTCTCCGCTACTTTCGTCTCGGAGCTTATGGGAACGCCTTGATTTGGATCACCTTGTCTGTACTGACTGTGCGAGTTAGAAAACCGAGTGGAACAGCCTAACGCTCGTATCACAGCCATGGACTTTGACATGCTGACTTCTGACCAAACATCAAAGTCCAGGAATGTTGAAAAGGATTTATATCCCACTGAGATTTTCTTTAACTGGAAATTGTTTGCTTCCACTTTTGTGCTTTATTTAAATTCACCACTAGGAAATAAATGGATCCTAGGTCCCTTTTTTGACACGACCACTGGTGTGTCAGCATGTGTGTATGTTTCTTTAAAATTTAACCGATGGTACCAAATGGCTGAAGGTGTTGTTAAAATCATGTTAGCAATGATTGCTTCATTCAGAAGAAACAGGATGAAATGTTTTTTTTCTGCATTTTTATGAAAAGGAAAGTTTGATCCTAAGCTTAACAACTGATTACAGAAACCCAGGGTTGAGTAGATTCTGACCCATAACAACAGTGTGTCGGGTTTCTATGGCTGTGCACATCTTTACAAGTGCACACAGCCTCATCTTTCTCCAGAGAAACCACTGGTGGTTTTGAACAACAGATCTCCTGGTTCTCAGTCCAAAGTTTACCGAATAGTGCCACCATTTTAAGGCACAGAGAGTCATTGAAAGAGAAGAATTTATCACACCTGAGGCCACTAAAAATCTCTAAGAAAATTAGAAATAAGTGGCTAGATTTTATTGAAAGCTTTTAATCATTTAAGCAAGCAGGTATTTTTCAAAGTTATTTACTTCACAGGACTATTTTAACTATTACAATTTAGGTTTTCTAACTGAATACAGTGATATATTTTGAATTTTAAAATGTTTACAAGAATGCTAGTCTTAGATACGCCCCCCCCAAGTGAAATAATAATACTACAAAACTGAGATTGAAAATTCCAAAGTTCATGCAAGAAGTACACTTTTCTATAAAAGACCAAATGCAGGTACATGCTATATCATTAGTTTTTCAAAAACTCAAAATACCTCATAGTCTCTCTCTATTTTCAAAATATATAATTATACAATAATGGGATGATATTACTCAGAAATGCTGTAGAAAAAATTAACTAAATTGACTTTTAAAAGAGAATTTTAAGGTATTGATTTATTTATGTTCTCTGGTTCCCCCTGTTTTCCACACAAACATATGTAGAAAGGAAGTTTAAAAAATACCATTTGAATTGCAATCTTTATTTAAACATTCAAAGGTTTTAAGTGACTTTATTGGTGTACGATAATCAATGACCAGCATGACTTATTTGTCAGTTATAATTTTTAATTAGTGCTTAAGAAAATACTGAATCTATGACTCAGTAAACATAGATGCCAGCTTTTAAAAATGATATTAATTATTCTAAAGTCTGTGATTGCCCATGCAAGACTCTGATTTCTTAGTCGTCTTTTAATTTAAGTTCTATGCACAATCGAATGAAATATTGCCCCTTCCTGTATCCTCACAAGACTTGCTGGGTTTTCATCCATTGCAGCCCCAGTGCCATTCCACCTCACTCAGAGTCATCCTCTTTGGGCTGCAGAGTGCAACTCAAAACTACCAGAAGCTTATCTGGAGAAAAAACAAGTCTTTCTACTCCTGCAAAAAAGTTACAGCCTCAGAGGTACAGCCAAGGGCATTCCTATCTTGTCCTATGGGGTCCCTATGGCATCGATGGCAGAGAATTTGTTTTGTTGGTTTTTCTATCTTCTTTTCTTTTTTCAAACATTTTACTGGGGGCTCTTACAGACATTACTGCAACCCATAGCTCCATTAGGTCAGGCAAAGGTGTTCAATTGTAGCCATCATCATTTACAATCCGGTTTCTTTTTTCTTGAGCACCTTGATATCAGCTCGCCTTTATCTCCTCCCACTCCAACTCCACCACCCCACCCCACCCCCGAAGCTTTAATATATTGTATATTATTGTCGTTGATTTTCTTTTTTAATGACCCTCCACCTTACAAAACATGCTATTGGACTCTAGGGAGAGGTCGCTTCTGATCACATGCCCAAATTATGTGAAACAATGTCTCACCATCTTTACTTAGAATCAATATTCTTGCTATGCTCATTCCAAGACAGATTTTTTTTGGTTGGTTTTCTGGTATTCCATGGCATATTCTATATTCTTCACTGTCAAAATAATTCACAGACATATATTCTTCTTTGTCTTTTTTATTCAGTTCCCAGCTTTTCACCTGTATAAGGGACAGAAATAAGAATGTGCCAAAAATGTTCTTTCCTTTACTACAGTTCACTTAGTCATCACATAGTTAAAAAGTGAAAAGTTCAATCAATTGTCTAATGGTATCCAAATCAATCTATCTTTATCTCTATCCATCTATATCTCTTTGTAAATGTTTTGAACACACAATAATGATTTAGCTACTTGGAGCTTGATCAATTAGGCTAATATCTAGTAAGTTAATTGAAGATACTTATTCAATAGTTGTAATGACAAATGGCACCATAAGTTAGGAATAATTTCTAAAACATATAAGAACAATATAGCTATCAAAATTTAGGCCATATATTTTGGCTATTTTAATGCTAACTTGGTTTAAAACATAAGTTCTCTATTCATAAAAATAGGAAACCAAGCAAGCAGTCTTTGAAGGAGAAATGGCACGATGTAGATCTTATGTTGAACTGAAGTTTAACAAATTTGACTTCTTAATAAACATTGACCAATTAATAAACTGCCTGAAAGTATGTATTAAATATATTTAAATTAAGTTAGTATCCATGCTTTATATGACCAGTACAGTTCAATATGGAAAATAAGCATTCAATGTATATTTACAGAATTAATAAATTTATATAGTCAAATAACCAAAATTATATATATATCTTAAATTTACCATCTATCATTAAATACCAAGTATTAGCTATAATTCTCTAGGGAATCAAACTAGAGATGTCTTTTTAACTCTAGCAGTCCCATAATTTATTAAGTAATTATGATCCACTAACTAAGAACATAAAGAAGAAAGTTTGGTGGCACAGTAGTTAAGCACTTGCCTGCTGTCGGAGAGGTCAGTGGTTCAAACCCACCAGTCTCTCCATGGGAGAAAGATGTAGCAGTCTGTTTCCATCAAGATTCACAGGTGTAGAAACCCTATGGGGCTTTTCTAGATGTGACTTGATGGTAGTGCATTTGGGTGTTTCAGAACATAAAGAATTTTAATTACTAAATGTATTGATCTAACAATACTATATGTATCTTTGTCCAGAATCAACTTCAGAGGCATTCTACGTGCTTACACAACAACACACACTTTATAACCTAGTTTCTGATTCTAAAAGGAATGTGCTTCTCCAAAGGGCCCTTTGCTTGGCTGTTCATTCAGATCGAGTACAAGGTAATCAATGCGTTCCGAAGACTGGGTTCCCTGCAAAAAAAAAAAAAAAATCAATAAAAAATAGGATCTTCAATGTCATTTAATTTATATGATTTGACGACCCAACTATTCTACAGTTCTGTTTTGTTTTTGTTCAATGGATTGAATGCTCTGTTTTGTCTTCAACAGATGTGACTTTGAGTGCACTAGAGAACGATTTATGCATTTAACTTGGAATTGTAAATTAACACACCCCCAAATGATTTGGCCAGTTTAAGCAGTCACTTTAGAAAGTGGCACTGAAAGCAAGAAAAATTACTTAAAGGATCAGTTACATCTAAAATGATAAAATCAATAATAATATTTTCTCTGGGATTCTTTCTCTCTGATAAGCAAAATCATCACTTAAAAGTGGCATTAAAAATTAATCACAATCTGTGTGCTTTAGCAATTGATAATTTCTGGACAGATGTCTTCTGCTTTGTTTAAGTCTTATGTTCCTTCTGTTTAAGTTATGCCTTTTAATAGCTGGATTAAGTACATTTGATTTTAAAATATATTACTAGAATATGATCACAGTTTACCGTTTTCCAAGAGTGGCTGTGGGTTTGTATTCTTTTACAGATGTTCTGAAACTGGAGTAAAGACCTCATGGTGGTGAAATGTCTGGAAATTTGCTTTACTCTGCCATTTTGTTTGAGCTCATTTCCCCATCCCCCACCCCACATTCAACGTGAATATATAATGACTTCTTCTCATTTCAAAATGAATATTTTGCCATTTGACTGTGAATCAGAATCTCCTCTAACACATCTCTGTTTACCTGATGTGAGGCATTTTTCCCTACCATATACAGAATAATCTGTTCAGTGATTTAATAAGTAATCCATAAAGATATTTTCTTCTGCATATATTTTAAAATCTTAAAGTAACTCTAAGAACTATTGCAGCTCTTAGAGCTGGTAATTGAAAGTGCATGTGTACTGACATCCTTGCTATTTAAGGGATAGGTGATCCCTTGTTAAGTATCAGTACTTCATTTAGCACAGATTATGTAACCACTAGTTCAGCAATTACTGCTATTCCACAGTTCCTCTCGATCTCTGTTTCAAAGGAAGGGAATAAAGAAAGATTATCTTTCAAAGTACTTCTTCTGATTACATCCCTGCTCTCTAATCATTTAACACTATTGCCCAGACTTGCAGTGATAATGTCATATTTACTATGAGACGACTATTTAAAAGAATCAATATGCTCAACCTTAGGCTATGCATTTAAGTTTTGAAGGCTTAAATAGCTGACAGAGTAATCATATTATCATGTCTTGTGGTAAAATATTTTTTATTATGTTATGCTAAAGTGCTCAACTAAATCAATGAAGTTAACTGCATTTATAAGTATCAGGACCAATAAACTTGTACCTAGTCCATAGCATAATGTACTTGCTAGTATTTACTTTTATCTTTGCATCAGATGCTAATTAATTAAATACTTCTGCTGAAACTAATAAATAAGTAATAATTAGATAAACACATTGCAAAAACATAATTTGAAAGAAGCAGATTGAAGTGGCTTGGGAATATAAGTAGCCATATAGTATGTCAATTAAGAGAAAAACTGAAATATTACAAATATGTCCACAATATGTCCAAATATGTCTGCAATATGTCCAAATAAATGCACAATATTGCAAAATTTTAAATAGTGCACATTGTAACATCTATAAAAGAAGTAACGTGGACCTCTAGCGTGGTTATTTGAAAAGAAAAGCATCATTGGTAATGTCAATTTGAAACTATGATTTATATGAAATTTCATCTATGGGTCAAAATATGTTCTTTACATTACATTATTTTTATATTGATAAGTTACATAAAACAGATGAACTTTTGTGATCACAGGTGGGTACTTGATTTCTTTAAATGAGACTGGTTTTGGAGAGAATTATCAGAATAAGCGTGCGTTAAAATGCTGACACAGAACCATGTGTAAAATCTACCTCCTTTTTAACATGAAGTAAAAGCATCATATATTTAAGGATATATGTAGGAAAGCATGAAACAAACGAGGATTCATTTCCTTTGAAAGCATACGCTCCATAAATTACTAATGTGGAGGGTGTTTTCTTTATTTTTTCCTCATCGTTTTTTAAGTGTTCTCTATTCCAGTTCGTTACATTTTAGGAATTGAATTTGTTTTTTACAAAAAAAATAACACTAGTATTCTATAAAAATCTCAAATCCTTCCAGGGAACTAATCTGAAGTAAAAAAATATATATTTTAACATGCTCTTTTTTTCCTCCAGTAATTTTCAAAGGCATTTTTTCCTAAGATCAGATTTTGACACTATCTTTTTTTTTTCACACTATGCTGTGACTCCTCCTATTATTAAACTTTGTGGTTTGAAAAGTCTTTTTTTTAGCTGCCTCTACCATATTAGATTACTTTTTAAAGAAAAGGTGAACATATTAGCATTACATAAAATGTTAAAGTGGCAAAGACTTAAACTGAGAATTTCAGATGACTAGACCAGCAGTTTCCTGTTCTGACAGCAAAAGCCAAGCTAGTGCTTAAAGAAAAATGCAAGTTTGAAAAATGCAAATGGTGTTATCCAAATATGCAGCCATATGTCCATAATACACACATTTTGGGGGGAAATTTTTATAAAGAATTTAATCACAGAATTATATCTCAAAATAGTTCAGGTCTTGTATTTTTTATATTACAATCTTATGAAGGAATGAGGTACTGACATTATGTTTCAAAACCTTATATGTATTCTATAGTGGAAAAGCCCATTAGTTTTCTCCTTTCACAGAAATTTGGCTCTATGTTTTAATATTCCAATTTGACTAAGTGCGCTACTACAGCTCTATTATAGCCAGGAACATTGTTCAAAATCTCCAAATTTTAATCATGTAATTTTCTGTTTAGACAAGTAAAGTTTAAAGCATAGTTTCTTTCAACAAGTTAACAGTTCTTCCAACTCAATGTCTGTGAGACAAAGCAAAACATAATTAGCTGGAGTAATTTTAAGTTGTGAAATTTGGATAACCTTTAAGCATCTTCGCTCTGTTGATCACAACATCGACAACAATAGGAGACTGGAAGCCAATGGAAGCATTGAAACCTCCAACAGGAAAATATCAATTAATCTTCTTCAATAGACTTAAAGTATGGGTAATCCTCTCATTAAAGAGTTTGGACCCTTCTCTGAGTAAACAAAGAAGGGATAATGAGTGATGTGGCCTGACTTGTTTACATGGAGAATCTTCAAGAGGCTTAGGCATAAGCTCGAAACGCAGAGGTCTTCTTAGCCACTGGTCACTAATTACCCACTTTTAAAGATAGTTGTAGCAGCAAAGAGACTACGTTTTCACACTTAACCCAAGAATACCATTTAAGGGCCAATATTTTATACTTAAGCCAATAGATTAAGTAGCATCAAAATCTGTGGAAGCTTCACCTCCAAATAGTCACAAACAGGAAAACAAACTATTTCCAATGTGTACTAGAATGTGTGTTCATTTTCTTAGAATTCTTGTAAAAAGAGATATTTCTATTGTAAGATACAGTTTATAGTTTATATCTAACTGCTATGCGTAGGGAAATAATTTATTGATTGATATATTCCAGCACCTTCAGACCTCTGATTGCTGTGAGAACTCTGGTTTGGAAGGGGAAAAAGAGGACTGAAGTCAACATCTGTTGTGTCATCAGCCAACCGTTTGTCCTTGATATTAAAGCAAATTGAAACCAAATACGTCCTTTAGTCCACTTATCATTTCAGTGTCAAATAAAAATCACTTATGCTTTCAAATTGTTTAATATACAAGCATCAATGTCATTAATTGTGCTACATTTTAATATGCTAACTATATATCAATTAAAAAATAAAGCAAAATAAAACACACTGCCATAGAGTTAATTCTGACTCAAAGAAATGGACATTGGGCCTTGACTCAAGTACTCACTCAACACAAGAACACTTTGTCCTAATAATCCAGCATTCTGTGATGCTCACCTGCTCAACATGATCACTGAAGACAAAATGGGTGCATACACAAATGTGGTGAAGAAAGCTGATGGTGCCCGGCTATCAAAAGATATAGCATCTGGGGTCCTAAAGGCTTGAAGATAAACATGCAGTCATCTAACTCAGAAGCAATACAGCCCACATGGAAGAATCACACCAGGTCAATGGGATCAGGTCTCAGGCATTTAAAACCCAGAACAAAATCATACCCAATGTGAATGGAGTGGAGACCCAATGCCCATCTGTAGACAATTGGAAATCCTCTTACAGAGGAGTCACAGGAATGAGATGAGCCAGTCAGGGTTCAGTATAGCACCAATGAAACACACAACTTTCCTCTAGTTCTTTGGTCCTTCCTTTACCTACACTATCATGACCTCAAGTCTACTTTACAAATCAGGTTAGACCAGAACATGCACACTGCTATAGATAAGAGCCCACAACACAGGGCATCCAGGATAGATAGATCCTTCAAAGCCAACAAAGGGAGTATAGATACCAGGAGGATTAGGGGAGGGTCGGGGGAGAAAAGGGAAATCGATCACCAAGATCATACTAGAAGCCCCTCCCATGGGGACAAACAATGGAAAAGTGGGTGAGGGGCGACGGAGGATGATGTAAGATATGAAAATAATAATCTATAACTTATCAAGGATTTGTGAGCGAGGGAGGGAGCAGAAAAGGAGAACTGATATCAGGGGCTCAAGTGGGAAGAGAATGTTTTGAAAATGATGATGGCAGCATATGTGCAAATGTGCTTGACACACTGGAGGAATGTATGGATTGTGATAAGAGATGTAAGAGCCCCCAGTAAAAGTATTAAAAAAATTAATAATTTTTTAAAGGGGGGCAAAGGAGAACCATTCTTATGGCTCTCCAAGGCTGCAAATCTTTAGGAAATCAGGAACCTCATTTCTCTCACACCATGCAGCTAGTCTGTTTGAACTGCCAACCTACTTTTACCAGCTCAACCTGTAACCAATGATCCTACCAGAGCTTCTATATATCTATTGATATTCTTTTTATTTATATATAGTCTGTCACACATATGCTCAATGAGATACCAATATCTTAAATAAGCATGGTAAGAGGTGTGGGCCTTGATTTTATATATATATATATATATTTATTTATGTCTCTAGTGGGCCTAAGGAATCACTTGTTTCTATAGTTAGGTAATATGTTTATATTCTTTAGATATTTATCAGATTTAGATATTTAATCACCTCTTCTACATGTAAAAGTTGAATTGAATCAAGATGCATTTGAAACGTGGTGCTCGTGAAGACAAAGGAAAGTCCCATACACTTCCCAAAGGACATACAAGTCAGTCTTGGAAGAAGGACTGCAAACATCCTCCTTAGAAACAAAGATGGCAAGACTTTGTCCCATGGACTTTGGATATGTTATCAGGAGAGACCATTCCCTGGAGAAGGGCATCGCGTTTGCTAAAGTAGCAGGGCCGTGAACAAGAGGAAGGCTCTCAACGAGATGAATTGACAAGCAGCTGCACAGGAACAATTGTGGGGATGGCACAGCGCCCTCTTTGTGCCCAGAACCAACTCAACCGGCAGCTAGCAACCTTTGTTGCCATCAACTGAACCCAAACAAGTTGCATTTTACACTCTCACTGGGAACTCAGACAGAAAGGTTTAAACGATGCGCACTAAGAATGCCAACTAACCGAGTAACCGAAACGCGAACTGCTTTGGTTTACAAAAATCATGTGTGTCAGGTCAGATTCCGATGGTTTGTTTGAGCTCCCATGCAAAATTTTGTGACAAAATCCGAGTACCGGGGTTCTACTGTATACCTAATTCACTAAGAGTGAGTACATTATTTAATTATATATATATATATATACACACACACACACACACACATACATATATACATACATATACATATATTTTAAATAAATTAGGGGCATTTTAACCAAACATTTTAAAGAGACCATCCTAGCTCTATACTACTACAAAAACCCAAACCAAATTTGCTGCCATCAGGTTCCTGCAGACTCAGCGTGACCCTTTATGACCTGGTAGAACCACGCCTCTGAGTTCCCAGCTGGTAACTCTTTACAGAGTAGAAAGCCTCATCTTTTCTCACACAGAGAAGCTGGTGGTTTCAAACTGCGGACCTTGCAGTTAGAAGCCCAACATGTAACTACTATGCCACCAGGGCTCAAGCGGGCTTCAAAAAGTTCACGGAAGAATTCCATTATCTTTTAATTCTATTTTTCCACCAACTTTTAAAACTCCCATCATATAAAAAGGATGTTAAGACGGGAAAATCATGATGTTACTTATTGTTGAAGGGTACCAAGAGATTTTCCCACACAATTAATGGGAATTTTCTTATCATAATATAACTTTATAAAATTAAGCATACATACATGTGTGAGTCTCTATCTCTTTCACAAAATATTTAAACATGTATGAATATACACCTGGCACGCTTTCCAAGTTAGCAAAGATTTTGTAAAAAATAGAATAGCTTTCCAAAAATTGTCTGTTTGGCCCTTAAAACACTAAGTAGTTAAGTTGTTGCAGAGAATGAAATATCTGTAGTGACACCAAAGCCTCATTGTGTGTAGGAAACCTTAGTCAAAGTTTGCTTTTGTTATGTTTTCCGTGGTTGAGGCAATTCCACAACATCTAAACAAAAATACATCGTATTTATTAAAATCACACACAAAATATCGCTCTGCCCTTATGCTTGTTTATTTTTCCAAGTTTCTATTTGTTAGAGATTGTCTATTACTGGAAAATTAATGTCGAGATGCAGCTACACCTACACAGTTACCATGTGATTTGCAGATTCTTGTGGAATAGCCCACTGCTGACTAAATGAGCAGGCGTAAGCCGATTAGCATAGAGTTGAGTTTAGCTGATTTGCATATCTCTGTATCTATCACTAGTAGCCTCTTTCTGTGCCACTTGAAACTATAATTTGGTAACATTTTATCATTCATGGCGATGATTACAATTCACAAATTAAATAAGCTTATGTTTAAAAAGTGTTTTATCTGAGTTATTAGTGTTTCTTGAAAGTATATCTGATTTCAAAAGTATCAGTAGTTTAGTCTATATGCTTTTTTGTATGTGTTTCAGAACTATTACTCATAAAACAGCAAAGATATTCACTATGCTTGTTATATGAATAAATGAATAAATTATGAGTGAATTCATTAAATTAAAAATGAACATATTTATTTTTTCCAGATTAGGATGTTTTCAAGTTTTAGCATAGAATGAAGTCTAAGCAGGAGGTATTTTTATATTTGTATCCATAATGCAAAAAGGATACTTCAAAATCCATAGGAATCTATGCTAATTACCCAAATCATTTTGACATTCTTCAGTATCATATTTCCTTATATCCATGCCATATGACATAAAACCCCAAATCACATGTCTTGTCTGGTTATATGACTCTTGTTGATCAGAACAGGAAACCCCTATTTTGGGTATCATTTATGAATATGCTTGATCTTCCTGAGGGAGAAAAAGACAACAGAATTAGAGCATTCACTTAGGGAAGTTTTTCAAAACACAGCAGCAACGAGTGTCAAAATAAAAGAGAATTTTTCACTGACGTGAATGAAATTTTTCTCAAGTGGTCACCGCCATCACCACAGAGCAAAGCGAGATCTACCCACGCGGCAGTCCGCGAAGGCAGTGAGCCTGGAAGGCCGTCGAAATTCCACGGACAGAACCTGGAGGCTCGGTCTGCACACAGAAACAGGCTCAGCCCCGACCTCAGGAATAAGATTAGAAGCAGAGCACTAATTCCAGTCCTGATTTCGCCACGTTTTATCTATCCATGTTTTAGGAAATATTTAGACTTTGAAATTGATAATTACCTTCAACTCATTATTTAAAGAGGGCGAGCTAAAGAACTCCATGACGTAACTCACTTAGGAAAAAACCTCCTTCCCAGGGTCCTTCCCTCCTTGCTTTTTTATAGTGAAGAAGAAATTCTGAGTTGCTTGCCCTTGTTCTACTGCTGGGAGTGAGGCGGAGTGAAACATTTCCAGGCAGCAAAGAAAAAGAGAAGTCACACATGAGTCACTCAGTGGAATAAAATCTGTCCTTCTATCAAAACTTTCTGTGACTCATCCACTTTTCTTCCCTCCACAATATACCATGGTAAAGTGAATGCCTCAGTCACTCAATCAAGGGAGAATTGCATCTGAGCTCAGTTCTGAAAATGAAGTCATAAAATTTCCCTGAGTGAAAAATAAACTATATTATCTCAGTTTGCAGACATTCAAACAAGGAAAGGAAAAAACCTGATTTCTAACTGGTGATGTCACTAGAATTCAAAGACATATAAAACCCTAAGCTTGGTTTCCTTTCCAATTTAGTGGGAGAGGGAAAAAATAGAGGTATTTTGGTTAAATCGGTGGACTTCCAAATTCATCAAAATTTTCTATTTGGGATTGAAGTAAATAGGACTATGATATGGAAAAGACCATTAAGGCGTGTCTGTTAGCATTGGTAAAAACCAGGAGCACGCTGCCCTTCCCAAACAACTCATATATCAATTTATTTTTTCCTATTAAAATGTCAAATGCATAAATCTGTCATTCAGCCACCATATGTCTCTCCTGATTTCATTCAACTTGGAAACCCCAACTTTAATATTGTGTAATAGAGAACATTAGTGTGTGTGTGTGTGTGTGTGTGCTTAACTTGATTATAAATGAATTAGCATGATTAAATTAATAATAGTAAACACAACAATTATTAAAATATTATTAGGGGCTCAGAAAATGAGTAGGTGATCACAACCAAAATTAAGATGATAAAATATAAATATTTTATTAAGTATTAAATTAAGTATTAATACTTAGATATTATTAGTACATTTGGCATAGAATATAGTGGGTTTTTAAAAATATATAATACATATCTTTAAGAAATAAGCTCCTTAATATTTTTCTGTAAATAGACTATAGATATGAGCTATGATTTTGGTACAAGGAACTATTTACTGTCCCGGGTAGATCTTCACTGCTTTGTTAAGTGGGAGGATTTATATCAAGAAGTCAAGGACCCTTGTGAGTTAGAAATTGATTTTTGAAATGTCCATTGCTACTTTCAGGAAGTTGAGTGAATTAGACTTTGGGAACTTAATCTTCATAAAGGAAGACCACCTCTCCAGAGCTCAGCAAGTGCCACCAGGTTGACCTTTGTCACAGAGCAGGAAATGAAGAGCAGTTCCATGTCCTTTCCCCTCTCCTCTGTCCCTGTTTCTCAGTTCTTGACCCTGCTGTCTTGTTCTATACAAGAGAACTGACCTTATTTTATCTCTCTAATCTCTCAATAAAGTCACTGAACCCAATTTCTGGGGGTTAATTATCTGATGCTCTCCTCCTCAGACCTGTGTGCTTTTAGCATTTCCTCTACTTTTGGGATCACCCATTAGGTAGGATCCCAGGTGGACAAACATTAAGAAAATTGGGCTTAAAAAAAAATTTTTTTTTAGGTATTTTGTGCCCCAGAGAAATCTTTTATATGAATCTGTTTAGAATTAAATTCATCATCATCTCTTCTCAGAAGATTCTGCCCCAAACTTAAGCCAAGTGAAGTACACTTCAGGAGAGGTCCACATCATGTTCTCAATTGACTACCTAGGAGAATGTTGGAAAATACCGTAATATACATGCACACCCAGATGTCATGGTTAAATGATGGAAAGTTTAACATTTAACCTTGAAAGGGCTATTTTAATAAGAATTTTAACTTAAAAGATTAGATAAAGTATGCTAAATATTTCTGTTGTTATCAAAAATCAGTGTATTTTCAAATAAAAATGAGTTTTTACCTTGTTTTTGTTTGAATGGAATTTTAAAAGTCTGTCCATTTTTAAGTCCCTCAGCACCACTGAGTTCTTTAGCACATTTTTTACCCTAAAGATATGTAAACTAAATGATTTAAGACCTATTAGATGGCAGTTAGGTGAGTCTGTCAACTTCCAGGTCAGTCAGGAAGCTCATATTTATTCAGTGTAAAAATCCTGGACTGATCTTTACACTTATAAATACAGTTCTAGCATTCACATGCTGGTTCTAATCTGCTCCGCCTGCAGCCATTCTCTTTGCAAACAGACTCGATGGTAACCACTTCGCTGGATGAACAGAGCTACAAGGGGACGTAATCAGACTATGACTGGTAATTTCCACTGGGGAGCAAAACTATACAACTTTTAAACTATTTATAATAATAATAATAAAACAATTTAGAATGTATGTTGCTTAGATACATTGCACAGGATCTTTTTGAAAAAATGCAACCTATAAATAAAATATTTTTTTCAGAGAGAAATATAAGGGTACATAAGACTCAAATCAATACAATTCTAAACTGAAATTCATAGCTGTTGTGACTTATTAAGATAAAATTGAATACTCAAAAGCTTCCAGCATACATGTCTTCAGGGTGGGAGTCCAGGTATCCGAACAAATCAGATTAATTTCACAAATAGAAACCAGTGAGCTCTCCAGTCGCTGGCCTTGCTAGCTAAGTACAGGGGCACTTTTCAGTTGGAATTGACTTGATGAGAGTGGATTGGTTTTAGGATGACCTCCTCATAAACTTCAGACCACAGGGAAATAAATCCCAAGTTTAGACTTGGTATCACAGTCAGTGGAAGAAATAGGAAATTCACTTTGGGAAAAGAGCATCTTTAATCACTGTGCATAAGAAATGATATCTGTTTGTAGGTCACACAGAATTTTTATGATCCTGTGATTCATGTAGATATTTTTGATGAGGTTATTTAATATCAGGTTATTTCTTTTGAAATTCAGTTTTTAGATATCAGTCTTTATGATCCAAAGGGAAAGGAGACATGAAAAGTAGATGAAGACTCATATATTTATTTTTTAAATTCTATAAAAAATGACAAGGAAGCATAGTAGAAATCAGAGATTTCTTATAGTTAAAACTACAAATTATTTGCATAATGCCAACACCCATCTGTTAAAACAAATTTTTCTGTTTCTAAAATAACAGGCAAAATATCCGTACAGTTGAAATTTAAGCATCTGAAATATATATATTTCAGAAGTCTATTTATGCTGAATAAATCCAAAATTAACTTTTGTCCTTTCTTCAGAGCTGAAATACAGCACCACCTCAGTTTTTCCCAACTTTAAAATAAACTGATCAGAAGACATAAAGCTACTGATTTATAACAGAGATATAATAACAGTAATCTCATTTTGACATTTCGATTGCACCTTTCACCTTAAGAAAACCCAAGAAAATTAGCCGGAAAACCATTTCCATACTTCTAGGATTTGCAACTCTCAATTAAATCACGTTAGCATGTTGCTGACTCAGAGCAGACGCAGAGCACCACAACCCAGGTGGCCAGTCAAGCCACCTTACCGGAACTTACAGCAGACAAGTTCTGGGATGTGGGGAATATGTCTGACCCTTTAAAAGTTGACTGTTGGTCAAACAAACTAGCTTGATCTTATTCAGGATAACTTCACTGACATTATACTTTAGGAGAAAGCATGTCAAGTTTTTAAGAAGTTAATATGACAATAAAACACACTAGTATCTTTAAGTTTTAAGGGTCTTTCTAAAGTATATGATATAAATTCCCATCAAGCACTTGAAACATTTTTTACAATATTTCTGTTGTGCATGTCTGTGTATCATGAAACTCCCAATATAAGGGCAACTATAATTGTCAGGTGAATGTACACTGCTGTCTAAAACTTTGTTATTAGAATATTAGGTTTGATGTTGGCAAAATCTCTACAGATGGCAGTTTCCTCTTTAAGCTTTTACAGCTACAGAATACAATTAAAAAGCCTACAACAATATGTTAAAGGCTAGGCTTTAAAATGGTATAATAAATAGGGAACACAAATGAAGGAGTATCTAGGTTTATGTTAGAAAGTAACTAATGAAAAGTTCCATGGACATAAACTATTTGGACAACGTGTTAAGTAAAGACTAACTTAAAACTTGTACTTATAGAGCTATGTTATGTAAAGAAAGAATTGCATGGGAAAAGACACCCCCAAAGGTAAATATATTAAAAATGGTGCACGCTGAGATGAATAAAATTCTTTAAAAAACATTTCTCTGTGATGCATGTAATTTTTTGCTACTTGGGGTAGAAAGCAGCCCAACTGTCACAATAGATGATGGGCCACAGAAGAGAGCGCATTGACTGTACTGGAGAAAAGTGGTAACATGTTCCCCATGGCTCCCCTCCTACTTTAATAAGCTAGTTTCAGTAAATAGTCTTCAAAAAAGGAAAAACTAAAAAATGCTAAATAGGGATCCCCCAGAGGCAAACGTCATGCTTATACCACACCTACAGGTTAGGTAACACTCACTGTGCCACTTTGTAAAGCAGCTCCTAAACTATAGGATGCAGACACGAGACACAGGATCTGCATTAACACACTCTTATGGAATGAATTTGAAAGATTCTTCTGAGTTGTCCTGGAAAAAAAAGAAAGAAAGGGAAAAAAAACCAGCCACCCACAGCTGGCTCCTCTATTTTTGGCTTCTCCTATCCCTGTTTTCATGGCAGCTGAGAAATATTAATGTGAGAAAAGTATCTTTATTTTAGTCTTTAGAAAAGAACTTAACAGAAAACCCTGCAACTTGAGCAGTAAAGGGCAAAAGTTCCAGCAGACTGTGGAGCATCCCAGGATATTATGAAAATTATATGTTCAACTTACATAGGACTTCCCCAGAGCGTAAACAGTTTACATATAATGCTTACTTAACATATTTCACCCCATAACAATTAACATATTTATGCCCCAAAGGGATAATTACATTAGATACGTGCGTCATCAATATCACAGAAAATGCAAAATGGGAAAAATTTATTCTCTCCCATTTAACAGAAATATGTGTTTAATCTATCTGAAAATGGGGGGAAATAGTTAAAGAGCAGACTTTTTTTTCCTGGCCCTTTCTATTAATGTATAGGCATATAAAGTTAAATGTCTCAAAAGAATTAATAGTTAACAAAACACCTGTCACATTTGATATAGGAAATTGGCTAAAATGTACGGAATTATAGTCATAGATTTGAACCGCATTTGAAAGAATAATGACAAGTTGCTTCAATTTTATTGACTCAATCAGATCATATGGTGAGTCATTTCCAGACATATCGATAAACTCATTGATTCCTCTCATCTTGCAGTCACTGGACTATAGAAAAAAGGATCAGTAGCCATTTGACCTTCATTGTGGATTAAACAAACACCAGATGGCAAGGATTCATTCAGGAAATCCATTCTTTCTTCTTCATAGTCCTGTTCACACTGTTGCTTCCCACTGAGCCTTTATCTTTGTTTGTCATGGTGCCAAAGCTGCCTGCATAGCCCCTCTCATGCATCACAGCTTTCACATCTTGTCCCATTAGTTTCATTTTGTTTCCATCATAACTAATCTCCCACTTTCTCATACACTCTTTCATTATCTAATAATGGGCTGGGTCATTATACAAAGGAGCCAAGGATTACAGGGCTACTGAGTACAGTTTGTCCACTTGGTTCCTGGCCAGTATGTGAACTATTTATTAAACAGATAAATGTATGCACCTAAAAAAAAACGAGAGACTTAAAGTATATAAACATCTTCATCCTGTTAAGAAGTTTTCAGAAGCAGAAGATATAAACCTGAGGATATTTGAATCCCAAATTATATTTTTTAAAGAGATTGCACCAGGATATGTAATGCAATTCAAGCTAATTATTTAGAGAAACACAAAAAGCAAATACTCTTTTCTCTGAAAAATTCCAACACCATTTCTCTCCTTGGCCTTTCCCTAGACTCATTTGGCTATCAGCCAGCCATCTACAAGTGTTAAATGCGGCGAAGCATTGAAAAGCCAAGTGAGTCCATTCCAAAGGTGTTATTCTATGAGTGCATTTCAAAAAATTCAAGAAGAGAGGCATATCTTCGTGGAAAATGTTGTATCTGGACAAATTAAGAAATCTAGGTATTTATAAGGTTTATTTCCAACATTGATAAATTCAGCACAAACAAGAACTATTCACTGAGTTTCAGCAGGTTCTTCAATGTTCACAGGAAGTTAAATGTTGAATAAATAAAGCATTGTAAAGCTAGAATCTGATTCTTTAACTAGTTAAAGAAAAGTTAAGAAGTTTAAAATGCAGTGTGTAGGATGCTGTGAATATGTCAGCTCAGAGTTAAGTCATCCCAGCCTATTATTCCCACAGGCAGGCCAATTATCAGGGGATAATCGGACTGATAATGAGCATTCTGACTGGCGGAGAGGTCCCTCTCAGGGTACAGCACTACCCTCTCCTGTAGGATTGTACTCTGTGGCAGAAATAGCATTAGTTATAAATGCTTTAAGAGGATATAATTTTTTAACTGTCAGTTTATATTGAGTAAAACTTAGACGCTGAATACTAAGCTATTTTTTAATAGAGAAGGAAGAAAACAAGCTGTTTAGTAAGACACAAAAGAAAGAACTCAACAATGTTGTACGTTTAAATTTTTTCTATTATTTGAAATTATTTTAGATATACTTAGAAAAAATAAAAACAAAAAGGAGCCACTTTTTATCTCCTCTATTTAACTGAACCAATTCTATACTTTTGTAGATTGAAATATATGTAGTACAAAATCAGCTATTGCTGATAAGTAATTATTCTATTATTTACTCTTAAATGTTAACATTAAATGCACACTGAGCTATGTCTATGCCAACCTATTTTATTAACTATACTTTGTCAGAAATGGTCACCTTCAGGCATAATGTTTACCACTTATGATTTGTTTTCTCTGACTCCCCTAAGTCAAATATATTATTATGCCATTTCACAAGTCATTCCTTCCTAGCCTCTATTAATATACATAATTATTTGATTCACTTCAGTCTCCTCCAGTCATTAATAATCTCTACAAGAGAAGAATTAATCTTCTTTTGTGATTGATGTTTTATCTCAGAATAACAACTGGTATACCATATTCACTGCCGTTTAGCCGATTCCAACTCAAAGAGGCACTACAGGACATAGCAGAACTGTCCCTGTGGGTTTCTGAGACTAAGTCTTTATGGGAATAGAAAACCGTATCTTTCTCCCATGGAGCAGCTAACTGTCTCAAACTGATGACCTTGCAATTAATACCTATGTCAGGCTGGGTGGTTTAGAGAAACAAAACCAGTGACACACATGTGTATGAGAAATAATTTTATGTCAAATAATTTTATATTAATCAAGCATCCCAGCCCAGTCCAACTCAAGTCCATAGGTTGGATGCTAGCTGGAGCCCTTTTTAGATTCACTCAGCCCAAGGCCTATGGTGAAGCAGGATGCAGGGAGGCCAGAGGCCAGTGGATGTAGAGTTGGGTTGATTCAAGGTCGGTGGGAACAAGGCAGGGCATTGATTGCTCAGAAGTTGGATCCCAAGGTCAAAGGCTCATATAGGACTGTCTCTGAAGGTACACAGAATCCCAGAAAGGATCAAGGTGAAGTTCTCACTGTCTTTCATCGAAAAGTTTACACCCCCAAGAAGGCATCATTAGGCCGTGGCCTGATTGATAGGGTTGGCCTTCACCCCTACACTTTCACACAGGTACGAACTGACTTGAACTCTAACGGCAACACCAGCCCGTTTAGCTCACTGAGCCTGCAGGATACCATAGCACATAATAAGTGCTCAGTAAATTGTTAGGTAAAAGAATGATGTAAGCATTACATACACATTTTCTATACCCTTCTAGACCGTGATCTCTGAAGAGGAAAGATAAAATGGTCTGTGTTTAGTAAATAAGATATATAGTAAGGGGACTACATCTCTTTTTATCATCTCATCTGCTTAGCACTTCATACATTTATGTCACCAGGGCATTAGCCTTTTCCTAGAAAAAAATAATCAAAGAATCAAACTCATGTGAGGGGAAAAAGAGAAAAGAGATTTTTTAAAACTCCCAGTAAAACTTTTATTCATTGTATTTTTCTTTTGAATGGGAGGCTCATTTTTTCATGACTTTCAGGGTAATTTGTGCTCAGGAAAATTGTAAACCTGAAAAATAAATTTAAAGTAACTTATTATATAGTGTTTGATTCCAATAAGCAATCATTTCCCAACCTGAACTATAAATCACAAACCTTGCTTCAAATTTTAGCTGAAATTCCCTTTAATTGCTCAATTTCATGGCAATATTTGTGAATTTGTTTTGCACTTCAGTTTTATCTCAATTGCTGATACCACCTTGAAGTCACCTGATTTGTGGTATGAATATTTCACTTAAAAAAAGTAATCATTTATATTGTCTCATCTTATCTAAATTGCAAACTCAAATATAAATGCACATAAAAATAAGTACACTTGACACTTTTTCTATGGTTTTTTGGCATTGGGTGATACAGACTCCGAAAAACGAAATACTGTTTTTCTTGTTTTTTACCAGAATAATTCATTAGACCAATTAGTTATACCATTTTATTTTACAGAAAAGTATAGTGGAGTTCAAAAAGATACATTTCTATATTATAGTTAAAGGTGTAAAATATAAAAGGATTTGGGATATCGTTCACACCTATGGAATTAAGAGTAATCAAAAGAAATACCTCAGTAGTAAACATACCCAAGGGCACAGGCACTGGGGATGGGGAAAATCCCTTGTGCTTTCCTAAATGCACCTATAATACTAGAAAATCTCTTTTCTCAGTCTTTCAGACAACTAGGCAGGAACACAGGATGTCCAGGAACACAACTGCTTCTATGATTTCCATGTCTCGGAAAAAGCGCTAAGAGGGATCTGTTGGATTCAGGGTGTTCTTAGAGCATCTACCATCCTACTATTCTGAAAAAGCTTCAGCCTTACCTCAAGCATCTAATTTGAGACCATCCACGCTGATGTGATTACACTCTTTCTACAACCATTTTCGGGTTGGGCTTTGCCATGAGTCTGAGCATAATAAACTCTCTGATCCCCAGGAGTAAAATGCAACCCTGTGTTCTCATCACCCCCACCTATTCCCCATCTAACTACTCTCTGTGTTTCCTTAATGACAAATATCACAACCAGACACAAAACAAAAATTCATGGCCATGGAGTTGATTATAACTTAGTGACACTGCTGCGTGTGGTAGAACTGCGGGTTTCTGAGACTGTAACTTTTTCCGGGACTAGAAAGTCTCATTGTTCTCCCAAGGTTAATCACAACAAGACTACAGATAAGTTCTTCTCTGTCTCTCCCCCAACCTTCCCCTCTCTAGAATTTAAAGTCACAGTGAGGGCATCAATTACGTCTTCAAATATTAATTTAATGGATGACTCCCTACAAAATGGATGACTCCCTACAAAATGGATGACTCCCTACAAATTGAAAAGGATTTTCAATCAAATTTACTCTATCTATGTCTAGGATGTTAATCAGTTGGGTATTTTAAAAATCGGTTGGATATTTTAAAATTCAATGGCTAGCAAATTTTATTTGGCTAACAAATGCATTCAGTCAAAAAGTCAATATATAGGCACAATTTCTGTAATACTTTCTCACTAATAAAATTATAGGTAAATTTTGTACAGTTACCAGAATGATATATTTGGTGATATAGTATGTTCAGATTCTATAACCCATTGTGGGGCAGAATTTCTTTTAAAAGATTCAATCCATTTTAAGCCTGATCACATTAAACCAAAGAAGCCCTAGCAGCACAATCGTTAAGTGTTTGGCTGCTAAATGGAAGGTTAATGATTCAAACCCATTTCGTGTCTTTTAAAAATAAGATTGTTATTGTTGTTGTGTACCATCTTGTCAATTCTGTCTCATATTGATCCAATGTGATAAAGTAGAACTTTCTCATAAATTATTTTAGGCTGTGATTTTTATAAAGTAGATTGACACATTTTTTTCTCTGAAGGAAGAGTTGGTGGGTTCAAACCTCTGATGTTTTGGTTAACTTAACTGCTGTGCCACCAGGGGTGGTCGCATACGTATTAGATCCTAGGAAACCCTATCGGGCGCTTCTGCTCTGACACATTGGATCTCTACGAAACTGACATTTAACTATCAGCACACACCGACAGCCTTAATATAAAAATGCTTTCATCATATTTGAAACACTATTATGGAAGCATTTTGCTTTAAACTGAGATTTTCCAGCTAGATAATAACATATTAACATTTTAAAAAATTAGATCAATTTGACAACAACAAATCAAAGATTAGATAACAAGCTTAAGGGTTAATGAACTTATATTCATGTTGCTATTGCTATTAGGTGCCATCTATTCCCATGCATAACAACGCTACGTGCAGCAGAGCCCAAAATGACCTGCTCCTTCACAACACTCACAATTGTTACACTGAAGCCCGTGCTCGCCATTGTGGGAACCCATCTTGTCCAGGGTCTTTCTCTTTGCGGCTGACTCTCTCCTTTGCCAAGCATGCTGTGCTTCTCTCGGGCCTGCTTCTTTCCGAAACTACCCAGCGTGCATGAGACAAAGGAGTGTTCCGGCTGTACTTCCTCTCAGACATTTGTTCTGGAAATCCGCGATGTTGTCACTATTCTTTGCCAACATCGTAATTCAAATGCATCAAGTCTTCTCCAGTCTTGCTTAGTCGTTGTCCAAAACCCAAGCCAAACTCATCGTCAGCAAGTCGATGCTGACTCACAGCGACCACGTAGGACAGCAAATATCTGAGACTGTAACTGTTTATGGCTTTAGTACCATGCCTTGGCTCAGGCGCATCTTAATCCTCAGTGACAGCTTTACTTTGAAACACTTTGTAGAAATCTAGTGTAGCAAATTCGTCCAGTACAAAATATCATTTGACTTACTGAGTGCTGCTGGTAGATACAATTAAAATGAAATATTCCACAACATTGACCATTTCTGTTTACCATGTTGATGTCTATTGGGTCAGTTGTGAGGGGTTTTTTTTTCCCCATTTAAATGTAACCCATACTGAAGTGAAAGCTGCTTGCAGCCTCTGATTTTAAGTCGCTAGTGCCCCAACTCTTCCTCAGCGGCAGTGGGCCAGGTTGGTAATGAGCCTTCCTCCACTCCGGACGTTAGATTTTCTTCAGAGTCCAACTTCTGCGATTATTTGCTTAGTAGACAGATTAATAATTAAGTAACATAACCCTTACTCACACTTTTCTTGATTTTAGACCGTGTACCATCACCTTGCTCTGTTTGAAAAACTGCCTCTTTGTCTATGTATAGATTTTACATAAGCATAATTCAGTGTTCTGGAATTATTCTTCTCAATGCTATTCACACCGCGGAGTGCCTTTGTTTGGTCAATAAAACATAAGCAAACATCTTTCTGATATGCTCTTCTTTTAGTAAAGATTCATTTGACGTAAATAATGGTATCCTTAATTCAACTTCTTTTGAATCCAGATGGAGTATCTGATGCTCACTATCTATGCAGTGCTGCAACTGTGTTTGCATTATCTTCAGCTGAATTTTACTTGCAGGGAGTATTAATGATAGCTTTTGATACTCTCTTCATTCTATTGAGTCACCTTTCATTTGAGTGGGCACAAATATGGATCTCTTTCAGTTGATTAGCCAGGTAGCTGTCTTTCACATTTTTTCAAAATTTCAAATTTCTTGGAATAGACTAGCAAGTGCTTCCAGAGTGCATCGGTTTAGTGAAACATTTCTATTGGCATTATTTTAATTCCCGAAGTCCTGTTTTTCACTAATAACTTTAGTGCAGCTTGAATGTACTCCTTTAATTCCAAAGATTCTTGATCATTTGGCACTTCTTGAAGAGCTTACACATCAACTAATTGTTTGTGGTACTGTGTTTCTTTGTTCCATGTTCTTGCGATGCTTTCTGTTTCATTCAATATTTTGTGCATAGAATGTTTCAATATTGTAACTTAAAGCTTCTGTTTTTTCTTCCGTTTATTTAGTTTGAACATTGCTGACTATGTTCTTCCTTTTTAGCTTTCTGATGCCAGATCTTTGTACATCATCGTTGTTGCCATGTAGTCAGGTGCCACCAAGCCGGTTCCCTGTGCCCGACAGAAAGAAACTGTCTGCGCGCTTCTGGGCCACCCTCACCATTGTTCCTGTCTGAGCCCATTGTTGCAGCCACTGTGTCCCTCCGTCTCCTGGAGGGCCTTCCTCGTCTGCATGGCCCCTCGGCTTTACCAAGCATGATGTCATTCCCAGGGACTGTTCTCCCCTGACAATATTCCAAAATATGTAAGACGAAGCCTTGTCATCCTTGTCTCTAAGGAGTACCCTGGCTATACATAGCTCTTCCAATGCAGTTCAGTTTGCCCATGATACTTTCAAAATTCTTCTCCAGCACCGCAATTCAAACACACTGATTCTTCTTGAATGCTCATTCAATGTCCAACTTTCACATGCAGAAGAGGCCATGGAAAATACCACGTCTTCAGTCAAGTTCACTTTAGTCCTTAGAGTAGCATCCTCACCTCCAGCATCACAACACACAAGCCACCACCGTATGACAAACTGACAGACAAGTGGTGGGTTTATTTCTCTATAACCTTTTGTGGTCTAGGCTTCCGTGTGAAGTTTTCCGTTCAGTGATTTTACCTCATCATTTCTTCCATTATCCTTTGCTACTCTTTCTTCAAGAGCAAGTTCCAGAATGTCTTTTAGCATTTGTTAGGCTATTGGGGAAGAAATAATTCAGAAAAGTTGGATCAGAGTGGTTGTACCACCCCAAGAATATAATCAATGTCACTACATTTTATGTGTAGTAGTTACTCAGTTTATGTATCTTTTGCTATGCATACTCTGAATACTTACATAAAAATACACAAGACATTTTGAAAATTAAAATTAAACAAAACTTTTATTTCTTAATGGTGACTGTGTGTTATTATTTTATTCTTTATATTTTTGATAGCTTTTTTGTACAGTTAATATGTAAAGTTTTGTAATTAATATATATTATTTATAATAATAAGAACACATTTTTATGATGAAGAATAATGCAAGATAAAAGATGTAAAATTGTAAATTGCAAAGTAAAAATTTTAAGTACCAAGGTTAGGTAAAATAATCTATTGCTTTATTTACCTTACTATGCAGAGAGGCAATGCAGCAGCTTTTTGACAGCTCTATACTTTTCAGTAGTTCTCAAACTGTTTACTCCTCAGGCAAAATGTTTTTTATTGCTCTGATATATTTTTGTTTCTTTATATAATGCTCTTTATTAGCATTAACTAATAAGGCTTATTTTATATTGGGGTTTTTTTTGGCTTATTTTATATTGTGATTTAATATAAATAAGTAGTATACTTTATTCACACAATTAAGTTTTTAGACACCAGTCTCAGATTTTCAGGGAAATTGTGAAGATAGGGACATTTCCCATAATGCTTTGAGCCCATTTTCCCCTTATTCTTTTCTGGAATCAGTATGACCCATTTATGACCATCAATAAACCATAACTGTTGTACTGTAATTATCAGGTCTATATCTTGTTGATAGGTCTTTAGTGCTCAGTTAATGTCCTTTATTTGATAAAGCATCTGATCCCAATTACCACAGTGAATTTAGACATCATGTCTTTTCGAGCTCCTCCTTCTTGTGACAGTGCTCAGATTTTCTTTGTTTTGGATGACTTTGATGATTTTAAAGAATTCAGCACAGGTTTATTTAAGTTATTCTTATAATTACATTTCTAACATAATCTCATTAGACGAGGTTTTTGAGGCTTGAGTAAAAATGCACAGAGGTAAATGACAATTTTCATCAAAAAACACAGAGGACATATACAGCAGCATGATGTTTGACCACTAATGTTGGACTCCATCACTAGATGAAGTAGCTTTCCCACTGTACAGTTTCTGCCCAACCCTTTCCATATTGTGCCCTTTGGAAGTGAGTCAGTCTGCACACGCCCAGCTTAAATAGTGGGGAGTCATACTATACTTCTTTGGAGGTGAAGTATCTACATTAGTTATTTAGAATTTTTCTGAAAGGTATATTTGTCCCAGAGCATAATGCTTAAGTATGTTTATTTTGCCTGTAGTTTTATAGACTTCCCTCACTTCTAAACATATTTAGGTCAGCAACTTTTCTCCACTACCTTCAATGATATTATTTCACACATGTGTAATACAAGTATGTTGGTTTCTTAATTTTTTGTTAGAGTT
>NW_022103915.1:77853410-77854666 GCF_000313985.2 Echinops telfairi | reverse complement strand
TTTTTGTTTTTATTTGCTTATTGTTGAGTTTTTAGAATTCTTTGTATAATTTAGATAGAAATTGAATTTCTATCTAGAAATTGAATTTCTTACAAGTATGTGATTTTCAACTGTTTTTATCCAGACTGTAACTGATCCTATCATTCGCTTAATTGTATCTTACACAGAGCAGAAGTTTTTAACTTAAGCAAAGTCCAACTTAAAAATATGTCCTCATGGTTTGCTATCAAAAATCTGATAAGCAGAGCCAGGGTCATGTATATATGACCTTTTTTTTATCTGATTACACTTCTAGAGAATCATTGTGCCAAAATAGCTGGTAAACAGTCAATCATTTCAGGAAATGCATGAAATCAAGAGCTTATGGTACTAAAGGACAAATTCAATTTTGCACTGTAGGTATTGGGAAAAAAATACAAAAACGAAGGTTCTAGGAATTGGTAGAATACTAACTGAGATGTTTCACGTAAACAATTTAGTGATGGAAACACTCACTTGTAAATGCTAATATATTTGGGAAACATCTACCTAATTAAACCATTAGAAGAAATACATAGTTATTTCATTTCAGAAAATGGTGATCCAACAATGCAATAATAGTTGAACAATATTACGTTCACACAAAGTGAAATTAACTGGACATAATTTAAAAAGTATTGCAGCAATACAACTACGAGGCATTACCTAATATTCAAGCAGTATTCCAAAATGAGCATTAAGCATGGATATCATTGCTGATTTCAGATGGATCCTGACTGAAAGCAGAGAGCATCAGAAAGATGTTTACTAGTGTTCTATGAGCAACATAAATGCAGTTGATTTTTTGGATCATAATACATTGAAAAAAATAATGTGAATAATGGGAATTCCAGGGCACTTAACTGTGCTCATTTGAAACCAGTATGTAGACCAAGAGGCAGCTGTTTTAATGAAACAAGGATATGGTGCATGTTTTAAAATGGGAAGATTCGTGCATCTGGGTTGCATCTTTTCACCATACTTATCTGTATGCTGAGCGACTAGTTCAACTTTGGGGAAAGTTGAGCTATTTGAAGACTAATACAGCGTCAGGATTGCAGGAAGACTCATTTAGCAAACTGCAATAGGCAGATGACTCCACCTTGTTTGCTGACCATGAAGAGGCCGGGCAGCACTTCCTGATGAAGATCTAAGGTGACAGCCTTTGGTGTGGATTACACGTCCACATAGAGAAAACAAAACTATGCAGGGAAGACTAATGAGTGACGTCACGAGAA
>NW_022103915.1:77851427-77853101 GCF_000313985.2 Echinops telfairi | reverse complement strand
AAGTATGGCCAAATTACTCTTTAAAAGCAAAGTTAGCCAAACTTCATCTCATGTACTTTGGACATGATATGATGGAGGAATATACCTTGAACAACATCATGCTTAGTAATGTACAAACCTCCCGTACAAATTAAAAAAAAAAAAAACTTATTGCCATAGTTGATGCCACCTCATAGTGACTCTATATGACAGGGTAGAACCACACCTGTAAATTTCTGGGACTTTAACTCTTTAGAAAGAGTAGAATGCCTGTCTTTATTCCAAAGAGCAGCTGATGGTTTCAAACTGCTGACCTTGCAATTAGCAGCCCAGCTTGTACCCACTATGGCACCAGCACGCCTGGTAATGTACAGGGTCAACAAAGAAGAAGAAGACGCTCACTGGTATGGATTTAAACTTGGAGTTCAATATTGGATTTACATATCTTAAGGATTGTGAAAGTTGTGCCGGACTAGGGAACATTTATTCTATTTTGTACAGGGTTACTGAGTCAGCATCATCTTGAAGGCACCTACAATATTAATCTTCAAGAAGTGTTACAGATTTACATTTTGAATTTAGGTAAAGAAGCAAAAATCATTTTTAAATATTTTTTCTGGAAGGTGTAAAGACTATATCTTTCTTCATTTTTGCAATGAGCATTAATTTTTCTTACAGTTATTGAAATAATAATAATTTACTAGGACAATTTATGTATAAAATATCTTTGAAACTTTTTCAAAATTCACTTGATCATTTAACTCTATTCATATATTTTACCAATACACATTCCATTCCCTTGATTATACAGCTCCGTGGTACGTCTTAAAACAAGAATTTTGGATCCTCATATAGATTCTTCTTTTGCTACACTGTGTTGACTATTCTAGGTATTTTGTCCTTCCATATAAGTTTAGAAACAGATTGCTGATACATGCACAGCACTTGCTGAGCTTTTGATTGTGATTGATTTGGATGTCAAGAGTAAATAGAGGGCAATTGGCAGCTTAACAATATCAAGTATTCCATATGATAGACATGAAGTAGTTATCAATTTATTTAGAAATTCTTTGATTTCTTTCATCATAGATTGGTAGTTGTCCATATATACATACTATATGTATTTTCCCATGCTCCCACATCCATCTTTTTTATGATTATACTTAAACACTTTCTTGTGTCAGTGTAGATGATATTGTATTTCAAATTCCAAATTATTTTTGTTCATGATAAGGAATCAATTGACTTTTTAATATTAACCTTAAAACTTTTAACCTGTTATCCTCCACTATTAATACTAGGAGAAAGATTTTTTTGTAGATTCTTTTGAGATTTTCTGCATAAACAAATTATTCCATCTGGAAAGACAGTTTTATTTTTATCCTTCCCAATCTGTATCTATTTCATTAACTTTTCTTACTTTATTACACTATGTGACACTTTGGACACAAAGTGCAATGACCATTATAAGAAGGTACCCTTAGCTTTCTTTCTAAAAAGTTATTAACTGCTTCTCTCTTTTAATCTCCTAATATTTTTATTACCAATAAATGTGAATTTTGGTTTTTTGTTCATGTGCCCCAGCAAGACAAATCCAACTACTCCCATACAATCCTGAAGCACTCCAAAGACTGACAACTGTATCACAATGATACATAAGCAGCAGTCAATCACAGCCACCTCACACCGCCCCCC
>NW_022103915.1:77848776-77850706 GCF_000313985.2 Echinops telfairi | reverse complement strand
GTTCAACATTTGAAAAACATTCAATATAACCCACCATAAAAACAAAGCAAAAACTAAGAAACACAGGATCATTACCAATTGATGCAGAAACGGCATTTGACAATCTCTCCCGTGCAGGGCAACTATAGAAGGATGACCTTTCTCACCACTCTTACCGAACAAGGCTCTGGAAGTCTTAGCCAGGACCATCAGCAAAAAGAAAGCAAAAGAATCCAAATGCACAAAGAATAAGTGAAACTCCCAATAGTCACGGGTGATATGATTTTATATGTAGAAAACACCAGAGTTGCAAAAAACTTTGAAATATTCCAGATATTTAGCAATGTGGCAGAATACAAGATTAACACCTCCCCACCACACAAAGCAATAGTATTTCTGTATATTAATTAAAGAACCCTTAAGAAGAAAAATAATAAAAAATAAATAAATAATCCTTAAGAAGAAATTAAGAAAACAATACCATTTACCATAGCTACACAAAATATTATATACTTAAACCTCCAGAGACACCAAAACTTCTCAAAGAAAACTACAGAACGCTATTCCAGAGAAGAGAAAGAACACGAATTACGTAAATGGATGAATATTCCATGTTTATGGATAGGAAGACTTAACATTGTGAAAATGTCAACACTACACCAAACCAAAAAGCCAAACTCACTGCCAATAAGTCAACACTAACTCATAGTGATCCCAAGGGGTTTCCAAGACTGTAACTGTTTACTGGAGTAGAAAACCCAATCTTTCTCCCGTGGAACTGTTGGAGGTTTACAGGGAAGAGAGAAAAGACCAAAAGAGATGTCAGAAGAAACCCTGAAAATTCCTCGTGAAAGTGACTGAAATAAATGAAGTGATTGAGCTGAAGAGAAATGTCAAAGGGAAGCCCCTAGAAAACAAAGAAAAATGTTGTCATGAAATACACAAAGACCCGGAGTTAGAAAACTAAAAAGACAGAAAAGGAATGGCTTTTGTCATGCTGAAAGAACTCAAGAAAAAATCCAAGCCTTGGGTTTCAGTATTGAAGGATTCTATGAGCAACCTATTAAACTACACAGGAAGCATCCAAAGAAGTTAGAAGGAATACAGTCAGTCATCAAAAAGAGTTGTCTCACGTTCAACTATTTCAGGTTATATTGAGGAAGAGATCGAAGCTATACTGAAGGTATTGATGAAAAACAAGATTCCAGGGCTTGGAAGAATACAAATGGAAAGATTTCAACACAATGATGCATTGCTCAATAAATGCCAAGAAATTTGGAAGGCAGCCACTTGACCAATTCACTAGAAGAGATGGATATCTGTACTTGACAGTGACCTAACAGAGACTGGAAATCATCAGTCAATATCAACATCACATGCAAGTAAAATTTTGCTTAAGATACTTAGAAAATTAATGCAAAAATACATTAGGAGGAGGCTGTCAGAATTCTAAGCTAGATTCAGAAAAGTATCTTGAATGAAAGATATCATTGCTGATGTCAGATGGATCTTGGCTGAAACAGAGAATACTAGAGAGATGCTTACTTGCATTCTATTGATTACAAAAAGGCATTTGACTTTGTGGATCATAATATTGGTTCACATAGCAAAGAATGGTAATTCTAGAACACTGAATTGCATTCCTGTAGAATCATCTCATTTTTCAGTGTTATTTTAAATTCCATGTAGGGAGATTTCAACATCTGTGTCATATCTGAGTCTACCTCTGATAATTGCTTTGTCTCTTCAGATTATGTTGTATTTTTTTGTATGTCTTATGATTTTGGGTGAAAGGTGATCATAATGTATCAGATAATAAGAATTGAGTTAATGAAATTTTATGTCTATCTAGGAGTTGGACTGTGTTTAATGTTTGCTGTAGCTATAAATGCCTGACCTTCAATTTTTGTAAGTCCTTTTTGTCCCCACCACACTTACTCCTATTTGCTTC
>NW_022103915.1:77846386-77847341 GCF_000313985.2 Echinops telfairi | reverse complement strand
CATTCTTATGATATGGCCTTACTTGACGCTCTCCTTCAGGGAGAAATCACTGAAGGTAAGGGTTGCGAAGGCAAAGTATGAAGAATCCAGATAGTACCTGGCTATTAGAAAGCATAGTTTCTTGGTTTTTAAAGGCTTGTCTTAAAACAAATAGACATCTAATAATGGCCCATATAGAAGAAATACACCAGCCTTTTAGATCCATTGTAAATACTAAAACTCAAATCAAAAGGAGGGAATAGTATCAGAGCTCAAATTGTGAATACCGGTTTGCAGAAGGCTATGGATGGCAGTGGGAGCCCAAAATCCATTTGTAGGTTGCCACCTGGGTTAACCCTCAGGTAAATGTCCTCTGACTATAGTCAGGGATGTGAAAAACCTTGCTCAGACAGAGAGCATTCTAAAGTTGATCATGGCAGATGTCTTTAGGTTAATGTAAATCCTTATCATTTCATCTCCTTTTTTGATTCATTTTAAAGTTGTGGTAGACCAGGTTGACTAGAGAAACAAATCCAGAGACACTCATTATTTGTGAAAGAGAGAGCTTTATATCAAAGAGCAATTGTGAAATTTCAAAAACATCCCAGCTCAGTCCAGATAAAGTTCATAAATCCGATATGAGCCCATATGTCTGATACTAGTCTATAAATACCTCTTCAGATTCGCGTAGCCACTCACCATGATGCCGAATGCTGGAAGATCACAGGCTAGTGGGTGAAAAGTCTTGTGGGTCCAATGGTGATGGAAGCATCTCAGTGCAGGTGTTGATCTCCATGTGGCTCCTCCAGCTCTCTGATTGTGACTCTTCAACAGGTAGGTGAAGCAGAGAGAGACTGTTGCAGGTCTCAGTGTGACTCCGGCGGTTTTCCAAATGACTCAGCAGAAGGAATGTGAAGCCAAATTAGAGAGGAAGTTCCCAGAATCCTCCTCATGAGAAGTTGATGCCCACAAGGAG
>NW_022103915.1:77843512-77845536 GCF_000313985.2 Echinops telfairi | reverse complement strand
TTTTTATTTTTAAATCACTAACCATGATACATTTTACTAAAAATAGTTCATTTTTCCTAGGGACAGTCATTATGCCACTGAAATGGAACAGCTAAATCTGAGAGGTTTTAAAACATGGGTAGATAAGTCCATGGACAGATTAGCCTATCAAAATGCCATAGAATAAAAATACATGCCAAGAAAATTGTCGCCCTAGAGCTCTTGGCTAAGGAAATCCCCACATTGAAAAAAATAAAATGGATTTATCATCCTCAAGCTTTTGTTTCACTTCTTTTAAAAGTCGTGAAATATATGCCACAATATGTCTCATTCTAAAGGTTGAACAATTTATGCTATGACTGTAATGACATCATTCTGCCTCCCACGGAAGGCTTTTGCTTGGAGAGATCAGCAAGAGAACAAAATTAACAGGAAACGTCACTTTCACACACACAGATGGAAAAATGTTAACATCTTCAGAATTATGTGACAGTCTCCTTGATGGGAACATATATGTCACCATAACATACCAACAGAGCGCAACCACATCTTATGAGCAGGTGCGAAACTGAGGTCACTGCTGGAAGATGGAAGTTTTGGCAGCGCTCAGAACAAAAGATTCCTCCCAGGTGCCGCTTTAAGCTAAGAAAGAAGGATCAGTTATGAAGACTGCTCAGCCTGGTGTAACCTTCTCATAACTTTGGTGCCAACGTACAGATCGGGCTTAGATCTGCATTCAGAGAGCAGGTGGGTAGCTTTGTCCTTACTAAAAAAATTCTGGAAAAAAAAGCTAATATTCTCTACTGAGCAAATAATTTGATGATTGTTTTCATATGAAAAAATGAAAAAAGAAATATGTGACCCTCGCCCAGCCTTAAAACTTGACTTGATAGCAATTATTACACTGTACTCATACAGTACAGAAATGTCTGGCATATATCTAGAATGTATTTACCTTTAAAATGCATCCACATGTGGGCAGTAACCTAGAGATAAACTAAGAGAGACTGAACGATTTTTCCCAGAATGATAGACACAGACCTGACCAGTTCTATATCTGGGAGACTGTACATTTTGGTTTTCGATACATGAGATCAGAGAATCAATACTTTCTTAATTATGTACAATCCTAAGAGACTGTACTGTCCGAATGTTCACACAGCTATAGAGTGATAACCAGAAACTAGGACTTTGAATAGTTCTGGAAAGATATGCAAAAAAGAATGTATAGTTTTTCCCGGTTTATAAAAATATATTTCAGACTACTTGATTAGAGAATTTAAGGGTTTCTAGGGATATTAACATTAACAATTTTAAAACCAGACTCCTTCCAAGCTCTGAATAGGAAATCAAAATATTAAACTGATTCAACCTCTCTTTTATCTCAGTCCCACTAGACGTACACATACACAGATACATCACATACACAAATAGACAAATACTTCTTTCCAAGACTCTACTACATTATCTCCTCTCTAGTGTCAATACAACATGTTTCTTTTGGTTTATCCTATCAAAACCAGTACTCCAGGAGTCAATGGAATACAAATGAAAATATTTCAATAAACTGATGAAATGTTCAGTGCATGCCAAGAAATTTGGAAGTCAGCTACCTGGCTTCAGCTCCACCCACGCCCCCTCCCCACCAAACTACAGCCTGATCTTCCATTAGTAACTTTTTTATTACAGCCTTTGTATCTGAAATCGTGAGAAATTAGCTACAATAACACATCAAAAACAGAGATTTGTGGGAGGTAAGATTAAACTTGGTATAGCCTGTTGATGAGTGTTAACATTGGTGAGCTGGTAGATAGTAGTACAAGTTGGAAAAGAATAATCACGGATCAGGTGAAGGGGAAGCCATGGAGGCCGGCGGGGTGTGTGTGTTGGTTATTAGCTTAAACTGTTAAATATAAAATTGATGATCTGAAATGTAACCCCACACCTAATCAACAATAACAATTGTTGCAATTCTTTTAAACAGGGAAGAAAAAAGAAATATCAGAAGAACCTCTGAAACTTGCTTTTAATCATGAAATTAGCTA
>NW_022103915.1:77838655-77841804 GCF_000313985.2 Echinops telfairi | reverse complement strand
ACAACTCTGTGTTGGGATACTTTTAATATTCATTACCAGAACCATAATTCAAATGCAGTGATCATTCTTCAGTCATCTTCATTCAATGTCCAACTGTCACGTATATAGAAGGCCATGGAAAATAGCCCAGCTTGAGTGAGGAGCACCTTAATCATTAAAATAGCCTTCCTGTTGTTCAAAACTCTGCAAAGGTATTGTGCGACAGACTCACACAATGCAATGCACTGTCGATCTCTCAACTGGTGCGTTCACGAGCACTGATTATGAATCCAAGCAAGACAAAGTCCTTGACAACTTTAATCTTTTTTTCCGTTTATTATGATTGGTCCAGTTGTGAGGATTTGGGATTTTCTGTATATTGAGGTGCAATCCATACTGCAATCCTTGACCTTCATCAGCAAGTGCTTCAAGGCTCCCACTTTCAGCAAAAAAGTTTATCATGTGCATACTTAATAAGCCTTCCTCTAATCCTGATACACTATTTTTCTTCATATAATCCACCTTCTCTGATTATTTGCTCATCATACAGATTAAATAAGTATGGTGAGAGGATACAGTCCTGATGCAAATCATTCCTAATTTTAATTTATGCAGTATTTTCTTGTTCTGTTCCCACAGCTGCTGTTTGATCCATGTATAAGTTCCACATGAGCACAATGAAGTTTCTGAGATTTCCATTCTTCTGAAGGCTACCCATAGTTCATCATGATAAAAAATGTCCATGTCTTTGCACAGTTAATAAAATCCAAGTAAACATCTTGCTGATATTCTTGGCTTTCAGCTAAGATTAACTCGATGTCAGCATGATATCTGTTCCAAGTCCTCTTCTGAATCTGGCCCGAGTCTCTGGCAGCTCCCTTTCAGTGTACTCCTGTAACTATTATTGGATGATCATCAGCAAAATTCTACTTGCATGTGATATCAATGATATTGCTCTATAATTTGAACATTCTGTTGGGTCACCTTTCTTTGGAATGGGTACAAATATGAATTCCTTCCAGTCAGTTGGCCAAGTAACTTTCTTCCCAACTTCCTGGCCTAGAAGGGTGAATGCTTTCATATCTTATCAGCTTGTTAAAACATTAAATAGTTGTTAAAATATTAACATTTGTATTCCATCAATTCCTGAGCCTTGTTTTTGGCTAATGTATTCAGTGTAGACATGGAAAACCTCCTCCTGACTAGCAGCAGAGCATCGTCAGATATAGGCCAGAAAATGAACCCCTCAGACACTCAAAAGATGACCAAGAAAGCTGCCTCCGCAAAGCACAGCAAACTGTAATGAAGTGGATGCAGCAAGGTCTTTGAGACCTTCACTCCTCTCCAAACGAGAAGAAACACCTGGAACCATCCATTAATAACTGGAAATGTTTTGAGAATGATGAGGGCAATGAATGTACAAATGCGTTTTACACAATTGATGTATGTATGGATTATGATAAGAGTTGTATGAGCCCCTAATAAAATGATGAAAAAGAAAATCAGGGGTCATTGAAAATGAAATGGAACAACTCATAAAGCTTGATATCTCAGTGTGATGGTTGGATGATTTTGCATCAACTAGACATTCCTGCCTAAGGTGGGTATCAAAACTGTCAATCAAGTGGTAGCTTGCTCATACCTCCTTAGGGTGTGGCCTTTTTTTGAGAGTGAGGCACTCTGGGAACTGCCTCCCTCTCTGCTCCTTCAGCTTCCTGCCTGCTGGGACTCCGGCTGCCAGGCCCGATGAAGACCATGGGAACCTGGGAGCAGTCAGAGCTCTGACACGTGTCCATGGATATTGGACCCATGTGACGTTGTCCTGTGATCGTCCTGCCTCGTTTTTCTGTATCACCAGCCTGAATCTGCATGAGACTGAAGATGGACTTAGTGGACTAACATCAGACTTATGGATTTGAGTTGGACTGGGCTGGGAAGACTTCTTGATACATAATTACCTCTTAATACAAAGCTCTTTCTTATACATAGCTGAGTGTCACTGGATTTCTTTCACAGGCCTAAACACCTAAGAAAGAATTAGTGGGCTTAAATGGCCTGTTCTTGACCATTTTGAATCAGACCATTTTATGGTTTAGTATATGAAAATTCAAGAGGAATGGCTTTGCATTCATTATCAAAAAGGACATTTCAAGATTTCTATTGAGGTACAATGCTGTCTGTGAGAGGATCTATCTGAATACGTCAAAATCCAGTAATTACAACTGTTATTCACAACATTATCACATTCATAAAAAAATCATAACATGCAAGTAAAATAATGCTGAAGATAATCCAATGCTGAAGATGTCAACACTGGTTTCAGCAGGATATTAACAGGTTCAGATCAGATTCAAAGAAGGACTTGAAGCAAGAGATGTCATTTTTGATGTCAAGATGTCAAGATGAATCTTGGGTGAAATCTGAGAGTACTAGAAAGATGTTTACTCTTGTGTAACTTGTTATTGGCTATAAGCCAAGAACACATTCGGCTATGTGGACCATAACACAATAGCCTTGGTGAAATATGGAAACTTCAGAACACTTAATTGTGCTCATGCAGAACCTGTACATGGATCAAGAGGCAATTGTACAAACAGAACAAAGGGGTACTAAATGATTTAAAATAAAAAATGGAATGCATCAGGTTTGCATCCTCTCACCATGCTTTTTCAGTCTCTATGCTGAACAAATAATCTGAGAAGTTGGTCAGTATGGACAAGAAAGCAGCATTAGGAGGATTAGAGGAAGGCTTATTAACAATCTGCAATATACTTTCAGCTTGTTGCTGAAAGTAAGGAGAACTTAAAGCACTTTCATATGAAGTTCAAGGATTGTAGCCCTCAAATGGATAACAACAACAAAAATACAACTGCATAGAGAAAATATTGACATTTTCAAGGACTTCATCTTGCTTGGATCTACAATGAATGCTCACGGTTGCAGCAGTCATGAGATCAATTGAAGCATTGTATTGGGCAAATCTGGTGCACAAGACTCCTTTAAAATATTTAAAAGCAAAGATGTTACTTTGAGAACTAAGGGAACCTAACACAACCCATGGTCTTTCCAATGCCTGCTGTGCATATGAAAGTTGGACATTGAATAAGGAAGACCAAAGAAGAGTCAAAGCATTTGAATGATGGTGGTGCTAGTGAAAACTAGTAAAAGCC
>NW_022103915.1:77837229-77838305 GCF_000313985.2 Echinops telfairi | reverse complement strand
GTCATGGATTTATCATTCCTACCATCGTAAACTATGGTTGCGTGATTCAAAATGGCCAACACCAGTCCATTTCATCTCGCTAATGCCCAGGGTATCAATCTTTCATTTTCCATTTTATTTTTGGTGAGTTCTAATCATTGTGGATTCATACATCATACACACCACATCCCAACAGATTTGTGAAGCTGTTTAGTTTCTTTTTGAGCCCCATCAGCAATCGAACTTCATTTGAAGAGGTAACTCTTCCCAGTTGTACTTTGAGTGCCTTCCAACTTGAAGTGCTCATCTTCTGGCCCTCTATCTGATATTGTTTCGAAGCTTAGGGTTTTCCAGTGGCTAATCCTTTAGCAGTGGACAGCATTGTCATTTCTGCAGTACTGCATCTGACAATGTTCTTCTGCTACTTATATGGTTGTCAGTAGCGAATCCCTCAGACTGGAGGGATTGCAGCACTGGAAACCCGATGCGGTAATTCTACTCTTCCCTATAGGACTATTGTGATTGGGATCAACTCTACAGTAAAAGGTTTATTTAGTTTTCTGTTTGTTTGGGGGTCGAGCAGACTTCAAAAGCTCTCAAGGGAAAAAGAGTAGTAGGGATAAAGCCAACATGGGACATGGAGTGGTAATTATTCAAGCTGGATGGTGAGTTGGGGGTTCATTATATTATTCTACTTCTGGATTTTAAAAAGTTTTATAATAAAAAGCCAAAAAAGCTCATATTATGTCTTGCTTTTCTTATTCAACATCAAACTCTCTTCTAAAAAATTCCACAGGTCCTTAAATGGTCTCATCGATCTAAAATATAACATATGATTCACCCAAATGTGTTTTTCAGATTTATCACCTTAAAACTATAAACCAGGTCTACCTTACAAATCTAGCCTGACCAGAGGATGTACACTGGTACAGATAGGAACTGGAAACACAGGGAATCCAGGATGGATGAGCCCTACAGGACCAGTGGGGAGAGTGGCAATACTGGGAGGGTGGAGGAAGGGTGGGGTGGAAAGGGGGAACCGATTACAAGGATTTACATATAACCCCATCCCTGGGTAATGGACAACAGAAAAGTGG
>NW_022103915.1:77823221-77834053 GCF_000313985.2 Echinops telfairi | reverse complement strand
CCCCCCCCCAAATTGCTGTTTTCAAAATCCTTCCGTGCGTTTATATTCTATTGATTAAAAGTTACAAATGTCTTGAAATATCATTTAAGGTTTAGCATGTACCCTGTGGATCTATAAATCCACAATCAAAATGTATTCTCATTAACCATAAACTTTTATATGCTACAGGTCAGAACAAAACTCTAAAAATCCCTCTTTTTCTTCTCACATATGTGTGTATCCAATCAAAACACAACCCAATCTGCCACTGTGCCAATTCCAACTCAGAGCGATCCCGTTGGATGAACTAGAACTTCCCTCTCGGGCTTCCAAGGGGAACTCTACAAAGGCAGACTTTCTCACGTTTCTCCCACAGAACACCTCTTCCCTTTGAATCAGCAACCAGCTTGTTAACAGCTCTGTGTTGTAACCCCTACATAGGCAAATACTAATGAATCCATCCCCCCTGAGCTAATTGTCTAGTTGGAAAAGAGTGACGAAATCAGACACAGAAACATATGATGCAAAACAAGTGCTGTGGGACAGAAATAAAATACTACGAGAAGAAAACAGAGAAATACAAGTTAGATGGTCACAAGAAAACATCCCATGCAACTGACGAACTGAGTGCTACAACAGAGCGACAGCATCGGTTTTATTAATTTCCTGATTGGTTATGTGCTGTTTAAAAAAACTGATATGCAGAAACTCTTTACATATTATGTAAGCTAGTCCTTTGTATAGTATTTATCCAGTTGACCATATTAAATATATATTTTTATACACATACTTTTCCCCAACAGATAAAACTACTTCAATATTTTTCTCTAGGCCTATGTATGACTTGGTCTCCAGCTTCTATTGATATGATTAGGAAAGTTTTCCCCATCACAAAAAATACAATAAATGTTTAGATTTACTTTAGTTTCTTCTATAGTTTTTTTTCTATATTTAATGTTTTAACTCATTTGATTTTATTTATGAAATTAGGTAGGATAGAGGACTTAATTTGTTTTCTAAGTGGATGTGGTAGTCACCTAATCTGGTGTCAATTTAGGGACTAAGAGAGTAGGGGTGGAGTCAGGCTGTCAATCTGGAGATAGCCAATGAGACTTCTGTGTGGGCATGACCTTCTCCTGAGAATTCTGGGAAATCCTGTATTCCTTCCTGGGAGGTGGAAGACATTTTCTCTCTCTCTTCTACTCTCTCGGAGACATTGCAGAAGACAAGCCATGGACACAACCAGACCTCAGAAGCCGAAGAAGTCACAGAGAGACCCCTGCCAGCACTGAGATGCTTACAATGACACTGGACCCAAAGACTTTCTACCCACTGGCCTGTGATCATCCTGAATTAGGCATCATTGCATGTGTTTCGTGAGTCTGAAGAGGACTTTATAGATTGGTATCGGACATATGGGCTAATATCAGACTTATGGCCTTGGACTGGACTGGACTGGGATGTTTTCTCAATGTTCAATTCCTCTTGTATATAAACCTCTCCCTTATATACATATGCATGTTTATGAATTTGTTTCTCTAGTCTACCCAGACTAACACAGTGGTTCACAGGTTTCCCCCCAAAATAATTTGTTCAAACCAAACTCACTGCCATCAAGCTGAAGTTAAATCATGGTAGGACAGAGTAGAAATGCCCCTGTGGTTTTCAGAGACAGTAACTCCCTACAGGAATAGATAGCCTCATTTTCTCTCAGTCAGCACATAGTGGTTTCCAACAGTTGCCCTTGCAAGTAGCAACCCAATGAATAACCACTTCACTATTAGGATTTCCTAGTACATGTATGATTCTCTAACAGATGCTTTATACTTGTATCGCTGTTAATTCTCAAAAAATAGTTCTAGACATTACAACTTCCTGAAAAGCAATTTGGACATTTACTCAAAGTAATATAGATATTAAGTGTAAGAACTTCTATTAGATGCAGATAGTATATCCCAATAGATCATCCTCCTGACAATTAGCTTGTACTAACTTACAAAAATCTTTCCCTGGCACATAGTCTCCCAAGGTGTCCTATACCATGTAACAAATTTATACTATATATTGAAGTATATTTCTATTTGTGACTGTTTCTGCATAGGATTTTTGTTTGTGGTGAGTAAATGACAGCTGGTTAGTTCATTCTGTTCCATATTTCTATATGTCTATTAAATCATTTACTTATATAAATTATTTTAGCATATAAAATGCATTTCTTCTTTTTCTCTCAACAATTTTCTCTTCTTTTCCACTACAATTTCTCTTTTATGCATCAAACTCATTTCCAATGCTGACTTTGATTTTAGCATTTAATATGATAGTATTAAACTCCATAAAAAGGTTGTAAACGATTTTGATAATTTTTGTAGTAGAAAACCATTCCATGCAACTTAAGAATAGCAGTTTTTTAAATGCTATCTCTTGGTCTAATGTATTATAGGGACAGAGCATTGAATGGCACAAAATTTTAAGAATACATCTTCCTAGCTACAAGTCTCTGCTATAAAGATAAAAATACACATTTGATTTCAAAGGGTGTTAAACATAAAGCCTAGTACTATTTTGAAAGCATGTGATATCTATTGTCATGCATTATGATCTCTTGAGATACCCATTAAGATGATCATTATTTAAGTGTTTTTTTCATAAGATTATTGAATTTACTAAACTCCATCTATTCTTCCTTAGCAGATCTGCGTACATTAGTCCTCCACCAGCCCTAGTATAGAATCCTTAAAGGATTCCTCTCTTTTTTATATTCTTACATTAGATAACACTATCAGTGGTTTACGGGGGCACACTCCCTGCTCTGTACATTGCAAACTAAGACTAAATTGGGCACTTAAGGATACTGCATTAACTCTTTTAGGCCACCAGGGTACCATTTAGGACCCTCAAGTAACACTTTCCTTAAACCAGGTCATAATGATGTCATTCAATCATTTTAGAGCACTGAAATCGATATTTATGAGATGGCTCCCTAGTACTTTAAAAGAATTAGTGTACATTTTCAAAGTGTATGGCCCACTAGCCCAAAGGGATGAACTCAAATATGCCAATGATTTCCAAGGTTTATCAATGATTCTCAGAGAAAATGTGCACTATTTGACAAAGACAATGAATTGGCTCAAATCATACTTTATTTTTCCACCAAAGTATTCATAGAGAATGACAATTCTTATTTTCTCTTTGACCATGGTTTTTAGTGCACGGCCATAGGATAGTTCTGGGTTTGCCAGCTGCTTGTCTATTCTTTCCAAATGACATTCTCCGAAGAAAAATTGTAGCCAATTCATGAATCATAGAACCAAAAGTGACCATCTTTTGAAAATGAGTTTCATCAGGCAAAACCCTTGTTCAGTTATCTCAGAGTAATAATATATTATCTGGCTTCTAAAGGTATCCAAATGTCTTTACCTAAATAAAATCTATATTGAAATAATTTTTCCTTGCCTATAGACAATTGAATATGGCAGGGTTTGGGTAAATTAACAGCTAGCTGTTCTCTACAGAAATTTCTCTACTAGGTGAAAATCTTTTGACTAAACTTGCAAAATCTGTGAAATTGTCAGAATGAAGAATTTTTTATAGCCCTTAGCACAACCTACTGGAGATGTGTGGGAAACTATTTATATTGTCACTTTCTGTGACACCCTAATGAGATGAATGGTCCCGAAGTTGAAAAAAAATGTATGTAAGAAAATGTTTTACTTCACTAGAATAAAATTGGCCTTATAAAAAAATCCTCCAAATTTCCATCCACCTGCTATCTTCCTATTTGGAACAGATTCCGTTTCTCAGGTATTATGGATCAATTATTTGCAGAGCTTGTATATAGTACAAGGAATGGGGTTATCCCTTAGAATGTCACCTTACTTTAAATGTTGTCTTTCTTCACTGTTCAGTAGTTCATGAATCCAAAATATGAGATTGGAATTGAAAGAGAGCAAAACATTTTAATTTGGGGAAAACCATGTTGTCCAATTTCAGAAAAATAAAATCAAACTCAGGTTTAATTTGATTTCTATGACACTTTCTTATTAGGCATGTGTATGTGTGTGCGCGTGTGTGGATATATATATGGATATATGTATGGATAATATATATCCATACACACATACATTTAAACATAGTACTTACTGTGCATACCCCGTCTTCATTTGTAGGATAGTGTCCTTTTGCCTTAAAGCGTCATTCACAATACTGTGTGCCAGCTATAAAAATGGGTTTGTTTGCATTTATATAGTTAGCTTCTTATTCAGGACATTGTGTGTTTTGCACATCTTATAACGGAGATCTATATTCTGAGTGCTCACTGCAGTCTTATGTGGGTTTGTCTCAGAGCCAGATTTATCTTCATATTTCCCATTATAGCCTGAAAGAACCGTATTAAGGAAGCCTTTCTTTTCAGTTCTCGCCTGTGATTCCTAACATATCAAATGTATTCCTTCGTAATCCAGATCATTTTCCAGCAGCTTTGAGGCCGGCATGTAGTAGTTTGCTAGAGAGCTCGTAGTAACCCTACCCTGACAGACCAGAAAGCCCTTCGACTGTCACTTGATGTCATTAACAATTTTCTAAAGCCATTACAGATGGGATGGACTGATTAGAACTGAGGAGGGAGGATCTTTTTCCCAGCCAGAAAGATCCCCTGAGACTTTCCCGGCGTGTGAAGCTTCTAATGATTAATGGGAGAAAAATAAGGCCGCCTGTCCCACCGTTGCCGTAGACTTTATTTGAGAAAGTGCTTATTTATATTTAGTGATTGCTCTGGACAACTAAACATTCACCAGCTAACTCACGGTACAGATAGAGCAACAGATTTGTAATAATATAATACATGTCTGTTTCAGGTCCTGAGCTTAGCTTTTCTCTCCTTGTTTTGAGTCTAGCGATTATAATTTAATGTCAGTGCTGTTCGGAGATGAAAGTGTTTCTTCTGGCCCTTTCCCTCCCCGTCTTCTGTTTTATTTCTGTAAATGAAAGCTACAGCTGGAATATTGTTTTACTGCAAATCTCACGCCAGCACTGTCAGTTGTGATGTGACACCAGAGATTCTTATCTGGAGGCTGGGTTGGAATTATTAAACATTCTCACATTGTGCAGAGTGTCGGGGATGAACAGCAGTGCAGTGAGGTGCATCCAACACTTCTGTCTTTCCCACCTGATCCTGGAAATATGACTCCGTTAAAGGGCTAATGTTCCCATTCTATAACTTTACAGAGAGAAGCGACGGTCCTCAAGAAGTAACATGAACGGAAAATTATAGTAACTTCCCATCCCTCCATGTGAATGCATGCTGGCAAAAATAATCTTAAGGGGAGACCTCGTTTGAGAAAAAAATATTTGACCATTTGTGGCGAAAAACAATGTCTTTTTTTTAATGGAGAAAAATCACTTGTAGCCTAAACATTGGGAAATATTTACATTTTTCCCACTTCTTTTTTCAAAGAACCTTTCCTTTGGCTATTGTATCAAATCAAAACATTTTATCAAGCTAAAGTGAGAGATGAGCGTCATGTTTTTCTTTTACTGAAATGATTAAAACTGTGAAAACACACATGCAGTTATAGTGTGGCAGATACACACATGAGTTCTATAATATGTGATGTCTTGATATTACTTACCAGATATGGAGTGTTCATCTTTAAAGCAGCCCATAAATGTTAATTCTTGTAACAATTCTGAAAGACAGGAAAGAAATATTACCTAGAGTTTAAAGATAAGGAAACCGAAGAAGTGAGATGAAGTGATTTATCCCGGAGTGACTTTGTCACTCACGGGGTCTTGGTTTCCAGTAGTAGATCATTAGTAAATATATTTCTGAAACACCCTTAAAGACCCCTGAGCCCCTTAGATGCTCTACTGCAAAGTTACGTTTGTGCTCTGCACAGAAATACTTCCAAATGTTACCTGGGTACATTTAAGCTGCTTATGTTTTCTTAGAAAGCACGGAATAGACTTTCTATATTGTTCATGCGTTTGGAAAATCAGTGGATTGCAAAAGGGCCATGATGAATAGATCTTTTCGGTTACAAGTCATCGAAAGCAACTGAGTTCACTTGTGAGAGATCAAAATTCGAGTTGCCATGTAAAATACAGAGTGCACAGTTGCACTTGAATGTCAGGAAAGCAAGTACAAGTACAAGTACTGCCCAAATCTTGCAATACAATTATTTATCTGTTATTCAAGTATAACAGGACAGCCTACATTTTTACTTGCTGAATAAGTAGGTGGCCGGCAAATCTAATAGAAATCCAATTTAAACAAGTATAGGCATATAATGGAAGTATTGATTCAAAATCTTAAAAAAAAGATTTAAACATCAAAAGTTCTAGGGATAAGATGGAAGCAGCAACACGAACACCTTCAGAATTGTTTTCTTATGGTGCAGTTGATGCCGGCCTCAGATTTGACAGACTTGGATTCATGGGAAGCATGCTCACTATGTACAGAGGTTTGTTGAAGAGTGTTGCCACCAGAGAAAGAATGACCAAATGCTTCTCCCAGATGCAAAAGCACTTGAAAGGGGCTATTGGTCTAGACATGGCCAGGTGTCAACCTCCCTAGTAGTGAGTATGGCCATTGGATTGGGTAAATATAGGACACCTTCCAGAGAACCTACACAGATAGAGCAAGAGAAGGAAGTTGTTCTAAAACAAAGAACTACCAGCTTCTGATGAAGGAGGTTTCTTAAAGGTAAATAGAAGGGCATAAACATAAATATGTTATGCATGTATCTATCAAAACAAATTCATTCAAATAAAACAGGGCTTTCATTTAAAGGATGCAACATTGACATGAAAAAATATATAGAGAGAAAGCATCTGCTGTTGGAATTATAAACAAGAAGGCCATCCAGACACAGTCTCTCTTGTTGTTTCTATCTTTTATTACAGGCGCATCAGTAGTACATATATGACTGCTGGAGGTACCCTTCGCAGACAGGCAGTGCTGGGAATAGGGAGAGCTTCCAAAAGTTTATGAGTTGGGGCTTTGTTCTCTGATGAAAACTATCTAATACAGTCCAGTATTTAAAATAAATACAGCTTTATTTATTGGTAGGCCCCAGGGGCAGTATTTATTTTCATCTCTGTTTATTTACTTTCCTAAATGAACTGTACCCCTGGGAAAGCAATCTTAGGAAAAACATATAACATAGCTATATTGATCCACTGCCCTGCGGTGAACACGATATCACAGAAGAATACAATCTGAATTGTCACTTCTAAGAATGCTGTGAGCAAGAGTACCAGACACAAACCAATAAAATAATGAGTTCTTTTAAGCTAAGTCCCTAAGGTTTTACCCTAAAGAGAACATTCTAAGATGCATTTGGCATGTGTACGTCTAGAATGTGATGAATTTGTAGCATGAACAGCTTGTCTCTTTGACTTGAGTTAATACCGACAAACACGCCATTTGAAATTTGATGAGGTAATGGTGGTAGGTACAAGGAAATGAAAAGCTTCAAAGCTTCACATGTTCTTGGCATGACCTCTACCACAGCATCTGTTCTGGTCTCTTTTTTCACTCTTCTTGAGTAATACTAGGAAGTTGCTAGACCAGTTGAACTTCCTACGACCTATTTGATACACCCAAACAATTCATTAAAATGGTGCTATAAGTAGTTATTCAATCATACCAAACAGTAGGTTTGTATTAGAGTAGAATAATGCTATCATCTTTAAAATTAATTTTATATAACCTTCCTTACAAACAGTTTAGCAAATATTTGGCAATCGACAGTAAGCGTGTCTGATAGCCTGAATTCAGATGCTGCCATATGATGTAGAGAGAAAGTGCTGTTCTCCCTGGTTGTTCTCAGATCCATCTGCTCAGAGTCTCCACCTAGAGATGCTGAGCTACTTAGAAAGCTGGCTGCGGAGGCCAGTCTGATTTCTAGGAACCATCAGTAAACATGGTGGGTACATTTTAGAAGTGAGGGTGATCATTCAGGAATTAGAAAAGAAGAAAATGAAACCCTGATGTGGAGCAAAAGGACCAGCCCCGCACCACTAATCAAGGGTTCGATAGGCACAATTGTACGGTTTTTATATATAAAGATTATAGTAAAGTCATAGAGAGCATGAGAGATAGAAGAGTCAAATAATGGAGTCAGACACATTTCATGGTAGCATGCTCACCTCCTGGATGGCTATGATCTTACCAGCCAGGTCCGCGCACAGAGTGGGCCGAGGTGAGGTGCGGCAGAGGCCCAGCAGGAGGCTTGAGGACCCCGTTTATTGCTAACCAAGGGTTATATCTACTTCGGGGGGCATGATTTCAGGTAACCACACATCACAGGAAGGGACAGTACAATAGGCACATACATTATAGGAAGGGGATGCACAATGGGCATAGGCATAACAGGAAGGGGATGAGCTAGGGGTGTACTTATAGGAAGGGGAGGAACTAGAGGTATACATGTGACAAGAAGGGAAGACCCTAGATTCATGATGGTGGCCAAACCTTGGTCACACTTGGGTGGCCATGTCCTCTCTGGGGTCTCCTCCAAGGAAACAGTCAAACTACTATCCTTATCAGAAGGGAGTGGGCCCTGCTTGTTGTGGGATAAACAGTGGTGACTGCTTGCTCTAGATGGTTGACAACCCTTAGGGAGAATAACACCTGATCTACTTCTGAGGACCTCCAAGTGTATCGTCATTCTCAAGCAGCTAAGTTTGGCATATATTTGGGGGAGACAACTTGGGAGAAATCCTTCTGTTTCCCACACCCTAAAGCACCTTGTGTATGGTTAGTGGGTGGACAAAGAGGTGCTCATGAAGCAATTTGAGACTCTGTTTTGGAAAATCAAGAGAAAATGAAATTAAGAAAATCATAGAACTGAAGGCAAAAGAGAATAACAAAGAGGAAGGGATCAACAGAACCAATGAATGAAAAGAAGGGGAGCTACTGACGGTCAAGTTAAAAGTCCACAGAGGTATCAGTGAGAAGAGTTTCAGTGGATTGTTGGGGAAACAAGAGCACAGGAAGGTCAAGAGAGAAACAGAAGGCAGAGACGTGTGGAAAAAGAACAACACAAAAACACAAAACCATGAGAATAAATAAATAACCCTATCAATCATTTGCTGCCAAGTTGATTCATGTGTCTCACAGTAGCCCGGCCCCATAGGGTCTTCAAAACTGTGATCTTTCTAAAGTTGATCACCAGGACTTTCTTCGGGGATTGCTCTGGGAGAGGCTTACTGTCCACTTTTCATTTAGTGGTCGGGTGCGTTGTACCACAAACTGCTCTTCTGAAGAAACTCGGCTATGACAAAACCAAGAGGAGCAGCAGTTTTACATATTTTAACTTGAACGAAAAATAAGCTTGTGAAGGGAGACGTCGGATAGTGTAAAATATGACAAAATGATAATAATCTATAAATTATCAAGGGTTCATGAACAAGTGGGAAATGAGGAGGGAGGGGAAAAATGAGGAGCTGATACCAAGGGCTCAAGCAGAAAGCAAATGTTTTGAGAATGATGATGGCAACAAATGTAACAAATGTGGTTGACAGAGAGTTATATGAGGCCACAATAAAATGATTAAAAAATATTCTTTAGAAGAAAAAAAAATCACCAAATGGCCTTACTCTTCTGTACACAGAATCTTCAATTGTACACAGAGGCAATTGCTATCCTCAGCTTCCCCCCCTCCTTTTCCTTATAACAATATTGCATATTTCTTACTTATCTCCAAAGCATCTACTTGAAAGAGGATTCAGCCAAAGGAGAGAAAGGAGAAATTATGTATCTTAGCTATTTTTCCCTTTCCCTCCATAATTCCCCTCATGCATCCCTATTGGATCAGTGGTTGGTGTTTGTGTACGTCAGACAAGTGATCTACTACAAAAGGTCTTGTCATTGTTTTCTTCATGCGGATGATGAAAGGAAGACATTTCACTTTGGAGACTTGAGCTTGCTCCTGTACGTCTCTTTTATACTTCTCAGAAGTAGCTAGACTTCTTCTACACCCATCTCTGGAGCTTCTGTATAAACTATTTGTGAAGAAGGGTCTGTAAAACTAATTTACACTGATAACTGAGGACAAATGCAGCCTGTGCTACCTTGTGTGAAGCATGTAAAGTCAGACATTAATTTCATAATTAATTTAATTTCATGAATTAATTTCAGAAAATATTGTGTAGCAGTGTGTTGGTAGGTGCGGTTCAGTTCGTTCCATCTCACAGTGACCCTAACTGTAACAAAAGGAAACACTGCTTCTTCCTGTGCTGGCCTCACCATTGCTGTCATGTTTGAGACCATTGTTTCAGCCACTGTGTCAATCCGTCTTTTGGAGCATTTTCTTCCTTTACACGGACCCTCTACTTTGCTAAGCAAAGTGTCTGTTCTCAGGTTCTGGCCTCTCCTGGTCACATATCCAAAGCGTGTGAGATGAAGTCTTGCTATCCTTGCTAAGAATGTTGCAGGAAGAACTATGAGCAATTTTTAGAGCCAAACAGGTCTTTCCCAGTCTACCACAGCTAGGACGTTAAATTCAAACTCACCATCGTCACGTTCATTCTTACTTACAGTGACTTCAGAGGACAAGATAGAACTTCTGTGGGTTTCCATGATCACAGATCTTTATGAGAGAAGAAAGCCTTATCTTTCTCCCACCAAATAGGACATTCAACATAAACATAAGTTTAGTAGAATATAACTTCTTCTTTTTTGAAATCATTTTATTGGGGACTTGTACAGCTCTCACCACAATCCATCCATCCATCCATCCATTGTGTCAAGCACATTTGTACATTTGCTGCCATCATCATTCTCAAAACATTTGCTTTCTACTTGAGTTCTTGGCATCAGCTCCTCATTTTTCCCCTCCCTCCCCCACCCT
>NW_022103915.1:77809745-77823121 GCF_000313985.2 Echinops telfairi | reverse complement strand
ACCCTTCCACCCTCCCTCATGAACCCTTGATAATTTTTAAATTATTACTATTTTCATGTGTTACACTGAACAATGTCTTCCTTTACCTACTTTTCTGTTTTCCGTCCCCCTGGGAAGGGATTATATATAGATCATTGTCATCAGTTCCCCCTTTCTACCCGCACCTTCCCTTTCCCCTCCTGGTAGCGCTACTCTCATTATTGGTCCTGAGGGGTTTATCTGTCCTGGAACCCTGATGAAACATACAACTTTCCTCTAGTTTTTAATGTTACTCATCACCCCACCCCACTATCATGACCCCAATTATACCTTACAAATCTGGCTAGACCAGAGCTTGTACATGGATACAAATAAGAGAATATAACTTCTTTACTTAAAGAAATACTTATCTTCATAAAATATGTATTTAGGATGTAAGCCCAAATTCACTTTCGAACATTATTTTTGAAATACTCGCCAAGACTACCAAGTAAAATTTTACAAACATATGTGACTACACAGTTCAATCTTTCAAAGAAGTTTAAGTAACGGGATAACCTCTTGACATTGTCACAATTTTATGACTGTTGTGCTAAAAAACATATGAGGATATTTCAAAGAAATGGTGTATATTTATTAATTAAGATTTCTTCATTATTGCACTGGTATCTACCATCTAATTAACATTTCCAAGGATATTATGCCATTTAGATGAATGATAGGCCTCGACAGGTAGGCACAAGACAGCTCCTAATGTGATCACCACAAAGTAATTTGCCTTTGTCCTATACAGACTCAGCAATGATGTTCTCTTGGCCAAATAAAGCACTTCCATTACTCCGCGTCGCTCCATCATACGACACATCACTGTTCTGTTCTTGTCACGGCGTCTGAGTAAGTACTCATTTGTACTTTGCCCCAGCATGGGCGATCTAGTGCCCATGTTTTTAAATATAGGACAAAAAAGGTAGTTCAAATGTTTATAAATCAGTTTTCACCCTCGCTACTTATACTTTCTAATATCATTCTGTTTTGACTCATGTTTGTGTGTATTGAAAAAAAACCCTTTGTGGTTCAATATGTGTGTTAAAAATAATCACTGAAATACACACATCACATATGTTAAAACGAACTAAATTCAGTCTTGAGAAATCACATAAAGGATTTCTGAAATGAATAGACTATATTTGAAAGATATTTTCCAAGAATTACAGATTTTTTTAGGAGCCTGTTGGCCCTATTTGGTAAGTGTTAGACTGGTAACTGTAAGGTCAGTGGTTCAAGGCCATTAGCTGCTCCACAGGAGAAAGATTTTGGTTTGTTTTTCCCCCATAAATGATTGCTATTTTGTCCTATGTATTGAGCAGAAAACCATGGGAGCCAGGAGAGAGGAAGAGAAGATACTTTAAAGAAAACCATGAACTTAGAATGATGCTCAAGGGATCACAAGAGACCCGGCATTCAGTGCCAGGATCAGCTTTCTAGACTCACCATGCACACATCCACCACCCCCCCACACCCACATATTCATTCATTCATTAAACAAATGTGTTTGGAATTTTGACAGTTATTCTCATTCAATTTCTAACATGCACATTTTAAGTGGAATACAAAGTTAGCAATTGATCTTTAAGATAGACTTGACTCTTAAAAGATTTTTATGATTGACTCAACTAATGATAAATTTGGAAAAATAATTCATTATTGCATGAAGCATTCTTTACAGTGCATCAGTATGAGATCTATAAAATGTATCCCTCTTTCTTTTTAAAAATTTCTCTTTGAATTAATTTTTTTCTCTTGGGGATATGGTTTGTCAAAACTTTATTAAGGTCTCATAGGAATGCTTGTGCTTCTGAAAGGTTAGTTTGTTCTCATCTGTCTTTCACTCCCTTACTTTTTATCTTTTTAAAGCTCTTTGCACTCAAACATCAGGATTAAAGAGATACGTGAAGGTGGAAATCTAGCTCCAGCATAAAAATAGTGGATATCGTTTGAATTCCCTTTTGACCTATTTAAAATTTATTCTACTAGTTAATATTTTCTACTTTGTTTTTGATTGAGGTTTTTCCTTTGTTATGTCAGAGGGGTGTGTGGTTTTTCTGTATATGAAATCCAGCATAGGTACAGTTAGAGAGACAATAGTTGGATTTCTTCTGGGGATGACAGAGGAGGTTAGGGGATAATGGGGAGCCAATAACAATGAGTATAAGAAAGCAGAAAATATTATAAATTGATTATGGTAGTGATTGTACAACTCTTTGATATGATTGAATTATTGAATAGTATGATATGTAGATTATGTGCTAATAAAAATGTTTTAAGATAATAGACAAATCAATTTGGTGCTATAGATATTTGGGATATTTGGGAAAACTAATAAGCACTTGGAATTATGTACATATCTTCCCAACAAATCTGTTTGCTCTTGTTTAAATTCACAATTAAACAACATACCATATCTATCATAATTAAGCAATGTAATACATCTAAGATACTTTTCTATAAAACAGATTCTAAATCTGAGAATCAGAGCATGAACTAAAGCCAGTAACTTTTGTCAAGGTGTGGCCCGAGCAAGGAAACCTTCCAGGACCTACTGAGTGGAAGAGCCAAGAGTTAGTAGAATGTTGAGCATTAGACAAGACATAACAAAAGATTTAACTACTTTTAAGAGGAATAATTTAGAATGATCCTGCTTCCAAAATATTAAAGTTTTAAATGCATGGTTTCTTATCCACAAGTTAAAGAGAAAAATTCTCTAGAATTTATGATTATTATATGGTAATTCCGACAAGTTAGTAGAGAGATGTTTTATAGTCCGAAAAGAAGGTGGGACAGAACCTCAGTGGTTTTCACCACACATAGCATCAGAAAATATCCCATGAAGATGCAGAGGTGCTCAAGATGTACAAGGCCCACATGTAACTAACATGAATTATGGTCATTTTATTGAGGTCTTCTATCACATGGAACCAAAGTCCCCGGGTGCTGCAAATAGTTAGCACACTACACTTTTAACTAACAGGTTAGAAAGAGATCTGAGGTTGCTCATAAGAAAGCCTTGTTCATTTACGTCTGAAAACCAGCCATTAGAAGCCCTAGGGAACTCAAGTCTAGTTTTAACACAGGAGTTCACCATAAGTCAGATTGACCCCAGCAACTCGTTTTGTTTTGCTTTTGGTAACAGTTCATGATTGTGACTCCAGGTTTCATAAATGTGGACTTTCTCTCAGGTTTTACTCTCATTTTTCTGAGTCTAAGAGAGGTGTATTTACAGCACACCCAGGTGCATTACTGCACAAGATTATGAATAACGATAAATTCCACTTGGGAGCGAGACAATGATAGAATAAAGGAGCAGTGTTCAGTGCTATAGAAACTATTTATATGTACCTCTGGGTGTGTTAAGGAAAACTCAAACTCACTGCCATCAAGTTGATTCTAACTGATGGCCACCCTGTAGGACAGAGCAGAACTGACCGTGGGTTTCTGAGGCTGTAGCTCTTTACAGGAGTTGAAAGCCTCCTTTTTCTCCTGAGGAACAACTGGGGTTTTGAACTTTTTACCATAAGGTTAGCACTCCAACACATAACCACTGCACCATCGGGGCTCCTGGTGTGGTAAGGAAGTTTCCAGGATATTGTCATAAGGAATATTGCTATATCTAGATCGGAATTAATATGGGGTAAGACGTAAGTGATCTGTGTCTAAAATCAGGCAGCACATGCTGAGATTTCCATATAATTGCAGTTGGAATATTTGTTAGCATCATGCTACTATTTACCAAGGATCTGGTCTACTTTAAGAACATCACGTTTTTCCTACTTATATAAACTTTCAGAACTGGGCACAGAAACTGGTAGTCATTGACCCTCTCACCCTCAAACTTCTCCAAATGTTTCACAAAGTCCTAGCTTCTAGCAATTCTAACAAAAGGTCAAACTTCTACTTCATAGGATAGAATTTTACTAGTATTACTGTACAGATGAAATTTAGCAAGCACCCACCCCCAAAGGAAGACGATTTGGAAACTCAAAATCCAACTCCCTGCCATCGAGTCTGTTCTGACTGATCACAGACTGAAGGACAGTCGTACTGCTTCTGTGAGTCTCCAAGCCTGTCCGTCTTCCGGGCCTGAGTCCTCATCGCTTTCCCATGGAGTCGCTTGTGGTTTTCAACTGCTGAACCTACATTTAGCAAGGTCATGTTTGCTTCTATTCACCTGCCTTTAATTTATTTTTCCATTCTGAAAATTAATTTTCCTTTGACAGCTAAGCGCATTGTATCAACTGAATAGAGAAAAATCACATTAGCTAGCAGACAATGGATTATTTTGATGCCTTTGCTTGACATCTACAGGCATGTGGTGCCTCTTCCGAATGTGCCAATCTCTTTTGAGATTTCAGGTGAAGCGCTGTGTTACGGATGTCATTTGCACAACCACGGGAAGTGATTGGTTCCATAGGTGACTACAGCTACAACGATGTCCCAGGTATTTGGACAACCCGATCAAACAGCTCATAGAAAAGCGAAATGAAAAGATGGTGAAATGTTCCACTAACTTTTTGAAGCCCCTTGGTGTCTATTTCTCAGTCCTTTTTATCCGTTCTAGAGATACGTGCTAGACAGGACCTCCCTGGAGGAGTCATAAATAGTCAGAAGGTGGGTATCTCGTTCAATGAATTTGCTGTTAGTGTTGCTGTTGTTTTTAGGTACCATCGAGACTGTATCCAATTCATCTTCACTCTGTGGAGAAGAAACCCAAACACTGCCGTGGCCTGAGTCGTTCGCATCAGTGTTCGCACCTTGGAAGCCACTGTTGCAGCTTCTATGTCAACTCGTCTCTTTCCGTGTGTTTCTGGGGGGTTGTTTGTTTGTTTGTTCTGATGTGTTTTGTGTTGTGAGTCTGCCAAGTAGAGAGCCAACTTTTCCAGAAATTAGTCCCCACTGATGACATATCTAAAGTAGGTGAGAAAAAGTAATACCATGCTCCTATCTAAGGAGAATTCTGCCTGTACTTTTGATGAGACACATGTGTACATTCTTTCAGCCGTGCGTAGTCTATTTCGTATTCTTTTCTAACATATTACTTCATAGGCACCAACTCTTCTCCAGTTTTCTTTATTCATTATCCAGCTTGCATCTGGAGAAATTGAAAATGCTATTCTTTGGGTCAGACATACCTTGGTTTTCCCAGTTACATCCTTGCATTTTAGCACTTTAAAGAGAGATTACCTGCAGATTTACTCAATAAAATGTGCTTTTTTCATATTACGACTCCTGATTCAGTGGATGCTGATTGTGGAACCAAGTAAAACAAAATTCTGGACAGCTTCAGTCTTTTCTCCATTGATCTTGACACTGCGAACTGGTCCACTTGTGTGGATTTGTTATTTTCTTTTATATGGAGGTGTAATCCACATGCATAGTGGTAGTTTTTAATCTTCATGACTAAGTGCTTCAAATGTTCATTTTCAGCAAGGAAGGTTGTGTCGTCTGCATAGGCTAAGTTGTTATGAAGTGTCCTCTCCGTGCTGATGTACATTCATCTTTCGTTCAGCATCTGTTCAGCAAACGGGTCAAATACATATGATAGAAATACGCCACCCTAATGCACAACTGTCCACCTTTTTAATTGCACAGTGTCTATTCTTTTTGAACTACTGTATTTTGGTCTATGCTTCACATTATACCAATTATGTGTTTGGAGATTCTCGTGGTTTTTTTTCCAATATTATCCATAATTTGCTATGATCCACACAAGTGATGAAAATATTGAAATTGTCAAGGATTTAATTTTATCTGGATCCACAATCAACATTCGTGGAGGTAATATTCAAGAAATCAAACAATGTATTTCATTGGGTAAATTTGCTACATGGAAACTTAAAATGTTAAAGAGCAAAAAACGTCACTTTGGGGATTAATTTTCACCTGATTCAGGTGTTAGTCTTTTCAATGATATTATATGTACATGGAAGCTAGACAAGGACTTAAAAACTGAAGGAAAATTGATGTATTTGAATTATAGTATTGGTGAAGAATACTGGAAGTACTACAAAAAAAATCCATAGAAACAACAACCAAAAGACCCCTCAAATCTGTCTTGGGGGAAGTACAGCCAGAATACTTCTTGGAGTGAGGATGCATTAGTTAGCTCATGTACTTTGGGCATGGGTGTGCTATCCAGAAGAACCAATCCCTGAGCGGGACAGCATACTTGGTACAGTAGAAGGTTAAGGAAGATTACAAAGACCCTCAGTAAGATGGATTGATACAATGAAGAGCTCTCAGATAACAATTGTGAGAATGGCTCAGGACTGGTCAATGCTTCTATTGTACTAAGATTTGCAATAAGTCGGAACAAGCTTAAGGCCATCTACCAGCAACACAGTTCATTGCCTTTGCACAGACAGTGAAATGCAGATAAATCCCTTTCTTTGCGTTTAACCAAGATCCATCAGACATGAATAATAATATCCCCATTCTGCATCCTGTTCTAAACCCAGCTTGGATTCTGGAGCCCTTGTAGATGTACTGCTACAACTGCTTGGTTATCTTCAGAAAAAAAATTACTGGAGGGAGATTTATTTAATTTATTTTTTAAATACTTTTATTGGGGCTCTTACATCTCTTATCACAATCCATACATTCATCCAGTGTGTCAAGCACATTTGCACATATGCCACCATCATCATTTTCAAAGCATCCTCTTCCCACTTGAAACTCTAATATCAGCTCCCTATTTCTTCACCCCCACCCCCTCATGGACCCTTGAGAAGTTATAGATTATTTTTTCCATATCTTACATCATTCTCCATTGCTCCTCCCCCACTTTTCCATTATTTGTCCCCCTGGGAAGGTGTCTTAGGTTGATCCTTGTGATCTATTCCTCTTTTCTTCCCCCACCCTCCCTAATCCTCCTGGTATCTCTACTCTCCATGTTGGGCCTGAGGATTTTATCTACTCTGGGTTCCTTGTGTTGCGGGCTCTTATCTGTAGTAGTGTGCATGCTCTGGCTAATCCTATTTGAAAGGTATTTGAAAGAACTGAGATGAAAGTGGGGGGAAGGAAGCACCAAAGAGCTAGAGGAAAGTTGTATGTTTCATCAGTGTTATACTTCACCCTGACTGGCTCATCTCTTCCCTGTGACACCTCTGTGAGGAGATGTCCAATTATCTACAGATGGGCATTGGGTCTCCACTCCATACCCACCCCTCCATTCACCTTGGGCATGGTTTTATTCTGGGTTTAAGATGCCTGATACCTGATCCCATTGACACCTCATGATCACACAGGCTGGTGTGCTTCTTCCATGTGGGCTTTGTTGCTTCTCAGCTAGATGGCCATTTGTTATCATCCTCAAGCCTTTAAGACTCCAGACACTATATATTTTGATAGCCAGACACCAGCAGCTTTGTTCACCACATTTGCTTATGCACCCATTTTATCTTCAGCGATTGTGTCGGGAAGGTGAGCATCACAGAATGCCAGATTGTTAGAATAAAGTGTTCTTGTGTTAAGGGAGTACTTGAATTGAGGCCCAATGTCTACCTACAACCTTAATTCTTAACATATAGATATGAGTACATAGTTCAAGTCACATCTCATTATATATATATATTACATACGTACATGTCTGTATTTAGGCCTCTATAAATGTCATTTGCTTCCTGGTTCTTTCCTCTATTTCCTTTTTACTTCCTTCTTGTCCCACCATCATGTTTGGCCTTCATTCAGGTTTAGTAATTCCTTGCTGCTACATTACCCTGGATCGAGCCCCACTAGGCATCCTACGACCTTTCTTACATTGATTTTAGTTCACTTGTTATTCCCTTGGCCCTGGGTTGGTCTCCACCCCCTCTCCCCACCCTCTGCTTCCTTTTTTTCACCTCCCCTTCTCCTGTATTCCCCTGGAACCATTGGTTCTGTTCTTTTCATCTCCGAATTATTTATCCCGCCTATCTTACCTAGATGGAATGCAGATCTATTAATCAGTGCAAAACCAGGCAAAGCCAAATAAAACAACTAAGGAAGTCAAAACCAACAAAACAATAACAACAACAGAAGAAAGCAAGAACAAAATCATAACAACAAAAAGAAAGTCAATGACAAAAATAGAAAAGCCTATAAATAGTTCAAAGTCTGTTTGTTGGTCTTTACGAGTGTTTTCCAGTCGAGTCTGATGGGGTACTACACTCTGTCTCCCAAGTGTATTTTTTATATTCCCCAGGGATTTTCATCACTCTGCTCCATCTGCTGCTCTGCTGCATGCCTTCAGTGCCACACCTCAGCATGTTGGGGCCAGATGTGCACTATTCCCACACTGTGACTCCAGTGCTGTCCCCACAGCACCATGGTTCAGTGAGGGACACCATGTCCTGTGGTGGGGCCAGCCCTACAGTCCTCCCTGTGTGTTGTCTGCTCTGAGCAGGAACATTGTCGTTGTGGCTTGATGGGCAAGGGTTTTCTCTCCTCCCTCTCCATCCCTTTGTGTTTCTCCCATGTGTTCTAATCTGATGCGCCCACCTGAGGGTGATTTTAATGATGTTGTTTGATTATTTCTACATTCTGTTGGATCAGGTGATTGTCATTGAAATTGACATGAGTACGAACACCTTACACTCCATTGGTTAGTTAGCATAGGCAAGTGAGCACCCCTGGTACTGCAACCCCTTCTTTAAATATTTCATTTGGTAGTCTCTCAATTCCTAGAGCTTTGTTTTTCACCAATGCCCTCAATTAGCTTAGACTAACTTCTGAAACACCATCAGTTCTCGATCATCTGCTATCGTCTGAAACAGATTTCACAATGTCCCTGCATATTTCCCATCTTCGCTTGATGTTTCTCACGTTATTCAATATTTGTCAAAAGAATCCTTCAATATTACAATGGTAGGCTTGAATGTTTATTTCAGTTCTGTCAATTTGTGAAATGACAAGAATTCCATTTTGGTTTTATACATCCTGGACTTTAATATTTCTTAGTAATACATTGCTTTTCAACTGCAGCTGCTCAATGAAAACTTCTGTTCAATTCACTTCTCTTTTTTCCCCCTTTAGATATTCTATATCCAAGAACAAGATTCAGAATCTTTATTTTACATCCGTTTTCCCTTTTCTATCTTTTAAATTACTTTTTGTTTCTTTCATGTATGGTATTATTTATCTCATCCCACAAATTTTCTGGTCATCCATCATTAGTGTTCAATGTAGTAAATCTATTCTTGCGATGGTCTCTAAATTCAATTGGGATATGTCTAAGTTTCTATTTTGACTGTTATGTACTTGGTTCAATTTTCTTCAGCTTCATCTTAAAATGGCACATGAGCAATTGATTATCTATCCCATAGTCATCCCCTGGCCTGTTCTCACTAATGACATTGGAGGTCTCCATTATCTCTTTCCACAGATTTAGTCACAGTTTCATTACCACTTATTACCATTCATTGTTGGTCTTCTGAAAATCGATCATGCCATTTCCTTCATCCTGTCTGTCACCCAAACCATATGTTCCAACTAATGATCTTTTTAGTTTCCAAGTTTCAAATTCCAATCAGCAATAATTATCAATGTACTCTGATTATTTGATTTATTTCAGACTTCAGAACTGGTAAAGTTCTTCCATTTTCTTATATTTGGCACTATATGTAAATTTGAATAATAATGATATCCACTGGTCTTCATTGTAGATGTATAAATATTATTCTTTCATTGACTGTGTTTTGCTTCAATGTTGAAATGTCCTTTTCTGTTATTTATTAAATTTTAAAAACTTAATCAGTTTATTGGAAGGTTTTAAAGATATCATAACATTCCATAGTTCAATCACATCAAGCAGTATTGTCCAATCACTACCACAATCAGTCTTAAAACATTTTCTTTCTTCTTGAAATCCTTGATAATCAGCTCCTCCCTTTCCCCTCCCTCCCCCACGACACCCCCTAGGAACCCTTATTATACCCACCCCCCCATATGTTACCCAATCCAATTCACCCATTCACTTACAATTCTGTTATTCAATTATATCGAGTGGAATTATACAATCGTTAACTCTATCAGCTCCCAGCACCCTTCCTCCTGTACCCACAGGAAACCATTACTCCTGTTACTGTTTATGAAGGGTTATCTATCTTCAAGATAGCCAAAGATCTTAAATATACAAAAAGCATGTGCCAATCTAACCCACTTAATGAGGTAAAACACATGTTAAAAAACCCACAATAGTAAGGGGAGGAAGTATTAAAGAACTAGAGGATAGTTATGTGGTTCATTAGTGCCATACTGCACCTTGGATTTATCATCTCTTAGTGTGGCCCCTCTGAGAGGGACTGTCTAATTATCTTACAGGTGAGTTTTGGATTTCTACTACATCCATGCCCCTTCACATTGATTTTTTTGCTTGGTTTTCAACTTCTGATACCTCTTCCCTTTGACACCTCATTATCACAGTCTGGTGTGCTTCTTCCATGTGGCCTTTGTTGCTTCCCTGCTAGGTGGATGCTTATTTAACAACAAGCCTTTAACACCTCAGATGCTTTATCTCTTACAATCAGTATCATATTATTAGAACAAACCATTTTTGTACTGAGGTAAGATTTACATAGAGGCCCAAAGTCCATCAGTTTCCTTGTTGCATTTGCATATATATACATTTTTAAAACAATACATACATATGTATATATTTTTTCTTCTTTCTGCTTTTTTCCCTGTCCTACCACACTATTATGTTTACCCATCATTCACCCCAGTAATTCCCCTCAGATACAATTTGATTGCTCAAACACAGCCAGAAAAGACACACCCTCCTCACCATCAATTTTAGAACACTTACTCTACCCCACACCCGGCATTGTTAGCTCGCTACTCTTTTTGATGATTAATGTGATGTCATTCTTCTTAACTTTGTCGTTCTCAGCATAGTAGCCCACAAGGTTTCCAAACCAAAATCAACAATATCAGTCTATTTCAGCTCCTTATTGCCTTGCGTATCAACCTTTATGTGCTCTATTTCCGTTTCGACAACTTAGAATTTTCCTAGATTCATATTTCATACACCCCCTGTTGCATCTAAGGGATGATTGCAGTTGTTTCTTCTCAATCTGTGTCATGAGACGTCAGCAGATGAAAGCCCTAGATGAAGGCACTAAGGTTGACCCTGCTTTGATGGGACAACTCTTTGCCAGTGAGAGTTCGAATGCCTTTCAACTTGAGAGACTCATCTGGCACTGTAGTCGGCTTTGTTCTGCTGCCATCCATGAGATTTCCAGGGACCAGTGTTTCAGAAATGGGCAGCTTCTTTCTTTTTCTAGTGTGTCCTAGTCTGGAAGCTCCTGTGTTCATCATGACCCTGCTTGTATTTAAATCCAGTAGCATAGCCCCTAAAGTCACAGCATCATGCAAACCATTGCCATAGAGCAAACTGAAAGACCCATGGAGGTTAAATGAGATATGAAAAATAAATAAAATATGAGAAATGCTAAGTGCTTGAGACTTGAAGTATCAAAGAAACTGTTTATCAATTAGAATTAGTTGAAAGAACATTACTATTTCTCAACATTCCATCTGTTGTTAATCCCTAACAAAATATTTCTGTTATATTTTAATAATGAAACAAGATATTTATCCATATTAGTAAATTAGTACTTTCATAAAAAACTCAGCACTCAATTTACTCAGAGATAAAGTGGAAAGTAAGATTGTATTTAGTTAGAGATTAAGTAAGATAATGAAGTTAAGTACCTAACAAAATTCCTTGTAGAAGAAAACCTTTTCATACATTTTAGTTATTATTAGATTTCTTGTTAATTTCAAAAATTTAATTATATACTTAATAGCCACTTAAATGATATTTATTATTCTGAATAAAGAGGTTATATTTAAACATGTCTTATTTCTGCTGAATTAGAATTAGAATAGAAGCAAGGATGACAAGACTTCAGGTCATGTATTTTGAACATTTTATTAAGAAATACCAGCCTCTGGAAAAGTACATCAGGCTTAGCTATTCAGGTCAGCGAAAGGAAGGCAGCCCCTCATGGAGACAGGCTGACACATTGACTGCAGCAATGGAATAAAAATAACAATAATTGTGATGATGCAATTAGGGCAGTGCTTTATTTTGTTGTGCATATGGTCATTATGAGTCAGAAATGGTTCGGTGGCATCTAACATCAACAACTATTTCTATGGCAAAGGAGAATCTTCTATGTGCAGACTATCTGAAGTGTAATATTCATGTCATGGCAGAATATCCTGAAATGTTATCAGTCATAATATATTTCTAACCCGACAATATCAATTCTGACTGAATTAAATTGAGTTGATCTATTTAAAAATAGTCCCTTCCTAGAATTCATAAATAATTAAACTATAATTGATGGGAAATCATGTTGCTATTCATTCGGTTTGGCTGCGTGCGTTCCGCCTGGGCTCATGGACTCATGGTGATCTTGTGGACAGCAGAACAAGGGTTCGCTTGATCTTGGGCCACAATGGTTGGCATGCTTAAGTGACAAGTCTGTTGTGGACACATTGGATTTTGGGGGCCTTCCAACTTCAGGGGATCATCTTCCAGCATATTGTACAATATTCTATTGTGAACCCTAAGATTGTATTTGATAAACTTTTGAAGTAGATTGCCAAACTTTTTTCCTGGTTCATCTTAATTTATAAAATTGCTTGTTACCTATTGTGATGAAGGGAAATTACTTGGGATGGTTCTTCTATATATGTCTTTATAACTCCCAATAAATGATGGGATGGGACAACGCAAACAGGGTGTAGGAAACTCTTATAGAGGGAATCGGTCAGTTTTGCCACTCCACTAAGTATATAAGAATGAGTCATCTCAGGAACAGGGAAAGAGGATCCCATGACCATCAAGCGAGATGAGCAACCTGGGGAGACTGTGCGAGATCCCTGGCTGATGTGGCAAAGGCAGCAAGGGCAGCCAAAGCCTCAAGACTGGGAGAGAGAGTGGAGAAACAGCATCGAGATCGTGAGGAAGAGGGGCTTTCTGGCCCTTGGTAGAAAAGCTCAAGATACTATGTGATTGAAGACGGAGGACCAGAGAGGTATGGCTGCCAGCATGGATAAGAAGAGGCCCACAAAGAAGATTTCCTTAGCATGTTGTAATCTATTAGCTTTCCTATTAAACCTTCATAATTATGAGCAGAGTCTGTGTTCTGGGGTCATTTTAATGAATTATCAAACACAGAGTGCCATGAGAGAAATGGTTTGTGTTGAATAGGATATAATTTAAGTTTCCATACTGAAGGGAATCTAGGACAGATGAACCCCTCAGGACCAGGGGTGACAGTGGCGATACCAGGAGGGAAGGGGGGTGTAGAAAGGGGGAAGTGATCACAGGGAGCTACATATAACCTCCTCTC
>NW_022103915.1:77802997-77809476 GCF_000313985.2 Echinops telfairi | reverse complement strand
TACATATACATATATATAAAAAAGAGAATGGAGGTGGAGTCATGTTTGACCTTTGCCTATGGCAATCACTCTTAGGCCCAGGTGGAGTCAGATTCTCAACGTCCTGTAGCCAGAGGAGGTCAGACGCCAGCCTACGGCTTGGCTTTTCACCACAGATCCTCCATGGGTGATACTGGTGGCATTTGAAATGCTAGTTGCCATGCTTCCAATATTAAAGCAACACGAAATCTACTACAGTATGACAAACTTACATTTTATTTTTAAAAATTCATGTTTAGTGGATTCAGTTGCAATTTGAGGCCTTTAGTTTCCATTCCAAAATTCTTTTAAAAGTCACATTTGTATTTTTAAACATCTTCTAGGCTAAGAAGTTGGAAACTGAGATTTTGGAAACTAAGATACCTAACACTAACATTTTTCTATTCAATTTGAGGGTAAGTTATTCATTCCTTTCTTGGTGAAAGACTAGAATTGTCCCATTCTAAAATCCTGATGGAAGCAGATGACCCAGTCTGCTTCCTGTAGAGCCTCAGGGTGGTTTTGAACTGCCAATCTTTATGGAAGCAGACGAGTACTTAACAGTTGCTCCTTTCCAAAGTTCCCCCAAAAGAGCAATAGTGAGAATCCATCCTCTTTCAAATTCTGTTGTATACTGGTTTTATACTGGTTTAAAACTGTTTTATATAAACCAGTTGTATACTGGTTCAGGTCTACTAGCTTTTCTCTTCACTGTTTTAGAAGCAAGTCTACCTGTGTTTCAATTCTACATTTATTGTTAGTATATTCAAGATATGAACACATCTTATATAGAACCTTCATTTAAAAACCCTATAAGCTATATTTAATGCATTTTATTAACCTAGACATTTATTCAAAGTGAATAAATCAGCATATTTGAGAGGCCTGGCACCATAATGTTTCATAACAATTTAAAACTTAAAAGTATATTACCTTGTTGTTAACCGTAACAGAAATATACCCCATGCTAATCAAAACACTGTACTTTCATATTATCATATTCACAGATAAGGCAACCAAAACAATAAAGATAGTGATCCATGATTCTCTAACTGAAAACTCAGCTGTAATTGAATTCATTCCAACTCCTATTACCCTGCGGAACAGGATCGAGCTGCCTCTTTGGGTTTCAGAAACTGCAGCTCTTTCTGGGGGTAGAAAGTCTTGGTTGTTTCTCCCTCAGAGGGGTTGGTGGTTTCAAACTGCTGACCTTGCCGTTAACAGCTAATGCTTAACTAGGGCTCCTCTGCTGCATGATTAATAAAGTTAAAAGGAGAACTCATTGTCAACCCTTAGATTTAACTCTGAGATAATAAATTATTAACAAAATAAAAATAAAACGGGAAGGGTAAACTTGTAACAATTTTGATACACTACTCTAATTACTGAGAACTGCTGATAAGCAATTTCAGTAACGTGGGTCGTTGAGCTTTAAGGATAGAGTAGTTTGCCTTAAACAATCATTAAAAAAATAGTAATAGTATCCATCAATGAATTTATTTTCCCTTTGAATTTATTGGATAAAAAAAAAGGTGCAGATGGCATCCTAAAGAAGAGACTGGCATGGACCAGTATCTTTTCCGTGAAAATGACTAATGTATCACTACACTTCTGCCAGAACTATATAAAGAGCCTGCCAAAAATGATCATCTCATTATCAGCTAGTGTTCCCAATTGTCACTGTTTGTGTCACATATGGATCCTAGGCAGAGCTCCTACCTAAAGCAATCCTCCTATCATTATCAAACATGAACCTTTGCATGTTTTTGGAGTGTTTTAAGGAAACTGCATTTGTTCTATAAACAGACATATTTTCTAGTGTCATAAAAATAGTAGCACAAACAATAAACAAGATTTAACTTTTAATGCTGATATTTAGGATGCCAGATTACAATCGAACAACTATTTGATCTAGGTGTTTATGGAAGCCAATAAAATTTGTTCTCTTACCTACTTTAGATTTTTAGCTAAGTTATTTACTGATCATCTAGCTCTAAACGCGTGGTTCTGTGGGGTCATTGATTTCTCTCAATTTGTGAGTCTTTATTGTTGCTCTTGGGTGACAATGAATTAGCTCCAACCCATAGTGACCCTATGCACAACAGAGGGAAACTGGATCCTGTGCCATCCTCACAATTGTCCCGATGCCTGAGCCCATTGACGCAGCCACTCTGTCAGTCCATCTCCTCGAGGGTCATCTTCTTTTTCACTGCCCCTCCACTTTACTAAACCTGATGTCCTTCCCCAGGGATGGTTTCACCTGAAAACATGTCCAAAGCATGTAAGATACTATCTTGCCATCTTCACCTCTAAGGAGCACTCTGCTGTACTGCTTCCAGAAGAAATAAGTCTGTGTGTTTAGCATTCCACGGTACGTTTAATGTTTTTCTCCAGCACCACAATACCGATTCATTGATTCTTCTTTGTTCTTCCTTATTCAATGACCAACTTTCACATGCATACGAGGTAATGGAAAACCCCGTGGCATTGGTCAGGTGCCCCTTAGTTCTCAAAGCCACAGCCTTGCTTTTCAATACTCTAGAGGGGTCTTCTGCAGCACGCTTACCTAATGCAATTTGTCTTTTGATTTCTAGACTGCTGCATCCTTGATTGTGGATCCAAGCAAGAAGAAATCCTTGACAACTTGAAACATTTCTCCATTTATCATGACGTTATCTACTGATCAAGTTGTGAGGGTTTGGGTTTCCTTACATTAAGTTGTAATCCACACCGAAGGCTACAATCCTTGACCTTCAGCAGCAGCACTTCAAGTCCTCCTCATTTTCAGCCAGCAAGGTGGTTCATCTGCGTACTGAAGGTTGTTCATAAGCCGCCCTCCAATCCTGATGTCACATTCTCCTTCTAATAACACAGCTTCTCTGATGATTCGTTCATCATGCAGAATGATTAATTATGATGAGATGATACAACCCTGATGCACACCTTTCCTAATTTTAAACCATGCAGTGTTTCCTGATTCTTTTCACACAAACGCCTCTTGATCTAGGTACAAGAGCTGAAAGAGCACACTGCAGTGCTCTGGAATTCACATTCTTCGCAAGGTTATCCACAGTTGATTATGGTCCACACAGGCAATGCCTTTGCATAGGCCATGAAACACAAGTAAACATCTCTCTTTTATTCTCTGCTGTGAGCAAGATCCATATGCCATCAATAAAGATATACCTTGTTCCATGCACTCTTCTGAATCCTGCCTGAACTTCTGACAGTTCCCTTTCAATGTAAAACTGTAACTATTGTTGTATGATCTTAAGCACAATTTTACTTTCATGTAAATATAATAATAATATTATTCTAGAATTTAAGCATTGTGCCGGATCACTTTCTTTACAATGGTCACAAATATGAATCTCTTCCAGTCAGTTGGCCAGATAGATGTCTTTGAAATTTCCTGGCATAGATCAGTGCCTCTTCAGCGTGCTGAAACAAATCAATGAGCATTCCATCAATTCTTGGAGCCTTGTTTGTGGTTAATATATTCAGTGCAGTTTAAACTTCTTCCTTTAGCAACATTATTTCTGGCTCATCTGGTACATCCTGAAATGATTGGATGTCAACTAGGTCTTTTTGGTACAGTGATTCTATGTATCCTTTCCATCTTCCCTTGATGCTTCTTCCTGCACCATTCAATATTTTGCCTACTAAATCGTTCAAGACTGCAACTTAATGCTTGTATTTTTTCTTGAGTTCTTTAAGTTCAGATATGCTAAGTGTGTTCTTTATTAAAGAATAATGAAAGATATTGAAATGTACCTAATTATCCCTAATGTGCCCAATGACATTAATATAGAAAGAAGATAAAATAAGAGGTTAGTCTGGTTATGTGTATACTGTAAGCATATTTCAGATTCTCCTTAAGTTAGTAATTTTTACATGAATATAAATATCTCTTGATCAAGCAAAAAAGATTGAATATACACATATTTATTCACACATGCATATACATAACACACAAACACAGTCTTAAATACAGCCCACAAAAATTCTATTTTATATTACCTATACCTCCTTTTTCTTTTCCATGGAATATATAAAAAAATCCTAATTTTAGTATAGAAATATTCTAAAACAGATTACTTACAAAACTTAATGAAATTCATTGCTGCCAGATTTCTTTGTTCTAACTATATGAGAGACAAATGGAATTAAATAATATAATTTTCCATGAATTATTTTAATTCCCCTTCATACATTTTAATCTGAGGGTCCATTATAACTTAATTAAATCTAGATCACTGAATTTGAAGCCAAGGAGAGAATCACACTGTCTTTCTGGATGAAGTCCAAACCTTCACCAGAATCTAACCTTCCTTTCACAACTTGGCAGTTTTCCAGCCTTCAGTTTACATCTACTCATTGTGACAATATTCCAACCCTGATATGTAGTTCAATGAATCCTGGTGAAACAGTGGGTAAACAATGGGCTGCTAACAGAAAGGTTCGCAGTTCAAATCCACCCACTTTAACTTGTTTTATTTTTTTATTATTTTCTGATACCTTTTGGACTGAAGGCAAACAATCTGTAAAAGAAATGTGTGACAGTCTGTTTCCATAAAGAATACATCCCTGTCAACTTTATGCCACAGATCTACTCTGTCCTACAGAGTCCATGGGAAACTGGATGAAGGATCCCCACAATGGCGATTTGATAACGATTTAGCTGCTCATCACTCTCTTCTCCATCTCCTGAGACCTAGGCTCTCCTTTAGACTGGAATGCTCTTGATCTTCCTTCCACTACACTTCCATCCCTAATATATAAACGCCATGACACTCCAAAGGACTATGTTAAGAATAAACTGCCTTAAAGGTGGTGAAAAAAACTGATGGTGCCCGGCTATCAAAGGATATAGCATCTGGGGTCTTAAAGGCTTGAAGGTAAACAAGTGGCCCTCTAGCTCAGAAGCAACAAAGCCCACATGGAAGAAGCACACCAGCCTGTGCGATCACGAGGTGTCAGAGGGATCAGGTGTCGGGCATCATCAGAATAGAAAATCTTGCCATGGTGAATGAGTTGGGGAACACGGAGTGGAGACCCAAAGCCCATTTGTAGGCCACTGGAGATCCCCTTGCAGAGGGGTCTGGGGGAGGAGACGAGCCAGTCAGGGTGCGATGTAGCATTGATGAAAAATACTACTTTCCTCTGATTCCTAAATCCTTCCTCCCCCCACACTATCATGATCCAAATTCTACCTTGCAAGTCTGGCTGGACCAGAGGATGTACACTGGTACAGGTAGGAACTGGAAACACAGGGAATCCAGGGCAGATGAACCCTTCAGGACCAGTGGTGTGAGCGACGATACTGGGAGCATAGAGGGGGAGTGGGTTGGAAAGGGGAAACAGATTACAAGGATCTACATGTGACCTCGTCCCTGGGGAACTGACAACAGAAAAGTGGGTGAAGGGAGACGTCGGACATGTCAAAATATTACAAAATAATAATTTATAAATTATTAAGGGTTCATGAGGGAGAGGGTAGTGTGGAGGGAGGGGGAAAAATGAGGACCTGATGCCAGGAGCTTAAGTGGAGAACAAATGTTTTGAGAATGATGAGGACAATGAATGTTTAAATGTGCTTTATGCAATTGATGTATTTATGGATTGTGATAAGAGTTGTATGTGTCCCTAGTGGAATGATAAAAAAAAAAAAAAGAATGAGCTGTCTTTAGACCCAGAGCAATGCATTACTGTGTCCCCATAAAGCCATGAGCTCCCTGAAGACTGCCATCTGACATTTTTATACTCTCAGTGCCTAGGACAGTATCTTGTATGTGGTAAAAATTCAAGAAATATATACTTACTTAAAATGGAAGAGAATCAGGTTTATAACCTATAGTTTGGCCACAATAATTTTTTTTATGTCTTCTGTTTTAAAACCAGTGTGAGATCATTGAGAACTGTCAGAAACTCTTTGGTTTGCCATTCTACTCACTACAACCAGTTTCCAATCCCAGATTCTATGTTTCAAAGTTGATTTTTATGTAAGCCCTAATTTAAAGACAATCCTTATGGTTTGGGCCTCATATATACTTATCCTCATGAACTAATCACGGAAGATACAGATGCTAGAGAAAAATATTTTGAAGAAAGCAAATGGTGCCTGGCTATCAGAAAGAATAACGCCTGGGGTCTTAAAGTCTTGTCTTAAAACAAGCTGCCATCTTAGTGATGTGCCAGATAAGTCCACATGGAAGAAATACAGCAGCCCACATGATCCAAGGAATGGAAATAATACAATCCAAGACAAAAGGAGGGAATTGTTATTAGAGCTTATATTCCTATAAATATTTTGAAATTTTCTTTTAACTTTTTTTGGATACTTTTCTTGGGGGCTCTTACATCTCTTGTCACAATCCATACATTCCTCCAATGTGTCATGCACATTTGCCCATATTCCAGCAGCATCATTTTCAAAGCATTCTCTTCCCACTTGAGCCCCT
>NW_022103915.1:77800299-77801995 GCF_000313985.2 Echinops telfairi | reverse complement strand
ATATTAAGTCTACATTGAACTCCTTCCGACCCTTGATGAGACATGCAAATATTTTGGTATCATGGAGCTTTGAAAACTCGGCCATTGTAAATATAGTTAGCTTAGAATTGAATGTATTACCATTTGTTTTCTCCTTTAATCCATTTTAACTTGTCTTCGTTTTTATTATTTTCTGATGTTTTTTGGACTCAAGTTTATTTGTGTTGTAATTTGTTGCTGCTAGTGGGTTGCTTTTTTACGATTCTCTTTCTATGAAATCTAAGATAATTAAATGTATAGAGACAGTAACGAGATTCCTAGGTCTTTAAGGTTAGGACAGGGGAGGTTGGGTGGTGGTAAATGGGAGCTTTCAACAGTGGATAGAAGAATGAAGAAAATTATCTGCAACGCATTGTTGTGATGACTGCATAACTCTTTTTAATGTGTTTAAAGGATTGAATTTTATCATACCCAGAATATATGTCAACACAATTGTTTTAAAAATAACTGATTTTTAAATATTGTACAAAATGTACTAAAACTTCTACATTGAAACAGACTAGTTAAATATACAGAAACTTAAAATTAGTGTCATCCGATCTTCCATTATGGATTTCCTCATTTGAGTGACAAAATAAAGAGTGTATTAATATTCAAAAATAACACTTAAAAATCTAGATTGATGTGCAATGCTCTCTGCAATACACATAAATATCCTTAAACACATAAGTAGCCTTATTCCTACAAGGAAGACCAGCTGATGCAACTATTATTAAAATTTACACACCAATCATTAAAGCTAGTGATGAAGAAATTGTAAAACTCTACCAACTTTGGCAGTATGACCTGATCACGCATGCAATCAATATACACTAATAATTAATGGTGGTTAGATTGTGAACATTTGAAAGAAGGAGAAAAGAATGGGAGTTGGAAACTCTGACCTTGGTGATAAAAGCAGGAGATTGCATAGTATATCTATGCATAGCCAAGGAGTTATTGGTTGCAAATATCATTCCAAATGGTGATTATATACATGGGCCTAGCCAGATGGAGTACACAAGAATCAAATCAACTATATCTGGGAAAATAGATGGTGGAGAAATATAATATCAACAATTAAACTAAGGGCAGGGGTCAACTATGGAATGGGTCATCAATTGTTCATATGCAAGTTCATATTGAAGCAAAAAAAATTTTTTTAATAAGACCAGGAAAGCCATATACTCCATCTGAATTAGTGACCATCTCAATAATAGACTTGACTCGGTGAACGCCAATGAACAAAGACTATAGGAGGTGTGGAATGGTATCACATCCCTCATAAAGAAAGAGCAACTCATTAAATGTAGGGGAGGATACCAAAATGAATAAAAGAAGACATTCTGAAACTTGTTTTCTAAAGTAAAGTAGCCAAAGCAAAAGGAAGACATGATAAAGTAAAACAACTGTGTAAAAAATTTCACAAGGTAGCTTGATAGCATTTCTCAAACTTAAGGAACTGAAGAGGAAATTCAAATCTTGAGTTGTAATATTGCAGGTTTACCATGGATAAATTATTAAATGATTCAGGAACCACAAAAAGTAAATGAGAGCAATACAGAGATTCATTGTACCAAAAAGATTTGATTGACGTTCACTAAGTTCAAGAGAGAGCCTATGATTCTATGGACTGGAAACAGGTCCAAGCTCTTCTGAAGGCATTAGTGAGAAGCTA
>NW_022103915.1:77797831-77799754 GCF_000313985.2 Echinops telfairi | reverse complement strand
AATGACCCCAGTTCTACCTTACAAATCTGGCTAGACCAGAGGATGTACACCGGTACAGATAAGAGCTTGCAACACAGGGAATCCTGGACAGATAAATCCCTCAGGACCAATAATGAGAGTAACAATACCAGGAGGGTAAGGGTAAGCTGGGGGAAGAAAGGGGAAGCCTATCACAATGATCTATATACAAACCCCTCCCAGGGGAATGGACAGCAGAAAAGTGAGTGAAGGGAGACAGCAGTTGATGTAAGACATGAAACAAAATTAAGGGTCCATGGGGGGTGGGGGTGGGATGGGAGGAATGCGCTGATACCAAGGGCTAAAGTAGAAAGAAAATGTTTTGAAGATGATGATGGCAGCATATGTACAAATGTGCTTGACACAATGGATGGATGGATTGTGATAAGAGCTGTAAGAGCCCCAATAAAATGATTTAATAAAAAAGAAAAAAAAGATTTATATCCTGCCAAACCCGATAGAACAGTTCCCCCCTCCTGCAGAGTTATTCTGAGTTGGAATCAACTGAATAGCAATAGGTTTGATTACTATTTTCATAGATTCTCTGCAAATTTAAATATTTCTAAAATGAAATATTTATTTTAAAATGAATTCATGTAGGAAAGCTGAATTATGGATGAATTCAGAATTAGACATTGTTATTGAGGGCAAAGTAAATGAAGGGAAAGATTCAATAGCTGAGAACTCAATGGGAAAGATTTGTATTCAAACAGACTTGTAACCTGGTGTGCTATGAGAATCAGGCTCCAACAAGAGTGCTAGCCATCACAGTGCCGTGGAGGAAGCAAGACATGAATGCACAGAACTGGGGAACCAAAGGCCCAGACAAGGTGACAATGATCGGAGGATATCCAGTCCCCAGTCCAGGATATTCACATAAAGATAGACACATTGCTAATTTTTTCTTTCCATATACTCAGTTACTTAGCTTATTTCAAATCATGTTACAGGTTTACAATAACACCTAATATAGTGGTTAGAATTATTTTTAAACCCTTTTACTAGCATGGACTACAGGTTTACTTCTTCCCTTGAAATAGAAACATTTCCTTCCTTTCTTTCTTTTTTATTGAGGTGAAATTTCCAAAACATAAAATGAACCATGTTCGCCTGTAGAATGTCCTGACACGTATTATATCCACGAAGTTGCGCAACCTCTGTCTTCTCTACTGTGACAAGCTTTCATAATGCCAGAAGGAAAGCTTTACCTTCAAGATCCCACTTTCCATTTCTATTTCTGCCAGTCACTGACTGGAAGACTAATCTTTTTGTCTCTATCGATTTATCTCTTCTTATTTATTAATTGAGTTGTACATTTGTGACCTTTTATATCTGTATTTTTCCATATCTAAAATGCCAAATTTCAGAGCAGTTATGTCAATCAGAACACCTTTCCTTTAGAACTTACTTATAATAAAACAAACACGTTCTAATAAATTAAGCAATAGTCTGAGGCTCAGAATAAATTGCCACAGATCCATCAAAAAAAGTAAATAATAAGCCCCTGAGGTCTTCCTCCTTTGGCTTTATGGTTAGCATAACTTGAACATCAATAAAGTCATAACCAGAGAAGTGGAAAGTGATACAAGACAATGAACTGTGTGAAAAGAATACTAGTGGTTAAAAGTATGACCACATATGTACAGATGTGTTTGACCCAATGGATATATGTATGGCATATGATATGAGCTGTGAGAGTCCCACTCAAATAAAAACTAAAAAAAAGTCCGAGATCTAGATCCAGACTCCCCAGTCTTAATTCTAATTCCTTAATATATTGGCTGTGTGGTTCTGAAGAAGTTACTATAGCTTTCTTTGCTTCAGTTACTTTATTGGTGAAATATTACTTAGTCATTTAGCATATTACATTGCATTGTATTTTATACTACATTACTAGGAATCATT
>NW_022103915.1:77787330-77796131 GCF_000313985.2 Echinops telfairi | reverse complement strand
CAGGACATCTGTTTTGCAGTCCCCTTATTCCTTTCCTCCAGGTGAAACATTTTATTTTCCTGGACATGTTTTTTTTCATACATGCCACCGGAAAACTAATGATGTTCTTACGCAAATGCTGAAGCGCACCCAAACAGTTCCTTCACTTGCTCTATAAGCCTCACAACCATGAGGACGAGGCAGGACCATGTTGTATTTGGTTATGTTGTGCATAGGGTTGCTGTGGATAGGAAGCTGCCCCATGACATCTAACAACAACACAGCGTAACAGTCAACTCTTGTTGATCCTGTACACTTAGCACAATGGCACCATTGCGACGGATCTAAATGATGTTCGGAGGCGTATCCACACAGTTCAATTTTCCGATCACACTTTCTGCTGTTCCATCAATACAACCCTACATGGATACTAATTAGGGAAGAGGCCCTAGTGCAGTCGCAGTGGTGGTATGAGGGAGGTGCTACTTGTTATACTGCTTACTTGCATATCTAGGCCTGTGAACTCAATCTGATGACTCAGTCCGATGTAGAAAATCTGAGAATCAGTTTCTGATGGGGATTTTCAGAATCAATCATTTGCTACAAAACCACATGTTTGATCTCTACCAGGTCGCATGAGAATGCCAAAAGCTGTTTTTCAAAATGTGCATTTACATCTATTATAAATGGAATGACCTTGTTTCAGAATTCCAAGGGCCTTTATTGTTATTCTCCAGTAGAATATGACATAATCTTTATGTTGTATGTGTATGTATGTGTATATGTGTATGTGAAGGAGAGAGGTTTCTCTACTGTTTGTCATCTCCAACACCACAAGATCTGTTAGATGAAATGGCCCAATTAGTAGTGTCCTCCACTGATGGCTGGCAGCCTACCATGCCACCGAGTGCTAGAGCAAAGAGGGACTTCTATTGGGAGAATGTGTTGCACCTGTGATTCAACCATTTCTACTGGGTGCTGTGATTCCTGGCTTGTAGTGGAAGCAGCAGCATTCAATCTTATTTTTTTACATTAAAATAGGTCTCTGACCACTGTAGGCATACATTTCATGGAAGCATCAAATCTCTGAAACTGTAAGGTTTATTTTCCATCTATCAAGAATAGGTGATTCAGTAAGGCCTACCGCATAAGATAAAGAAGACCAATATCCTCACAAATGGACCAAAAGGTAATATTGTACTAAATGGAGAGAAGGTTAAAATGTCAAGGCTTTTATCTTGCTTGGCTCCACAATCAAAGCTCATGAAAGCAGCTGTCAAGAAATCAAAAAACGAGTTGCATTAGGTAAATCTGCGGCACAAGACCCCTTTAGAGTATTAAAAAGCAAGGATGGTACTGTGAGGCCCAAAGTATGCTGACCCAAGCTGTTGTATTTTCCATCACCTCAGAAGTATGTGGAAGTTGGACATTAAATAAGGAAGACCAAAGAAGAATCCATGCATTTGAATTGTGCTGGAGAAAAATACGGAAATACCATGGACTGCTAAAAGACAGATGTCTTTTGGAAGAAGTACGACCACAGTGCTCCTTCGAAGCAATGATGGAAAGACTTAGTCTTAAATACTTGTATTATCTGGAGAGACTGATCCCTCAAGAGAGAGATCATGTGTGGTAAAGTAGACAGTCTACATAAAAGTCAACTCGTGTTGAGCTATGCAGTTAGCACAATGTCACCATTGTGATGGATCTAAATGATGTTCTGCGTACTATTCACACAGCTTAATTTTCAGATTTGAAACACATTATTATTATTGAGACAAGAAACTGAATAGATCCCAGAGGCAAAACTAAATAAAAATGCTGCTTTTCCAAGGCCCTTGGAATTCTGAAACTAGGACATTCCAGTTATAATAGAGATTAAATATGCTTCAACTGTTTTTATCTACATTTCTAAATGAACTGCAGAAGAATGTGTTTGCCAAATCCCTGAGTGTATATCATGTAGCCAAGACATTCCTAACCTGATCTAGTAATGACAATACATTAGCTAGAATATCTGTAATGGAGAGTACTTCTTGTTTAAGGCTGTAGGAATCATAATCATTCGTCAGGAAGGGGCTTCTGAAGGGACCAGCTCAGTGGCAGATAAAAAAATGATAAGGATGACTACAAAGAAGAAGCCCTGGTAGCATAGTGGGTTTTGAGGTGGGCTGCTAATGGTAGGCCAACAGTTCAAAACCAACAGCTCCTCCGAGGCACAGCGATGGAGCTTTCTGCCTCAGTAAAGCTTTACAACCTCAGAATCCCACAAACGCAGTTCTGCTCTTCCCTACAGGATCACTACGAATCAGCATGAACTTGATGGCAGTGAGTTTTGTGTTTAGATGATAGCTACATTATTTAGATCTTTAATGGTGACACTAATCTCCTCTACCCTCTACAGCAATAGCTCTTATTCCACGAGTCGAACAATAAATAGTGGCATTGCTACAACCGCGAAGTTAATCACTTCCAGTTTTATATGTTCAGCAACTAGGGCAGTGACTGCTAAGTCAGTTAAGTGAGTTCCCTGATGCACTGCCTCCATTGTGAGACAAACTTTATCCAGGACTCAGAGAGGCCACACTCCAGCAGAGGTGCTACGACACGTGTAGTATCTTAGCATCACCACCTGACCCCTATTTCTTAGTGTCTCTTTAATGTTAATGGGCTTAGTTCTGTAACCAATTTTCTACACTCAGCTGAACTGAGCAGAGCCACCAGTAGTGTAGACCTGGAACAGAGTTCTCCGTCCTTCCACAATCAGCATGCCCCATTCCCTCAGCTCCTTTCTCCTTCTTTGAGCATCAGTAAGGGAAATCAGGTATTTCCACTTTAAGGAGTGCTGACTTTGTTTTTCTGTAGCAAGATTGTCTTGTTCCTCTGGGATTCCTGTTAGGGCAGTAAATCTTATGTCCAAAAAACGTTTCCCAAAGCAATGAATTCTGCCTCATCCAGGCTAGCATTTGCCTCCTTTGATTACGCCCACTCAAAATGTAGTCACAGGAATACTCTCCTTGGTCCAGCGGGTACATGCTAGATCATTCTTGAAACGTTTTGGCTGTATATAGTATCTCTCTCCCTAATCAGGTCCAGAACACCCTCACCTCGATTAGGCTAAAATTTAATCCTAAATAGCATCCTTGCAGGCAGGAAAGGAGTTGAACCCAATTCTATAAGGAAATACCTGTTGCAAGTATTTTTCAAGACTGGGCAGGTTTTAGCTTTTACTGAAGAAGAAAGGTTACCTCTGAGAGCCCCTAAGTTCGGTATAGTCTATCCGGAGCCAAAATTATCAAGGTCAATTGTCATGGATTGAATTGTGTACCCACTCCCCTGGCAATATGTGTCTCCTTGGTTCTGCCATTGAAAGGGAGCTAGATTAGGGATAAAGGGGGTTGTCTCCACCGAATGCCTACGCTAAATGAAAATTAGTTGGGACTGCCACAATAAAGGGTTGGAAAAAATCAAGCACAGTTATTAGATACCTATGGGAAAATCCAAAGCTGGGCATGCACAGACCAAAGTCACAAGTCACCTGGTCCCAGGTGAAGAGGAGCCTGGGACCACACCCCCTTAGACACAAGCAGTATTACATCTAACCCCAACCACTAAGGTCAACCAATACTCTCGGGGACAGGAGGGGATAACTCGCACAGGCTGAGGCAGAGCCTTCTTTCTCCCTTTCAGGTAGGCTCTACAAGTGGAGGGTGGCAATCTCCCCGTGTGAGCGTTGCATAAGTGCCTGTGGGCCCTCTTGGGCCTCATTCTCAGGGTGGCCTTTAGGGTTTCCCACTCTGGTTCCTGCCCTTAGCTCTGCACGCTGGTTCCATGCTCCTGCTCTGGGACTCTTTTCAGGTGGTTTTTAACAGACCTTTGAAGTAGCCATCTTCAGTCAGGAACTCTTGTGAAGTCCCTGTGTGGCCTGCATGCTTTTCAGAGATACCATGTGCTTTTTGAGACTATTATACCTGAAACGTCCCATTCTTTCATAACATTTACATGGATTTACGAAAGTGCTTATGCTGTGTGAATTCTTTCAGAGTTAAGAACCTAAAACTGACGTAAACCACCCCAGAAACCTAACACCACAGTGCTCAGTGCTTTGGCAATTCTATAACTTATATAACATATCATTTAGCAGTTATATAATGACGTAATTATCCCTCATGATGTGCTGTAATATGATCAGCAAAGCAGCCCTATGGAAATTCACGAGGGCTGCACGACCCTCACTCAAATTACAGTCTTGTTCTGAGATAAAGGGAATTTCCTTGGAATCAACTTGTATCTCACAAGAGAGAGTGAACATTCATAGACCTACAACCGCCAAAAAAGAAGAGCCAGGAGTGGAGCCTATTGGGAACCAAGGTTCATGTACAGAGGCTCTCCTCCTAGATAGACATAGGGGAAACTTGGTGTCAAGATACATGGAGTTCTTCAAGGAATGCTGAACACAGAGATCTTGAAAAGAGAAAAAGAAATTCTGGCAAAGATGGCAAGGAGAAAAAGCTTTCTCTTAGAGCTGGTGCCATGACTTTAAACTTGTGGCCTCTAAAGCTATCAGAGAATAAATTACTGTTTGTGAAAATCACCCACTGTGGTACTTTTGTTACAGAAGCACTGGATAACTAAGATTGCAATCAACCAGATGTCCCATTCCTTGTTTCAAGATGCCAGACTCCCCGCTCAGGTTCTGACCTTTGCAACACAGATTCACCTTGACTGAGCATTCAGCCTTCTCTGGAGGTCAGCACCTGTAATGATAATGTACCCTTTAGTTCCATCTGCTCATCCACCACAAAAAGAAGGGCTTCTGCGTGAACGCCGACAGAGGTCTTCAGTCTTAACTGCTTGCTACTAGACCGCCATGTGTGTTTACGTCTCCGTAAGGCATCTCTAAAGAGGAATAGCAAGACAGCTCTGCTGTTGTTAAAGGCAATGTTTCCCCATACCTTTCAAATACTGACAGTATTGCATCTGCCAGAACATTTCCCTCCATCAGGATATTATTCCACTGAAGAAATCTGTGAGCCACCGTTTTATGCCAGTGACTACTTCTCCCTCACCTATCAATCCGAATAATAACCAAGAATTTTGATACTTCTCAAAGAGTTGAAACCTAATAGGCTTGTGTTCAGACTTTCATTCAGATAGTGTATCAGCCACTCTCAAATCTCCATCTTTCCACCTCTTGTAAGAGTCTAGGTCTTCCAAGAAGGTGAGTTGGTCATACATGAAATTGAATTAAGAAAAACCAAGGAAGGGAACATGGGGAAAGAGCCAAAGGAACATGGGAGAGCCATTAGAGCATGACGCAGATATGACTCATTTGAAGGAGAGTGGGAACAAAGAAAGAAAAGAAGAGTCTCTATGTCCAGGGGCCTCCACTCAAGTACTCCCTCAATACAAGAATACTTTCTTCTAGTAAATTGGCATTCTGTGATGCTCACCTTCCACACACAACCGCTGAAGACAAAGCAGGTGAATAAGCAAATGTGGTGAAGAAAGCTGTTGGTGCCCGGCTATCAAAAGATATAGTGTCTGGGGTTTTAAAGGCTTGAAGGTAAACAAGCGGCCATCTAGCTCAGAACCAACGATGCCCACATGGAAGAAGCACACCAGCCTGTGCGATCAAGAGGTGTTGAAGGGACAGGTATCAGGCATCATCAGAACAAAAAAATTATATCATAGTGAATGAGGGGGGGAGTGCAAAGTGGAGACCCAAAGCCCATTTAATGTCACTATGATTCAGAACCAACTCGACAGCGCCTTACAACAATAACAAGAGCTAATAGGACAGGTGATACAAAATGCAGAAAAATAGTTTCAGACAAGGGCAAGACCAAAGAGAGAGAGGGCCAACCATGGAGGGCATATCTAATTCAGTGACAATTGAAAGACGGCCTTTGTCAGAAGGAGAAATGTCACCTGCATTACATTATGATGACAGGAATAGGGCAGTTCACAATGGTGTTTGACAGATATCTGCTATTTCCCTTCCCCCACATGGATTATGTTAGTGGGTGGGGGGGATCCTAAACCCAAATCTATAGTCATGGAGTTGATTCCAGAGCAGATCTGCCCAGGTTTTAACTGCCAATGCTACACATCTTTACAGAAACAAACTGCCTGATCCTTCTCCCAAAGAACACCTGGTGGGTCCTACCACTGACCCTTTGGTTACTTTAAAGCTGAGCATTGAAACACTGCTTTTTTTAGTTGGAGATAGGATAGTGTAAATGCATTAGGTGGAAGATGAGAAGAAAAATAAGATATTAATTAGTCTTCCCTGGAAGTGGGAAAGAGAATTTATTAAAAATTATATAGCAACATTCCAAGGAAGTGTTGAAAGTCCATAGATAATTGCATACACTGCAGATATGCATATTAATTATTCTTTCTGTAATTAATACACTTCCGTCCCTTTGTTTAGCTTTCCACTTGGCAAAACCCCCAGATTTAACACTTGCAGAAGAAACAACTGTGGAAATGACAAACAGAAAACAATTAAAAACATAATGAGATTTAAACAAGGAGATGTATATTTTGAGCACCCATGTAAATAGTGCTAAATAGAATTACGTTGAAATTATTAAAATAACTAACATTGCAAACTAAATATGACTCATTTTAACATTATTTAGCAGATGAAACATACTCAAATGACTCTCTTCCTAAAATAACATTTTTTAATGTTACCTTTTAAAGTGTCTAAGATTTTTTAAACATATGGGTAGGTAGGAAATCTAAAATAAAAAGCAGAAGTCTTTGTTTAGTCTAAATATAGGTGCAGGAGAATGCCAGGCTTTAGCTGAAAGTTATCTATATATACTTGGTAAGGGGTCAAGTTTTTCTCTTTTTAAATGTTTTATTTCCTGAGGCACATAATGTAATAACTATTATGCCAACTAACAGATTTTTTGTGTTTCTCTAATCTTTGCTTGTTTCCTTTGTGAAGGCCGCTGGAGTACAGGTCACTTTACTATAAAATATTAATATAAAAGAACTATGTAGCTATTAAATATCAAAAAGTTGAAATTGAACCCAAAGCTTTGAGCCCAATGGAAACAGAAATCTTATAACTTGTTAAACTAGCCTCGATATAAGTAGTTTTTTAAAAATCAATTTATTGGGGCTCATACAATTCATCACAATACATAGATCAATTGTGTAAAGCACATCTATGCATTTGTTGCCCTCATTCTTCCCAAAATTGACTTTCCTCTTGCGTTCCTGGAATCAGCTCATTTTGCTTTTCCCCCCTCCCCCTCCCTTCCTCCTCCCCTCTCGATATAAGTAGTTTACAAACTTCAGCGCATTGAATCTTATTGAAAGTATATATTCTCGAGCTTTACTCCATATCCCCTGAATCAGCATCTTTGTGGAGAGACCAAAAAATCTACCTTTTTAAAAGCTACCCAGTTGTTTTTTTAGGTTAGAAACTATTGAACTATTGTTAGATAAATTTTTAATTTGATATAGTTTCTATAATTATAAAACCTTTTCACATTTTAGACTCATTGATTCTGTGCAAAAAATGACATAAAAATAACTTGTTATCCAGTGAAAATGATAAATCTTGATTTGATAACTGTGCAATGACTACTCAATTAAATTTTGGTAATACTATATGAATATGCCTTAGGGTGATATAAATTCCTGAGAACCAAAGATTTCCACTAGAAATCTCTGCTTGCAAATGCCCACCCCTATGTGCCTCATTATGCTTTATGTGTGGTAAACAAATAATGTTGTTGTTGTTAGTGTGGCTAATTCAGTACTTAGAATTGTGAATGAGCAGAAAGAACTGGAATCTTACTCCACTCCTGCAAGTAGCAGTGCAAATTGGGATCCTTTTAGACAGAGCTATGTAATAATCAAGGCCCCTGAGCAACACGAACAGTTTGCCCTGTACTGACTACTGGTGCAAAGGTAGGCACTTTGAACCCATCCAGAGGATCCACAGAAGACATCCCTGCTGGTCTGTTTCTGCAGAGACTGAAAGCCTTGAAAACCCATGGGGCAGTTGTACTCTGTTCCCTCGGCCACTATGAGTCAGAATCTACTCGATGACAATGGGTTTTGTTTGGGGTTTATACGACAGACAGAAGAAGAGGAATTCATTCTCTTGAAAACCAGTGGTTTGGGAAGTACAGTGGTATCTTGGAAGTTGAACAGCTCCAAGCGTACACAACTAAATTTGAGAAGGAAAAAGAAAGAAAAGTCTGTTCAGTGTCCATAACATTGCTCAATAATTGAACTGAAAAGTCACACTTGTAAAACCTGTACCGGGTGAGAGTGATTCATGCATCATGTCTCACTGCAGACACAAAGGGGTGTTGTTGCTTCAGTCTACGATGTTGCTCTAGCTCAGACAACATAAATGCTTGGTTAGTGCTTTAAGAATTCATCATTGTGCTTTTTGGGTGTGTTTTATCTGTGTAAGATATCATAATTTCATTTACTGTATTGTGTCTTGATACTTAATAGACTATATTTTTGTGTTTAGATGCTTTAAGGGGTATTTCCACAACCTAGGGCTGTGACTGTGTTTCAAAGTGCTGAAAAAATGAATTTGGAGTTGTAATTTTGGGGCCCAAGAACCAATTATTTGGTTTTCCATTATTTCTTATGGGAAAAATAAGTTCAGTTCTCAGACTTTTGGGTGTTGGAACATGACTTTGAAATGAATTATTTTCAACAACCAAGTTATCATTGACCTCAGTTTCAGAATTCTTTCCTTCAATAAAAAATATGTGTAACAAAGAGATCACTGAAAACGTTAGTATAGTATTTGGTGGTGAAGAAACCAGATGGTC
>NW_022103915.1:77784161-77786362 GCF_000313985.2 Echinops telfairi | reverse complement strand
TAAAAATTAGCACAAGAAAGAAGAAAATGTTCTAATAAAATGTTGTGATGATAGTTTTACATCTCTAATATGGCTGACCTATTGAATTGTATGATACCTGAGTTATACGTTAATAAACTGTAAAAACTAATAATGAAAACAGGTATAAAACAAACTCAAGCTCATGACATCTAATCTACTCTAACTTGTGCAGACTCTCTAAAATAGGTCAGAACTACCCTCCTAGGTTTCCAAGTTACTTTTAAAATTTAAAGTTGTTCCCATTTTAGTAGTTCGACTTTCTATTCAACTGAGGAATTTCCACTTGGTACTGGGGTTTGGCTCTTTTCCTTGTTGCCTCCCTGTTTGTATGCTTCTCTGCATATGGAATCTAGAATAGGTAAACCTATAGAAACAGTAATTGAATTGTTAATTGCCTGGGGCATATTGGGGGTGGGGTGGGGGATGGGGTGAAATGGTGAGCTAATGATGAGCATGAGAAGAAAATATGCAGAAGTTGATTGTGTTGATGATTGCAAAGCTCTTATATGATTGAATGATTAAATTTTATGATATGTGAAGTATATGCCAATAAACTACTTTTTAAAAAATCTCTATGTACCAAGTAACATCATAAACATCAGACTGCTTCTGAGATAATTATATCAAATCAGGTATTCCTTGGCTATCATTCTGAAATTTCCTAATCATACAAATATATAAGAAGATAATAGAAGCAGGTAATATTTTTTTTTAAAAATCATCTATTATGGACTCAAACCTAAATACACATATGCTTAAACCACAAAGCCCATTAGCAACAAGTTGATTCTGACCTCATGTATTGGGTTTCTAAGGCTGTAAATCTTTAAGATTGCAGAATGCCTCATCTTTTTCCCCAGATTGTCTGGAATGTTTGATCTGCAAACCTTGCGGTTAACAGTCTAATATTGACCAGACAATGTGATCAGGACTCATTACATACATAGAGCATATTAACAAACCTAATTAATAAATTATTTTAAATTAGTTGAAATTGTATTTATAATGAATTCCACCGCCCCCCCCCCATTGATCCATCACCACTGAGTGGTAGCTTAAGAGCATATGAAGGGTACTTGCTAAAAAATCCAACTTATTTGTCATAAAAAATTATAAGTATGGGTTTCGTATAGCATCTGGCAGATATATATTACTGTTGACAGTGACACGATATAGACAGTCCGATTTACAATTGGATTTTTATGGCCTGGGATGACAATGAATAACCGGTCAAGTACTCCATCAAGAATGGAGAGAATTCTTTAGCCAGGGGGACAAAGGGCTCCGCTTCACTTTTGCTGTTGTTGCTATTGGAGCAGCCTTCCTCTCTTTGAACAGCTCAGATTGATTTACTGAGTGCCTTATTTACATGATAAAATATCATTTTGAAAAGTTGATTGTTTTATGTCCTTGAAAAAAATCAAGAATAGAAATGAGAGAATATTACCTGTTGTAGCCCATATTTTATGATTTAAAATCACCAGTACTAACCAAAAAGTAAAGAACTTCACAAAATATGAGGAAAGTTTATATGTATAACACATGTGCAAAGAGCTTAGATGTACAACAAACATGTTTTGTATGATATCGTCCTTATAATGATCCTTGATTCATTGGAAATATAATCTTTCAAATCCTCAAAACTGCTGTTATGCCTTGGCTTCCATTTCTCTCAGCGCAGGTTCTGACTCATACCACATTCATTCTATGGAATTTCCAAATGTCATCACAACTCTTCCACCATCTTTGTAATTTTTAGTGACACTAAAAATCCCTTGCCTTCTTTCTTCTATTCAAACAGATTGTGGATTACTGTGGAGCTATTCCACCTCCTCATGTACCTTAGCAATTTTGTAAAATGTATATCCTTTGCATCACAGCGCTATAATAGTTATTTTGAAAAGCCCCCGTCACTTTAAGAGATTATCAACCAAAACTAGACTAGTTAGCTGGGGTTTTTCTTTCTTTCTTTCTAGATTTTCATAATATAAATTTGGGATAGCAATTTCAGAATTGAGTTTTAGCAAAACTGTAAAGTAGAATATTTTATAATCCAGGATAAAAAATCTTTGAGTTGAGTGAGAATCACATTTTCTATACAATTTCCCACATTTGAAAAAAAAAATCCCTCAGATTTTCATTCCTAATCAATCAATCCAATATTTGTTTTTTACATAACA
>NW_022103915.1:77779264-77782842 GCF_000313985.2 Echinops telfairi | reverse complement strand
TTGGTCCACCAGTCTCAGTCTGCACAAATACAAACTGTGTCCTCAAAGAATTCATAATCTATCGGAGTAGACAAATATGAGTAATTACAACACAAATAGCTAAAAAGAGTGAGGGGGGCCTACTATAGACAATACAAGGAAACCACTCCCACCCACTCTTATTCTTGTGCAGGAGGGAACTAAAGTAGACATGCTGTAATCGGGTGATCTTGTCCTGTCCTTACGTAAGTACATGGGGTAAGGAAAGAAACCATGACCTAAAACTGGTCGTGCCAAAGAGCAGACTGGTCCATCTCAGGGTTTGGGGATAGACTCACTAAGAAAATAAGCCCAATCACTGTGGGCGTCAGTCAGAATCATCTTTGCATGGATGTCAACCACGAGGCATCCAAAATAAACCTCCATGACAAACCACTCACAGGAGAGGAGGAAAGAAGATGGAGCAGACACAGAAAAAAGCAAAGATAACTGAAGCACTAAAAATAATAAAATAGTGGCCTCAGTTTCCCAGTCTAAGCCCAGCTTTATCTCTTATGATTGGCCCATGCCCTTGAACCATACATCTGAATGTGAGCCCATAATGATCACTCCCTTAGGATGTATATGTTCAAATTGTTTAGAAGTTATTCTAAAGCTGGGGATTGTTTCTCCCGCCACACTACTCATATGCAGTACCCTAATGAACCCCACCATCGTGACTTCTTTTTGCTCGCCAGCCCGGCTCTTCCCTCCAGCACGCCATCACTTGTCTGTTCTTCCTCCTCAATCGCCGAATTTCTGTTCACTTCCAAAACTAGACAGAGTGAGCTTGCACTTGTTCCTAATGACTCTTAAGGTTTCAGCTTTTCCTTGAGCTGTTTTCAAGCAGATTTTCAAACAAAGATATGTTCTTCTAAAAAGGAACACATGTGTGTTTATGTGTGTGGAAATGGAAAAATGTTTTGAAAAGGATGATGGTAACATCGGTACAAAAGTGCTTGACACAATGGATGTATTTATGGATTGTGATATGAGCTGTAGAGGCCCCAATAAAATGATTTTTAAAAATAGCTAACTCTAGCATCTTTATAATTATCATTGTACTCAAATCCCCGTCCCACCCTAACACATACCATATGAATACACACACTATTGCATAGCCCAATCATGGCAGTTTTTGGTAAATTTCATCAAACGCCACAATTAATGTAAGTAACTAGTGTTACTGAACTACCAGTCGTCAGCATTATTCTCACCACCCACAGTTATGTCATTGTCATTTCTGATCCAGAAAAGGTGCAGTTTCATGATTCTGTTGTGAGGAAATGTTTTCTGGGCCTCTGTGGCATCAAATGGGTTAGACTGTGTTCCCTTTTTTTAAAAAAAAAATGAAGAACAACAACAAGAGATGCTCAGACAAGAATTTAACAACAGTTGCTTCATTTTGGTAAATGACCTTAGGAAGGCTGTATACAGTCTGGGAAGGATGAAACCGTTAAAAAGATCAAATCAATGTCAGGCTGTGTTCTTGAACTGGTTGATATGGTTTGGGGCAAATATCACCTATTCCTTGTTAAGATCCTTTAGGGAGCCACATGAGACAGACCTCAGAATTGTCCACCCAGGGTCAGAAAAGAGAATCATTTATCCAGGCTCCTCTCCTCTGGAGAACGGGGTCCTGTGAGATGTTTTCACATTTGTTCGTGAGCACAGTCCATACAGTAGAGAAGCAAGCGCTTGGACAGTGGTTCTCAACCTCCCTAATGCTGCGACCCTTTCATACAGTTGCTCATGTGGTGGTGACCCCCAACCATAAAATTATTTTCCTTGCTATTTCATAACTGTAATTTTGCTATGGTTATGAATCATAATGTAAATATCTGATATGCAGGATATATTTTCATTGTTACAAAGTGAACATAATTAAAGCATCACAAAAACTATGTAATTATATGTTGTGAAATATTTATTTCTAATTACAAATAAATGAAATTTTTTCTGGAAGCATGGTGTAGCATGGCTAATAGTCTTCACGCCAAGTACTCCTATGTGGGCGTATCTGCCTGTGGGAGGATATCCCTGAAGACCGATAGAGGAGCCATGTCTTGGTTCCTAGGACCATCGGAAATATGTCTCCCAATGGTCTTAGGCGACCCCTGTGAATGGGTCGTTCGACCCTCAAAAGGGTCGCGACTCACAGGTTGAGAAGCACTACACTAGTCCATAAAGCAGGAGGCATTCAGTGCAGTTGAGCTGATGTGTTTTCAGGTTATACCTGTGACTGCTGAAAAAAATCAATGGAATGAAAGCTTATGAAGACGAAGTGAAGCAGCCAAGATTATCAGCTACAATGAAAATCGAATGGAAAAGGGACTAATTTCTGATGGGAGATGAATATTAGAACAAGTTAAAAGCAATTGCAAATGCTTTTGCAATTGAATATTAGAACAAGTTAAAAGCAATTGCAAATCACCATATAAAAGAACAATTACCATTAACACAGAGCAAAAGATATGAAAAGTTCATGTGTAGAAAGTGAAACTTAGAAAGCATGTAAATAAATGTTCCAGTGTATCCTACAAAACTGAGACATGCCAACCAAAATACAACTTAGTCTCACTGAATACTTAAACACTATTGTGAAGCAGGGGTGCAGGAGCTGCCTTGAACTAGCTGGAGTGTCAACGGTTGCAGGCAAGGTGAGGCATAGCCTATTTTTACCCAAAAAGCATGTGCTTTCTGCTTGTCAAGGAGCCGTGGTGGTGCAGTGGCTACACATTGGGCTGCTAACTTCAAGGTCAGTAGTTTGAAACCACCAACTTCTCCAAAGGAGAAAGACAGGGCTTTCCACTCCAGTGAAGAGTTGCGGTCTATGAAACTCACAGGGGCAGTTGTACTCTGTCCTACAGGGATGACACGATTCAGCATGGGCTTGATAGCAGTGAGGTTTTTTTCTTTGTTTGTCTACCAGCCCCTCTCCACTTGAAGTCATTTCATACTTGCCACTGTGGCATTTTTTAACATGTTTCTGTGGAAATGTACATATATGACATAAAAAACAATAACTCACTGCCAAGGAGTCAATACTGACTCATCAAAACCTTAGGGCATCTACAAAAATACCTGGCTGGGGATGGAGGGCAGAGGGTTGGTAAGAGAAATCTAAAATGCATGATATTTATATTACAATATGGTACTTAGCACTACACAGACAAGAAAGTGTCTCAGTATCCCAGGACCCAACAATCACATCGCTCAGTTTATAGCCCAAGGAACTCTTACATCAATCCAACAGAACATGTTTGTGTTAGTCCAGGTTGACTAGAGAAACAATCCAGAGACACTAATGTATATATGTAGGAGAAAGCTTCATATCAAGAAGTAATTATGCATCAATAAAACCTCCCAGCCCAGTCCAGATCAAGTCCATAAGTTCAATATTAGCCCATAAGTCTGATATTAGCCCACAAATTCCTCTTCAGACTCATACAGTGCATGCAACGATGATGAATGCAGGAAGATCACAGGCCAGTGGGTGGAAAGTCCTGTGGGTCCAATGGCAATGGATGCATCTCCAGGGCTCTGGCTGTCATCAGCAT
>NW_022103915.1:77755471-77778975 GCF_000313985.2 Echinops telfairi | reverse complement strand
TTAATAGGGGTAGGAATCAGCAGACTAATGTATATAAAACAATAGAAGTGGAGCATCAAAACAGTAGAAAACAGTGGTGGGTAAGCACGATGCAACTTAGTTCATTTAAATGTACACACATGAGCAATATACACACTTAGAATGAATACAAAAATAGATACATATTAAACATATAGAAATGATTGCTGATATAAATGAGAAAGGTAAAAGGAGTGAAATATGGACATAAAATAGATTAAATAATTCATATAATAAAAGACGTGCATTGCGTATATCAGTCATGATGAAGATGCTACACAAGCTAAGGAGTATGCTCAACCCCCTGAACATGAGGTCCCAAAATATGCTTGAACATTTACAATGAAACAAAAATAAATGAATGAAGTCAGAAAAGAACAAATCTTATTTGGGCAATAAAAAGCTGTCAGCATACTTGTAGATGCTTCAGGATTGTGACAGGGACTTAAAGAAAATTAAAAGTGCTATAAAGGGATGGAAATCAATAAAGTTAAGACAGCACGCACGGACCACTCAGTGCATGTTTGCCACTAAAAGGAAGGGCCATTTAAGATGATAGATGAAAGAAACGATTTCAAGCGGAAACATTTTCTTTCCTGTATCGTTCTTGCTTCCTTTTTGAACAAGTGAAAGGAGCCTTAGTGGTGCAGTCCTTCAGTGCTGGACTGGTCACTGGAAGGTTAGCAGATGGAATTCTCCAGCCATTCCACACAAACATATGTGGCTCTCTGATTTTGGAAAGGTACCCTTGGCAACCCTGGGGGACAGTCCTTCCCTGTCCTATACAGGCTATTTGAGTTCATGTTCTTTGACACCAATGAGGAGTTTGATTTGGTTTTTCTTTGAGGTCATTAAAGGCATCAAGAGGTTGAATGCTATGGAGCTGTTCGTTGTGGCACGTATCTCTTGGAACTTATTGTTTGGGTACCTTCCATGTTCAGGTTTCTCTCTGCTCCTTGTGGTTCTCTTTCTTTCAGAGAGAACTCCATGCTCAGACTGCCACCCCCCCCCCCCATCAACATTTCAGTCAAATTGATGATGCCTGACAGTAAACTGATCTCTTCATATTGGAAAACCTAAATTGACTCCTAGCTAACACGTTATTTTCCAGAGAGTATTTGTATTTTTAACAAAGGAAGGAAAGTCTTAGTCTACAGCAGGCATCCTCAAACTACGGCCCGCGGGCCACATGTGGCCCACTGGAAGACATTTATCTAGCCTGCCGGGTGTTTTTGCCCCATTTGTCTTTTTACTTCAAAATAAGAAATGTGCAGTGTGCACAGGAATTTGTTCATAGTTGTTGTTTTTTTAACTATAGTCCAGCCCTTCAACAGGTCTGAGGGACAGTGAACTGGCCCCCTGTTTAAAAAGTTTGAGGAACACTGATCTAAAGAAATGATTACCTAATGGAAATTTGAGGCTATGAAATAGACAGGGCAATAAGAAAAATATGTATTAGAAACCAAGATGGGGTGGCTGGGGTGGGGGGGGACTTCTAAAAACTATTCATTTCACATAGGAAGAAAAAATTCATTCAATTCTGATGCATAGCCACCCTATAGGACAGAGTAGAACTGTTCCTGTGGCTTTCCAGGCATGTAACTCTTTTGGGATTTGAAAGCCTCCTTTTTCTCTTAAGAGGCAGCTGGTGGTTTTGAACTGCAATCCACTCCACCACCAGGGCTCCCGCCACATAGTTTTGTAACTTATTTTATTCTGTGAAGACAGGAAGCTTTGAGGCCTCAATTATCTCACCTCTTTACAATCATTCTACTCCACATATTCTCTCTTTTTTCTTACCTTGAAATCCCTTATGCGTTCACTAGTTTGCTAGCCACCAATAAAAGAATATGTATTTAAAAGACAATCTAAGTATTTCCTAAATCAGCGAAATGGTATTCAGATTTTAATTTTTCTATATTAAAGAAAATCTAGATTATTTTGTCTCCACTAATAGAGATGGGAAAACGCAATCTTTTCCCATATTCCTCATCAATATTTACATGAAAGATGGTATCAGAAGTAAGATAATGATAGTTTATCTGGAACTCTGCCTCTGTGGGATCTTCTGTGATTTTCAGCAACTGGTGCATTCTTTGAATTAACATAGTCTAGTGCCCATTTTTCAGAAAAAAAAAATTAGTCAGCCAACCCCTGCTTCCCCCTGGCAATAAACACTTTCGTATTATAGCTCATAATGCAGACTAACATATCTCACATCAAATCAATGCTGACCCCTGACAACCCTCTGGAACAGTATAGAACTGCCCTTGTGAGTTTCTGAGAGAAAGCCCTGACTTTCTCCTGTGGATCAGTCAGAGATTTTTCTGTTTGTAATTAATAAATAATTTTTGAAGGTTCTTACATCTATTATAACAGTCCATAAATCCATTATATGAAGCAGATATGTACAAATATTGCCATCAACAGTGTAAAAACATTATCTTTCTTCTGAGCCCCTTGATATCAGTTCCTCTTTTTTCCCTCCCTCCCCACCCTTCCACCCTTGTGCACCCTTAATACATTATGCATTGTTACATATACATATCTTATACCACCGCTTCTATCCCTTCACCTACAATCCTGGCATTTGTCCTCCTCAAGGGCAGTTGTTCTACCATCATTGCTATCTGTTTCCCCTGCGCCCCCATTGCCCCCTTCCCTCTTGAAGTCGTTACTCCCGTTACTGTTTCTGAGGGGTTCTTCTATCCTCAATTCCATAAGTTGAAAGCTCCAGTTTATACCCATGTATGTATACCAGGCTAGCTGGATTTATGAGGTAGGACTGAGACCATAATAGTGGGCAGAAGAAGGATTAAGGACCTAGAGAAGTGTTGTGTGTTTCACTGGTGCTATATTGCCCCAGGGACGTATCTTCTCTCCCGAGTGGCCCCTCAGTGATTTGCTGGCATTATGGTTAGCAGTCCAGTGTCTAATCCCTACACTACCAGCAAGGTTTCTTCTAAGTTGCAAACAAACAAAAAACCCACTCACTGCCATCAAGCCGATGCTGACTTATAGTGACCTTATAGAACAGGGTAGAGCTGCTCCTGTGGGTTTCGAAGATTGTAATTCTTTATGAGAGTAAAAAGCCCCCTTCTCTTCCCTCAGATGGACTGTGGATTCCAACTGTTGATCCTGTGGTTAGCAACCCAACTCATGAGCACTATGCCACCAGGGCTCTTTCAAAAACGCAGTTGGGTGAATATAAACAGCCAACCTTCTGGTTAGTGGCTGAGTACTTATCTGTTTGTTCCACCCAGATATTTTTAATTCTAGAGTAGTCATAACAAAATGTAACAAAAGCGGTTTTGATCTATCCAACGGTACCAGAAAACAATCGAATTAAGCTTTGTATACATGTTATATATTAAATATTTTATTTTCAAATAATATTATTTACAATAAAAAATGAAAACTAATTTAGTTCATTAGTTACATAATCTGTTGTCAATTTGAAAGTCTTACAGATGAAGGGGTGGAGTTCAGCCTGTCCATCAGGTCACAGTTTGATGACCTCATTTGGTGGTGCGAAGGAGATTAAACAGTTTGTTGGAGGCGGGACACATGCTGACTCCCTGGGAGATATTGCAGCTGACGAGACACATGAAGCTATGCTAGTGCCCTGAGCTGGAGGAGTCACATGGAGACCCCTGACAGTGCTGAGATGCTTACTATGCCACTGGATCCACAAGACTTCCACCCATTGGTCTGCGATCTTCCTGCATTCGGTGTCATTGCAAGTGTTTTGTGAGTTTGAAGAGGACTTTATAGATTGGTATCAGGGATATGGGCTAATCTCGGACTTAAGGACTTGATCTGGACTGAGCTGGGATGATTTCTTATTGTACAATTACTCTTTATATAAAGCTTTTTCTTATACACATATAAGGGTCTATGAATTCGTTTCTCCAGTCAACCCAGAGTAACACATCCATAGAAACTGTTTGATTGATGATCTTTATTTGGTCCTATATCCAAATATTTCATTCCACTGCTTTGAAATCTTTTCAAGTTAATTTTTATGACAATATCTGGCTGAGATGCACACATCAAAAGTTTGTCACAGCTTCTCCTCAGTCCTCAACTCTCCCCTCTCAAATGAAACACAAGCGGTGGGGGGACTGCTCAATTAGTTTTCTGGTCTCTCACAACATCACATATATGGTGTTAATCCCTTAAACCCAGCAAACTGTTGATGTATAAAAAAAAATTCTCCAAGGGCATTGGGTCAAGTAGTGCAAAGATATTTAAAATGATACAGAAGGCCTATGTCTCTACTACCAAAAGAATCACTGAACTGCTGTTTGCAATGCTCTGTTTTTGCCTGTAACTTTTCTTGGCAACAGATGCAATATTTATAGTAAAGTCTATCACCGTTTATTAATGTTATACATTAGAGTTATTTGCTACTCTAAAAATGATATGGTAAAATATGCCGAAGCATTTTCAAATAAAACAAGAAAAATGAACTGACTACTTATTAATTGCATTTCATTGTCTCATAATAGAACATGATAAACCTTGAATAAAACAATGTAAATATATCGATTCAATTTAGCATAATCGTGCTAACCATTTATAATGAAGTCTCCAGAGAACTCTTTTCTACTTCAATTTTCCTACAATTGCAAATTAGGTTTTTTTTCATTTTTATTCCTTTCCTTCTGCCATTTTCTTTCAAGCATTTGCAAGCCGGAAGAGAGCACAGTGCTCTCCATGTGCACATGTCTGCAGTCCTGCGAAACCACTTGCTAATTGGGCTTTTGCGATTGTAAACATGATTGGGTAAAGTTACTGCATGTCCAGTGCATCTTGCTTGATCAGGTTTTCTTTTACAAGACAAAGAATTAGCTGCAAAATCTAATACACATTGTTAAATAGGCACAGTATTAAATCTATGCCAACCAATGAGTTTACTAGTCAAAATAAATAATTCTACCATATGTTTGAAGAACCTGAAACCCACTGCGATGAAGTCAATTCCTACGTATACTGACCCTCGAGGTTGAAGTAGACCTATCTGATTAGGCTTGCAAAGCTGTAGTCTTTGCACAAACAGACTGATCTATCTTTCTTCTGTGGACTGGCTGGTGCGTTTGAGCCACCAATATTTCAGGTAGCATCCCATTGTTTAACCCCTGCACTACCAGGATTCTTCCACATACTTTATATACAATTTAAAAATACTAGTTACTGTTGTTGAGAATATATAAAGCAAACCGACATGAATTCACAATTTTCTTCTTTGCCATTTAGTCAAATTCATTGAACTCTTCGTGTCCATAACAACACTCACCCTCTTTTTCTGCAGTGTTTCTCCCTCAATTAACATAAGTTCACTGCCCACAGAAAGTGTGTAGCCGGTCTCTTTAAGTTACTGCTGCCAGCATGCTCCCATATACACAGTTCTCAAAAGAGCATAATGATCATGGAGCTTATATTTATAGAAACATTGAACAGGGCACTGGCAGAGTTAACTCATATATATGATATCAAACATGGAGTCTCTATGTTAAAGATAATAAGAACCAGGGGTGTGCATTGACATGGAAATTTCTTTTTTAAGGGCCATTTAATGTTGTTCTCCTTGGAGGTCTACAAATGGTCAGCAGGTACCTCTTCATTCTTAATGTGAAGGACGGTCTATATGTGACTTCCAAGAAGAGAGCAGAATTGGCTATGAAAAGCTAGTGTCTGAAACAGTTGCCATCACATATAAGTATGTCATCTTTTTGAGGTTATCAACTAAAGATGTTGTTGCCATTATTGTACTTGTGTGCCTTGGAGTCTATTTGAACTTACAGAACCCCATAAAATGGATTAGAATAGCCCCCAAAGGGCTTCCTGAGGTGCAGTATTTATGGGAGCAGAATGTCTTTTTCTCTATGGGATGACTGGTTGGCTTGACCAGCCCATCTTTAACCATGCTAGAGCAGAACTTAGAAAATGGGCATCTCAAAACAAAACTCAAATTCATGGCTATCTGGTTGATTCTGACTCACAGTAACCCTATAGGGCAGAGGTGAACTGACCCTATAGGTTTCCAAGGCTGTAACTATCTTTTTATTATTATTGGGATTAACACATATATTAAATCATTCTATAGTTCAATCACATCCAGCAGAATTGTACATATGCTACCACAATCAGTTTCCAAATATTCTTTTTCTATATAGACCCCCTTGATGTTGCCACCACTTCACCCCGCCCCCACCTCTGTGGTTCCCCCCCACCCCACCCCATCAAACACCTATACCTCTTGCTCACTCTACAGGTTCGTTGACCCTGGTTTTCATACACCAAAAAATGAGGAAAAAATACCACAACTTCAAGAGGGTGACCCCCAACAACATTACACTCCTGAGATACCCCCTAATATGTACAGTAAAAAATATATATCTGACAATGATTTGTTTCTGTTCATATTCAATACCTGACAACGTTTCATTCCTATCCATCAGGTTTTCCATAGCTAATTCCTCCAAAGTGAACAGCCCAGTCCTTCTTCACTGGATCTAGTGTTTATTAATCTTTCTAAAAGAAACTATGCTGCACATGATTAAAAAGGAAGTGACATTCTTGCCCTAAACACGTTAAATGGGTCTTGAATAGGGCAGCAGATTTGCTAGTGCAGATGTTTGCATCTATTTTTCATGTTTTAATAACGCCCCCAAACTTTGCTCCATCCGAGTCCTGAAGATTCGCTCCACTCAGAGAAGGCAGCTCTTCCCCAGCGGTATTTCTCACACCTTCCAACTGCGGGGCTCCTTTCCTAGCCCGGAGAGCCCACACTTCTGTGCTGCCACTCATACCATTTGTCAGTAGTTAATCAATTCCTCAAAAGTAGATCATCTATCCCTTCCTCTGAGTCTGTTCTCAGTCTGAAAACTCCACCGTTCACCAGGGGTGACTCTGCTGATGTTTGAATTACCAGTGACATCACTTCCAGTACAGCAGCAACACAAAAGCCAATATAGTATGAGAAATTGAGAGATGAATGGTAGAAACTCAACGTTATACAGGTAAAATTGGAAACAAATTTGAATGACATATCTAGTTCCAGATAACTATCAGTGTAATAATTTAATGAAGCTCAAAAACAACTTGACTGAAAAATAATGCTAATGAGTTTATACATGTTGAATAAAACTAATTTTTATAAAATTAAGAGAATGCATTTATGTTTCAGGAGGGAGGAAGCCTAGAGGTAGGAGAGTCTGGAAACAGATAAATCATATTCATAATGTTTTAGATGTTACATAAAGTGATAGAGTCACCCTGTTGGCATAATATCATGCTTTATAACTTGCATAATGCAATTCATTATTAAATCAATCAAATGGTTAATTTAAAAAAAACAAAAAGACATAAAGAAAACAGTAGAAAGAAAGCTCTGGTGGTGTGCTGGGTTGCAAGTTGAACTGCTAACACCAGGACAGTAGTTCAAATCTACTAGCTGCTCCATCAGCTTCCATAAATAGTTGCAGTCGTGGAAACCCACCAGGGACCTTCGACCCTCTACCTACAGGGTCCCTATGAGTCAGATTTGATGTAATGGCGGTGAGTTTGGTTTTTTGGTCATAGTGACCTGGAGAGCCTTGGTGCAAATATTGTGTGGCAAATATGATGATGTCGGTGATTGGGTTAAATTAAGTCAATGATTCCAAGTTGAGGTCATCTGTACAGTTGTACAGTTCTACTCTATCTGATAAGGTCATTATGGATCAAAACCTACTGAGCTACAGTTCCTAGACCTCAAAATACTTCTTACTCCACTAGGTGGAAAGGAGGACTCAATAAGTTCAACGTAAGTAATTTATTTTGGATTATAAATTAAACATAAGGGAAGGCAAATTTCAGTGCATTGTGATAACTATTATTTAGTATGTCCTATTGTTTTGTGCTGCTTGGAAAGACTTAATTAAAGCTCTAGGGAATAATGGTATGTAGATAACAAACATTGTTTGAAATATAATATTAAGAATATAATTTTGGAAGATGAAAAAGTAAAATATAAATCATATTATTCTTCTAAACATAGCTATAATTTATAAGGCATACAGAAGATATCAAAACATTTCATTACCATAAGGAAGTAAGGTTACAAGACAAATATCTCATTCTTCAACCAATAAAATCCATGGGCTAAAAAAAGAAAAGAAAAAACCTGCGAATATATATATTTTAAATAACACAAACTTTATTTATATCCTGGTTTAAACAAAGTGCTTCAATTTTTTTCAAACAGGAGATTTTAAAATATTATTCATTGTGATAGTGGTATTGCAATTTTTGTTTAATGAAACTTTAGTTTCGGGAGATAAATGTTAGTGTGATAACACTACATGGAAGAAATACAATATTGAAGATTTGTTTAAAAGCGAGTGTGGAAAAAGAAACAAGCAGGATATAAATGTCAAATAATGGCCACTGAAGTTGGGGATGCGTAGAATGTTCATTCTCTTAATAAATTATTTTATTGGGGGTCTCTTGCAGATCTTTTAACAGTCCGTCATTCAATAGTATTAAGCTCGCTTGTACATATGTTGCCGTCAACATTTCCAAAACAATTTCTGTTTACTTGAGCCCTTGGAATCAGTTCCTGTTTTCTTCCCCTTACTCCCTGACCCTCCCACCATATTGAATCCTTGATCAATTATATATTATTATTATTTCATGTTTTACACTGTCTGTTGTCTCTCTTTACCCACCTTTCTGTTATCCGTGCCCCGGGGGCTATATATCCAACCTTATGATGGGTTCCCCCTTCCTCCCCCTCACCCCTACCATCCCTCATGATATCACTACTCCCAGGACCGGAGATTTATCTGTTCTGAATTCCATGTTGAGAGCTCTTAACTGTACCAATGTGTGTTCTTGGTCTAGTGATATTTGAAAGGTATAACTGAGTCATGGTAGTGGAGTGGGGGTAGAGGGGCAGGAAACATTCAGGAACAAGAGGACTGATGGGTGTTTCATTGGTGCTACACTGCACTCTGGTTGAATCATCCCTTCCCTGTAACCCCTCTGTGAGGGGATGTCCAATCATCTACAGATGGGATTTGGGTCTCCACTCCAAGCCCCCCTCTTTCACATTGATATAATTGTTTGTTTTGGATCTTTTGATACCTGGTACCTGCTCCCGTGGACACCTCATGATCACACAGGCTGGTGTGCTTCTCCATGTAGGCTTATTTGTTTCACTGCTAGATGGTCGCTTGTTTAACTTCAAACCTTTTAGATCCCAGATCCTACATCTTTTGATAGCTGGGGACCATCTGCTTTCTTCACCACATTTGCTTATGCACCCATGTGTCTTCAGTAATCAAGTCAGGAAGGTTAGTATCAAAGAGTGACAGTTCATTAGAACAAAGTGTTCTTGTGCTTAGGAGACCTTGAGTAGTGGTCCAAAGTCCAACTACTATCTTAATATTTAGCATATAAATATATGCACATTGGCCTCTATCCATTTCTTCATAAATTAATATATTTACATATATACATAGCTACAGCTATACCTCTATAAATAACTTTTGCCTCTTACTTCTTTCTTCTATTTCCTTTCACCTTCCTCCTGTCCCACTATCATGCCCACTCTCCCTTTGGCTCTCAGTAATTCCTCTCAGATACACTGCACTTGGTTAAACCCACCAGAAATTATATACCCTCCTCCTCATCAATTGTAGATCTCTTGTTCTTCCCTTATTGCTGAGTTGGTTGGATTCCCACTCCCCTCCCCCACCCCCCCTCTCCCATGTCCCCCTGAAACCGCCGGTCCCATTGTTTTCTCCTTGGGATTGTTTGTCTTGCCTATCTTATATAGATAGACACAGGGTGAAAGAAAAACAAAAACATACAAACAAAAAACAAAATTACAAAACAAAACAATAGATAGTTCCAGGTCTGTCTGCTGACCCTCATGTATGTTTTCAATCAAGTCTGATAAGGTGCCAAGTCTTGTCCCCCACGTCAGAAGTCTAAGAGAGAGAGGGGGAGTGGGGGAGAGAGTCCTATCATGGCCTATCAAGCACCAGGGATGACATCCCTACTCGGAACAGCCAGTGCACAGAGAGGACTGTAGGGCTGGCCCCACCATGAGACACGATGTTCCCTCACTGACACATAGCGCTACGGGGGACAGCACTGGAGACACTGTGCGGAAAGTGTGCCCGGTCTGCCCCATGCACAGCAGGGTGAAATGCGAAGGGAGGGCAACAGGGCAGCAAGGGGAGCAAAGAAACCAAGTCCCCAAGGAATCCTGAAAAAAAATCCTGATGATAGATGCAATAGATGAAGGTTCTTAATGTGAAGTTTCTCCATGTTAATATATTTTTGAACATTGCCATTGAAACATGCTATAATAAGTTAAAAAAAAGTTTTTAAGTTCTTTTTATTTGTACTATCTATTCCATTTACTTCTCAAAAACAAAACAAGATTTGTGAAGAGAGCTTTGTTTTCTTGTTAGAAGGAAACTGAGACTCACAGAATAGAAGGGGCACTTAGGAAAACCAAGGCAAACCCACTGCTAGCAAGCTGCTTCCCATCACAGTGGCCCGAGATCACGGTTCAAAGACTTGTCTGTCTCGGGGAACATCTGATGAGCTTACTACCAACCTCTGGGTGAACACACCAATACTAGGTCTCCTTAGCAGAGACCCCAATCCAGAGACAACAGATGTTATCAAAGATCTCTCCACCATCTCTGAATCCATAGCACGGCCTGCTTGCATAGGTGAGGTTGCAGATCTTTATTCATAGATGAAATGAGCACTCCCGGAAGAACTCTGTAAGCAATGCATTCTTCGACAGATGAAACGGGAGTGTGGGGCAACCTTAGAAACATTTTCTAAAAATGAACAGCCCTTGGAGATTTTTTTATCACCTTCCCCCCAAGAGAAACACTTGTCAAAAATTGAATGAACTTCATTGTTGCTTCATTAATAACTTCTTCGAATAAACAAATAAAAGTTACTATTTCTAAAAGTGGTGTGCCATTTGAATTAATGTAGCAGTTTTGGCACCATCTTCAGGTGCCAAGGGAACAGACAAAAAAGTAAACATCGGATTCTATGTGTTCTCAACCACGGCTATAAAAAGGCTCATATCCTAGGGGAGAAGAGAGGAAAGAAGAGAAGGTCAGGCTATGTCACAGTTTTGATGGAGCTGGTAAGAAGGGATGATGCAAATTAAAGGCTCAGTGTGACCTAACATCATGTAGCTATTTTTTTTAATATAAATATTGTTTGATATAAAATATGCATTTCTCTATTGGACAAAAATAAATACTCCTATGTTTATTTTTTCAGAGAAAAAGATGAGGCTTTCTATTCCCAGATAGAGCACAGACTCAGAAACCCACGGGGGTGGTTTTACCCTGTCCTCTCGGGTCACGAGGAGCTGGAAATGACTTGATGGCAGTGAGTTTTGCTGTTGTTGTTGTTGTTGTTATGCTTATACAAGATGCCCCCGAGTGGTACAATGATAAAGCATTCTATTATTAGCCAAAAGGTTGGCAGTTCAAACCCAACCATAGGTGTCACGGAGGCAAGACCTGGTGATCTGCTTCTAAAAGGTCACAGCTGTGAAACGCGCTGGAACACCGCTAGTCTACACACATAGGGTCCAACTCACTATGCGTTGGAATCAACTTAATGGCAACAGACATTAACAATGTGCTTGCAAATCTAAGTCTAATAACATCTAATGCAAGACTCCAGAAAGTATATGTACACAAGTCTTAGAAGCCAGTTCGCTATAGAAACATACAAGAACATGAGATGAGAAAAGAATAAAATAACAGAACACTGGAGATAATTTTTATACTCTTATATTAGTTTCCATCTGAAAGCATGGTTTCATTTTGCTTTCTCTTGGTCTTAACAATAGTTTGTAAATATTCTATTTTGTGGTTAAAATGAATAATGCTCCCTGTCATCCACTCAAGCCTGGTTCTCTAAAGCATTTATAAATTTCAAAGTTAATTGAGCTTCAGAGGAAAGTCATGCCCAGAATTCTAATTTGCTGTGGGATCTGCACCCTGCCTGATGATGCCTCCCTGGAGACAAAGCATCAGGTAGTTTTGTCAATCAAATCAAAGTCATCATGTTCCCTTCTAATTTATTATAGTTATTTATATGTTTACTTATTCCTTCAAGGGAGATTTGATTATGAATTATTTACTGTTGTTATTCACTTGTAATGCACCAATCACCACATCGAGACCAATTTAGAAGTGATGTCTGCAAATTTCCAGATAAAGAACACTAAGCAATTTATGAGATAAACTAATGAAACTAAGAAAGAAGGAAAAATGTTCTATGTGGAATTCCTTCTCTGTTTTCTAGCAACATTCTAGCAATATTTAAAAATCGAGCTTGTCATGCTTGTCCACGACACCTTCTGAGTAATTCATGCTGTTCCCGATATTCCTCTTCCTTGATATTGAAAGGTCTCTTATCACACACTAGAGGACTGGATAAACTGCCCATTTGGGTTTCTAAGGCAATAGCAGAAAGCCTCATATTGTTCCTGTCAAGCTGCTGACAGTTTCAAACTGCTGAGCTTGCAGCCTAATATGTATCCTACTATGACACTGGGCTCTTTCAGGCTTTTGTTAGTAAACCCCAAAGCACGTTGTTGCCTAATTGATTTGGACACACACCTTGATAGGACAGCATAGAGATTTCTAATAGAGTTTCCAAGGGTGTCAAGCCTTATAGAAACAGACTACCACGTCTTTCTTACATGGAGGGGCTGGTAGATTCCAACCATAAGTCTTTCTGTTAGCAGCTGAGCAGTTGACCACGCTGTCAGTGGGTTCTCTGGAGTATGGAAGCAAAAAACCACTACTTTCCAGCTCACGGTGACTTGATAGGACAGAGTAGAGCTTCCCATAGGGTTTCCAAGGCTGTACACATTTAGTGAGGGTGTGGAAAGCCTGTGGGTTTCAATGGCCAATCTTTGGTGAGCAGCCAAGTGCTTTAATTACTGTACCACCAGGGTTACTTAATGGTAGGGAAGGGTGCATAATTTGCATCAGCTGTCATCCAGTCAATTCCAACTCATAGCAACCCTATAAGGCAGTATCTTAGACAGGGTTCTCTAGAGAAACAAAACCAGGACACTTATGGTTTTATATATATATATATATATTATATTTATATAGATAGATATAAGAAATAAACAGTTATTTAATCTATAGAGCAGTACAAATGGCTCAGTGCAATTCACTTCCGTGAGGCAGCTAATACACTGGAAGTCCTTCAAGTCTTGAGGGCCACTGGGTGCAAGTCAAGGAAGCAGACAGCTGAGTCTTCTGTAGAGCAATTCGGGCTCTCTGGCCACGGGCAGCTAACAGCAAGGCAGGTCACCAACAGTTATCCAGATGACAGGGTCCGAAAGTCCTCAGCTCAAGTGATGTATATATACTCCAGTAGGGTGGCAAAGCAGGTCTTGAAGGAGCCTCAAACTACAGGGACATGGTCCACGGGTTAGGTGTCCCACAGGTAGTGTAGCTTGCAAATTGAACCACAGAACAAACCGAGGCAGCCACACACTAGTCCGATCATCAAGGAGCAAGAGAAAAGAAAGTCGAAGCTCGCCCAGCCGTTTATCTCTCCGCCCTTCAATTAATCCCACATGCGTTCATTGGCCAGATTGGCACAATAAACCTACCCATTACAGGCAGAGTAGAACTACCCTGTGGGTTTCCAAGACTGTAACTCTTTACTAGAGTAGGACGTCTCATCTTTCTCTTGCAAAGGGACTAGTCACTTTAAATTGCTGAACTTGCTAGGTTAGCAGCACAACACATACCCCACTAAGCCGCCTCTCTTCAAATTCCATGAGAAGATCAGTCTTGGGTTAGTCCAGGAGACAAACCAGAAACATCTGTACCCGAGCTGAGAACTGACAATCAGAATAACTCAGATCAGCCAAAAGCCAGTCAATTCTGAGATAGGTGAGCAATCCCAGTAAGATCATAGGACCAACCCCGAAACATGACTGTCTTAGTGATCCAGACTGCTTAAAAACAAGTAGATGGCTTTAACAAACTTTCCCCCCACCTCTGATTGTTTAGGTTCAAAGTCTGAATTCTGGGTGCCAGCTCTAGGGAAAAGATTTCTCTCTTTGTTGGCTCACCATTAAGGGAAAGGTCCTTGTTTCCTTTCAATAGCTGTGGTCTGTGTTCAATAAAGGTCTCCATGTGCCTTTGGACCAATGTTCCCCTGGGTCTAGATGTCAGCGCAGGGATCCTAGGTCCATCCTGCCTCTTCGTTCTTGGTGTTAGTAAGTCGAACTGGCCTCTCTGCTCATTTTTCACTCCATATCTCCTGTAAACAAAACAAACTGGTGTGTGGACCACACGTTGGATTAGATCTGTGACAGAAAGAATTAAGAAGGTTGCCTTCCAATCTTGATGCTCTTATTGTTTTATCACATTGGATCACATGGGCAGGGGGAGTCATTATATAACTTGCAAATTGTATGGTTACGTAATTGTCAAACCACTAAGAATGCTGGCCTAAGCAAATTGACATATATTTAAGGAGAGCACAATTCAATTCATAACAATGACCAATGTTAATTTCTGACACTAAGGTTTTATAGTTATGTGTTCTATGTTGATGGAACCCTGGTGGCCTAGGGGTTATGCTTTGTGCTGCTAACTGCAAGGTCAGCAGTTCAAAACCACCAGCTGCTCCAAGGGAGCAAGACGGGATTTTTTTACTCCTGCGAAGTCTCTGAAGCAGTTCTTCCCTGTCCTGTAGGGTTGATATTAGTCATCATGGACTCAATAGCTCTACGTTTTTGTGTTTTGTTCCACATTACTGTCATCTTGATAGATATGTATGCAAACATTGCCATAAATGTTTGCATAAAATTTACAAAGCACATACCTGCAGAAATGTTTGTTATAAAGTTTACTAAAGATTTGCATTAATTTACATCATAAAGAAATAGAATATGTGAGGTTAGAATCTATTCCCTCATTCATTTTGAAAAAACAACAAAAAATTTTCATCAAGTTTCTACAATGTGAGAGACACTGCAATTGCCACTGAAGATATAAAAATAATGAGAAATAGTTCTTACTCTCAAGGAAACCCCAGTTTTGTGAAGAAGACCAGTTAGTAAACCAGCGGTACGAGTGAACACCTTTGAAGGTGTCAGGGAACCAGACAGGAGAAAATAACTCAGGTTACACTATTAGCTAAATTTTCTTGGAAGGAGTACTTCTGAAATTGCCAAAGGGCTTTTTACTATCACCCAAGAGATAGTAACTACGCTGTAGAGTTTTGTAGGTTGTATTCTTTAGGGGAGCGGAACATGATGCCCTCACCTTGCGGGTGGGCTCACACTGCGCATCTTTTCATGACTAGTCAGGGCTTTAGCATTGTGCTCCCAGGGCTGCTGGAGGTAGCTGGAGAAGTCCCAGAAGTTCAGTGAACGAAAATTCAACTACGGACTGAACGTTCAACAATTTGAACCCACCAGCCACTCCACCGGAGACAAGAGAGTATCAAAAGCCAAATTCCTGAAGAATGTCACCATTTATGTGAGAGACTACGTAGAGAAGTCTGCAGGAAAAATTCAGGAAGCGAGTCAAGACAAATAAAGAGACAATGTAGTTTCAAGAAGGAGGGCGTGGCCAACATGTCACAGACAGGGTATTGATTAAGGCAGGGGTCCTCAAACTATGGCCCGCGGGCCACATGCAGCCCGCCGAGGGCATTTATCCGGCCTGCCGGGTGTTTTTGCCCGTTTTTAATTTTTACTTCAAAATAAGATATGTGTGCCTTTCGGTGCTGCGGCCACAGCCCTGAGGATGCTCAGGCTTCAGACGAGGCTCTCCTCCAGCATCCTCCGCTGCGGCGAGAAGAAAGTCTGGTTGGACCCCAAGGAGACCAATGAAATGGCCAATGCCAACCTCCGTCCGCCCATCCAGAAACTGAGCAAAGATGGCCTTGTCATCCGCAAGCCTGTGACCGTCCATTCTCGGCCTGGTGCTGCAAACACACCCTGGCCCGCCCGAAGGGCAGGCATATGGGCATAGGTGAGCGAAAGGGTACTGCCAATGCTCGAATGCCCGAGAAGGTCACGTGGATGAGGAGGATGAGGATTCTGCGCCGGCTGCTCAGGGGATACTGGGGGCCCAAGAAGATTGACTGCCATAGGTATCACAGCTTGTCCCTGAAGGGGAAGGGGAACGTGGTTTAGGAACCAGCGGATTCTCATGGGACATCCACAAGCTGAAGGCAGACAAGGCTCGCAAGAAGCTCCTGGCTGACCAGGCTGAGGCGCGCAGGTCTAAGACCAAGGAGGCACGCAAGCGCCGAGAGGAGCGAACCCAGGCCAAGAAAGAAGAGCTCATCACGACGCTGTCCAAGGAGAAAGAGACCAAGAAATAAACTCCCCCTCTCTTCTCTGTACAGTGGCCTTGGCAGTTCTATTGATCAGTCACTCAATAAAAGCAAGCCTGCCCCTAAAATATATATATATATATATATATATGCCGTGTGCACAGGAATTTGTTCATAGTTTTTTTAAACTATAGTCTGGCTCTCCAACGGTCTGAGGGATGGTCAACTGGCTCCCTGTTTAAAAAGCTTGAGGACGCGCTGAATAATGAATGTGAGCCATCTAGGAAACTCTAGGGAGAGGAATTTTATAAAAAGTGAGAGAGGGAAAACCAGAGGACTGTGGGGTGAATAATGAATGGAAGTACGGTCTACTCTTCTTAAAAATCTTGTTTTTGAAACAGAGACAATAAGCATCGATGACCTAAGGCATGCTGTGATTTCAGCAACTTTGCTGCGGAGATGGAAAGGGTATTCATTATATCCGTTCACTGCGGAGTGGTGGACATTGGGATTAGCTTCCATTCTTCATATAACCCCCACGAGGTCCTGTGCCTTAGTGGAAACTGAATCCTCACATTGGGCTAAGGATCGAGAGCATAATGCACAAGCTCAACTGATCAGTTTATTCAATTTCCAGCCTGAAGTAACTATTTGATCCAATAAAGTGTGAGGAGACGTGAAATTGGAAGTCCTAGGAAGGGACTCTTCTGAGAATCTACTTAGGCAGCTTTCAAAGGCTTGCTCTTCAATCCCTACCCCACTCCCTCCCCTGGACTAAAATTCTTTTATTCCTACAGGCACTTGATAACAAACTTAAATCCATATGAAATGAGCTTTGGGATAAAGCTGACAACGCAGAGAAAAAGAAAACTACAGGACAGACAGAAATCAGGACTTCAGTGGCGGAATAACACCACGCTTGACAACGAAGTCGTCTCTGGATTTCTAGTGATGACATCATGTTGAGATGTGTCAATTACTTAATATGAGCCTTCTAGACATAATCCTGTTCGCCATACCCGTTTGTTTATATAACAAATTCTCGTCTCTATGCTTGCAGATATAATCCCATTTTGGAGGTTGTTCTCTGTTAGGGGATTAAGGCTCCCCATTTACTAGAGGGTGTGACTGAAGTCACCATCTCTGCTTTCCTTGCGGGTATGGTCCGCTCAAAGACACACAAAACCACACCCCCTGTCAAATCCTTTGGGGATCTTTGTTTTCTGACTGAGTATTGGTAGAAACAAGAGGGTCTGCTTGACTTTCAGATACGTTTGGCCTCCGGTTCTGGGCCCTGCATTGGGCTTGGCTCTACCTGAACTTCAGTTTGGGGACTTGAATTGTCTGTTATCAGCTGACCTGGTTCTCCCAGTTCCTGCAGTCTTGTGGATGAGGAGGATCTTCCACACAAATGTCTGATCTGCTTATTTGGGACTTCACAGCACACACTACTATAGGAGCTATTTCCTCAATATCCCGTGAATTCTGTGAGACATTTTAGCAAATTTCAGAATCTAAGGACTTGAGGGAATATAATAAGGTGAGGAGTAAAGGGTGGTGGGTAGAGTGGAATAAATATCTTGGAGAAGTTGGACATTTGTGACATCTTTGATCTCAACCTCTTTGGGATGAGTCTGGTATGAATTCTTCTCAAAGAAATTATTGCAAGTCATATAAATACTTTGGCTCATACAAATTGGCTTGTGTTACGTATTTTAATACTTGCAACCAAAACTGTCTTATCTAACTGAATACATGATAGGAAACATGAGGACCAGATATCATTATTGGGAAGCTGAAAGTAGGAGAATAAAAAGAAACAAAAATTACTATAGCTGGATGTTGATATAGTTGTAGATTAGCATATTTAGTGCAAAGAATATAAGCATTTTTTGTGAATGTCTTACTGCCCCCCCCCAACAACACATGTATTATGTATTAATTGGCAATGCATACACTGCACTTGAAAAGTGCAGAACATGGGTTGGGAAATGAGAAGTTTTGCTACTGGTGATCTCAATTTTCTACATAGGCAATAATGCCATTCACTAAAGCTTAGTAGGATAACGAGTTCGAGAATACTAATTAAGAAATGTAAAACTGAGAGTTGCAACTAAATAGTAGCATTGCCTAATGTACTGGTTGCCTTGCTGAGCAGGGAAATCACAAATCTATAATGGCATGTACATGGCTATGATAGTTCCTTCAGCAACGTTAAAGAAAGAAGGGTCATATGTAAAACTGATATTTATTTGAAGGTTGGTTGAGTGCATTGAAATGCAAACTAAAGAACAAGGTATTTTTTACACGGCCAAAGGAATGGCTAAAGATAGATTAAATGCCCTGCATTGGCTTTAGAAGAAAACTAAATTAAAACAATGTAATTTCCTTTACCTCATCATTCTCAGCATATTGAATATGGAACACGTTGCAATAAAAGGTTACCGGGGCTCACTAATACAGCAGCCCTAGTTAAATAGGAAGAAAAAATGTATCCCTGCAACTGAACCTTCTTGGCAAGATTTGTGAGTATGGCAGTGCTCTTCCCGCCGAAGTCCCTAACTCCCACCAAATGACTTACTCCTGCCTGGCTCTGATAAGAAAGCAGGAGAGGATACTGATGGGATTCCCCAGTAATTGTGAACAGGATTCTCTGGAATGTCATCCTGCTATGCATAAAATGAGTCCTCCTAAAGGCAAGCGGGGAGACCCATTACTAGCAAGTCAGGAGTGGAGTGTGGCCCCTGGACCAAAGACTCCGGGGAGAGGGACCTCCTGGATCTAGAAGACAGCTGCAGCGTCAGGGGTGCAGCCGCAGAACCAGAAACCAGAGCGCGGAATAGACTGATGAAGCAAGGAAAACTGAGAGCTCTTGTGCCAAGGCTGGCTTGCAGAGTGGACTGCCTCTGGTCACTTAATTCAGGGTGCTAGGCTTGCGGACCCACAGAGCTTGAGCTGAACAACTTCAAGTTGAGGCTCACAACTGAGTGATATGCCCTTTAGGGGCATTTAGTAGCACCCCTGAAAGAACTTTCCACCATGTCCTGCACTTGATCTTAGCCCAAAGGCCTAGAAGCGATCTAGCATGTCCTGATCAACAACCATCCTGAGCATTTCTCACTGGCCTTATGCTCTGTCCGTGTCAACTTCCTTAATAAACCTTTTCATTAGGAGTTAAAGGTGAGTTCTGTGTAGCCATTGTGATGGATATTAGATCCTACATATCAAATATAGAATATTCATTAAGACAACACAGATCGAATTCCTATTGGATTAGGCTTATACTACCTTCAAAATATTGCCGGTATGTCCATTCTGACCCATAATGAGAGGTTTCTGAGAACTCTAAGTCTTTGCAGGAGCAGAATGCCTCCTCTTTCTCTGGCGGACTAGTTTCAAACTGCTGACCTATTAACAGCCCATTGCATAACCACCAGGCCACCAGGGCTTCAACTCATGTAGCACCTACAAAATGCTATCTGCCATTCTAATCATTTGAATCTCTGTTTATTCCTAGTAGATTATAACCTTCTTCCACATAAAATCATCTATATTCTGCCTAAAATGTGTCCATTTGTCATCACAAACACAGTGTAGAGCTTCCAAGTGGTAAGTGTTGAAAACAGAAAGAAAGAAAAAAGTAAGAGAAGAGAAGCAATAAATTGTGTTTCTAATGATATTCTTAGGAGTAGTTGAGATAACATTCCAGTGAACTCTAGCATGTTTATTTTATGAGCTCGCAAATGTTCAGCTAAAATTTAGCTTAATCTGATATATTGTAAATGTTAACTGTATTTCAATACTTTTGAGAGTTTATTTATTTGTGGATTACCTTTGAAACATGATGACTTCGATCTATGGAATATTTTTTTAAATGTGAAGAATTGTTTAGGGGATTAGCAAGTGCTTGAAAATACTGAATTTTTTAGAGTTGATGTTACAGTTAGGATTGTGATAGTTAGGTTTTGGTTACGGGAGTGGTTCTAAGAAACAGGATCATAAATATGGGCTTCTCAAATTGATTCTCCAGCCTGATTCGGCCTAACAGCACTGAGAATGCTGCATCTACCCCTAAAGGTGGGTCAAGAACCCTTTGGGGGTCGAATCACCCCTTCACAGAGATTGCCTGATTCATAACAGTAGCAAAATTGCAGTTATGAAGTAGCAACAAAAATAATTTTATGGTTGGGGCATCACCACAACATGAGGACCTGTATTAAAGGGTCACGGCACTCGGAAGGTTGAGAACCACTGCCTAAAGTCATGGATAAGTCTGCCATCATTACTAGAGTGGGTGGTGTTAATCCATTATGTGGTTGATATTTTCCAGCAGTTTGTCAGGATGAGAAGTAAAGGGAGCTGGTTGGCTGGTCCTCCTTACAATAGAAAATGTGATTAAGGAAAGGGATCATCTCAGAACCTCAGAAGCACGTCTCAAGTGCTGAATAACAGACCTGAAAGCTTCTGCATGTGCTACAAGGGAGAACCTTCTCTCCTCTAGTAATGGAGCTGACAATGTCAAAAACAAAATCCAGAGTCTCATCACATGAGTAGATGAATTACAGCGTCAACTGAATTGTAAGTTTAGAAAAGTGTCTGATATTAAAGTAAGGGCATTAATGGGAAAGAAATCGGGCCATGAAATGTGGGATGGTAACACAGAATGGTGGTCCAGAAGAAGAGGGCATTGTGCCCCTAAGGTAGATAGAGTCACCCCAGTCAATAGATCCACTCCTCCCACTGAGGGGTTTAATCCACTATCAGTAAAAAAAAACTCACACTTGAGCAGATTAACCTCATTGTTCAAGCTGAAATACTAAGTGGGGCTGCATCTGGAGCATTGCATGGGGGAGATGCCTTGCAAGATAGATATTGCTGGAAGCCCCAAGGAAATACCCCCACCCATTATTTCTTCTAGATCTGTAACTAGAATTAAGTCTCAGAAAGTTCCTAAAGATGAGGTTCAGATGATGACTCAGGAAGAAGTACACTATACTCATAAAGATCTGCTTGAGTTTTCTAATATGTATAAGCAGAAGCCTGGGAAATATCCATGGGAATGGTTACTAAAGCTGTGAGATACCAGTGCAAGGAATGTAACATTAGACCAGTCTGAGTTCCTTGATATGGGCCCCCTAAGCACAGATTCTTAGCAAGAGAGGATCTAATAGCTTAATTGGTTGGTTCACTGAAGCCTGGGCTGCCAGATGGCCTAGATTAGACCAACTTGAGGTCCCTGACCTACCTTGGTATATTGTAGAAGGCATCCAAAAGTTTAGGGAAATTGGTATGTTAGAATAGATCAATCAGAATAATTCCATGGACCAAAAAAAGAGTGTGCCGTGGACATACCTTTCACCACAACCATAAGGATCAAGTTTGTGAAGTGGGCCCAACCTCTCTGAATATTCCTGGGATTGCTATTTTATGTCCACCCGGATTAACAGTGGGAACTGCCCTAAGTGAACTCCAATAATTGCCTACAATGGACTGATTGGTCCCCGTGGCGGTAGAAGGTGGGTGTCAGCACTGAGCCAAAAGAGACAGGGTGGGCATAGTTATGGTAATGGACAGCAAGATTTCATGTGGACTGATGGCATTGGCTACTTAGCCATGGTGTCCCTAGGAGTGAAATACATGGGAAACCTACTAAATATTTATGTGATCTATACAGGCAGAAGACTGCTAGAACAGGTGAACAGCAGAATAGAGAGTCACGACCCCTCAACCAATTCCCAGACCTGAGCCAGTTTACAGACCCACAACCCCGTGAATGAGGGGGAGGCTGGGTCCCTTTGAAGGAGGACCCTGCCACATCACTGAAGGGCTATACTGTTAGTCTTTCTTCTAGCCTTCCCCAAAGGGACCTGCACCCTTTCACAAGAGTGACTGTTCATTGGGGGAAAGGAAATAATCAAATTTTGGGAAATTACTGGACACTGGCTCTGAATTGACACTAATTCCAGGAGACCCAAAATGTTTCAAAGTCCCACCAGTCAGAGTGGGGGCATCTGGAGGTCAAGTTATCAATGGAGTTTTAGCTCAGGTATGCTTCACCATGGGTCCAGTGGGCTACAAACCCATCCTGTCATTATTTCCCCAGTTCCAGAATGCATCATGGGAATAGAAAAACTTAGTAACTGGCAGAAACACAGCAATGGATCCCTGAAATGTGGAATAAGGGCTATTATGATCGGAAAGGCCAAGTGCACACCATTAGAACTGCCATTGCCTAGGAATAGAGTAAACCAAAAGCAATACCGCATTCCTGGAGGGATTGCAGAGATCAGTGCCATCATCAAAGACTTGAAGGATGCAAGGGTGGTGACTCCTACCACATTACTGCTTAACTCACCTATTTGGCCTATAAAATCCAAAACAAAAACAAACAACTGATGGATCTTGGAGACTGACAGTGGATTATCATAAACTTAACCAGGTGGTACTCCAATTTCAGCAGCCATTTCAGATGTGATTTCATTGCTTGAGCAAATTAATACTTCTCCTGGTACTTGGTATGCAGCTATAGTTCTGGCCAATACCTTCTTTTCAATACCAGTCTCAAAGGACCATCAGAAGCAATTTGCCTTCAGCTGGCAGGGACAATGATACACTTTCACAACCCTTCCCCAGAGGTACATCAACTGTTCTGCGATAATTCAGTCTGAAGGGAACTTAATTGTTTGTCTCTTCCAGAAAATGTCAACTAGCACATTGACCTTATGCTGACTGGACCCACTAAGGAAGATGTATCAAACACCCTAGATTCACTGGTACCATATCTGTGGGCAAGAGGGTGGGAAATCAACCCAATGAAGATTCAGGTACCCTCCACCTCACTAAAATTTCTAGGGGTCCAGTGGTGTGGGGGCATGTCTAGACATTCTTACTAAAGTGAAGAATAAGCTAGTGCATCTGCAACACCCCCCCTCCCGACCCCCAACAACTAAACAGGGGCCACAATGCCTAATAAGCCTCTTTGGATTTTGGAGGCAAAATATCCCTCATTTGGGCGTGTTACTCTAACTTATATATCAAGTGACATGATAAGCCTCCAATTTTGAGTGGGTCCCAGAACAAGAAAAGGCTCTGAATCTCTCTTCAACCATTCAGGCTGC
>NW_022103915.1:77720173-77755038 GCF_000313985.2 Echinops telfairi | reverse complement strand
GGGGTGGAAGCTGGAATGGCACTACTCACTATTATTCCTAGGGATCCACTTGCAGCATTTTTGCTTCCTGTCTCAGCAAACCTATACTTTTCAGGCCTGGAGGTCCTGGTCCCGAAGGAAGGAACTTTCCCACCTGGAAACACAGCACGGATTCCACTGAACTGGCAGCTGAGAATGCCCCCTGCCACTTTGGGCTTCTCATGTCTTTGAATCAACAGGTCAGGAAGGTTATCCCTGTACTGAGTGGTGTGATTGATCCTCATTGCCAAGGAGAAATTGGACTGGTGCTACATAATCGAGGGAAAGAAGAATATGCCTGGAATCCAGGAGATTCCATAGGCTGACTCTTAGTGCTACCGTGCCCTGTTATTAAAGGAAATGGTAAGTTACATCAACTCAATCTTGACAGACATCTAATGATCCAAACCCCTCAGGAATGAAGGTCTGGGTCATCTCACCAGGCAAAGCTGAGGTGCTGACCAAGGGCAAAGGTAATGCAGAATGGGTAGCAGAAGAAGGTAGTTCTACCTATCAGTTACAACCATGTGATCAATTGCAAAATCAAGATTTGTGATTGTCAGGATTTTTTTCTTCGTATGTGCTTATTGACTATCTTTCCTTTTTTCATGTATGATGTACCATATGCAATCATATCCAATGTGTTTTCATTTATATGTATGATAGATGTATGCTGTTAGATAAAATGTGATTTCATTAATTTCTGGAAATTACATATGGCTAAAGAATTGTGTACAGGTGCCAAGTTAGAAAGGGGTGGACTGTGATAGGTTTATTGTGCCAACTTTTCCAATAGGAAGATGTGGAAGTAATCAGGTCGCAGTTTGATTGAAGGGGAAAGAGATAAATGGCTCTACCAAGTCTGATCCCCTCTCTCTCTCTCTTGCTCTCTGGTAATCACAGTGTGCTGGAGCTTACTGCTGCTTTAGCTTCTTCTCTGCCTCAACATGTGAGCCACCCTACCTGTGGGCAGGCCAACCCATGAATTGTGTCACTAGACCTGCTATGCCACACTACTGGTGCTTTCATAACTTGGGCTTGAGGCTGGTAGATCCTGTTGCTTTACATTGCCTGTGTTTGATATCCCATCCAGGCGTGCTTCACTAAGCTCCCAAGCTACTGACTGTTGGTGACCCATCTTGCTGCCTGTGAGCAGACTCTTGTTGCCTTGCCTGAGGGAGGACTTTCCTGTCTGCTTCCTTGACCTTGGACCCAGCAGTCCATGTGAGTTGAAGGACTTTCAGTATATTAACTCTTCCATAGAATTAAGTTGAACTGAACCCTCGGTACTGCTGTGTGGACTAATTAGCTGTTATATTCCTTCTTACTGTATAAACCTATCTTCATAAATATATAAAATCATGTGTCCTGGTTTTGTTTCCTCTAAAGAACCCTGCCTCACACACACAGGTTTATACTGAATTGTGTCAGAAAAATTAAAAAGCTGTATGTACACAAAATTATACTTGTGCATACTAATTTCTAGTTTCAAATTTCTTTAAAGTAAATAATTTACCTTCACCTTCACAGAGAACCTGTGAAGAATTATGCAGCATAAGGGCATGATTTTAAAGAGTTTGTGGTAGTTACATAATCTCCTGTCAGCTTGCGAAAGGGTAGAGTCTAGCTTGTCAATCAGGTCACAGCTTGATGACCTCATTTGGAGGTGTGAAGGAGATAAATAGCTCACTGGAGGACAACATGCTCTCTGCTTCAACTCTCTCTGCTCCATCCTGCTGATAAGCCACATGCAGCTATGTTGATGGCAGTGAGAGCCTTGGGGCTGGAGGAGCCATGTGGTGAGCCACACCACCACTGAGATGCTTCCACCACCACTGGATCCACAATACTTTCTACCCACTAGCATGTGGTCTTCCTGCATTCAGTGTCATTGCATATGTTGCATGAGTCTGAACAGGAATTTAAAGACTGGATCAGACATATGGACTAACATCGGACGTATAGACATGATCTGGACTGGGCTGGAATATTTTCTTAATGTACACTTGCTCTTTGATGTAAAATCTTTCTTACACACATTTGAGTGTCTATGGATTTGCTTCTCTAGTCTATCTGGACTAGCACAGAGATGATCTTGAGAATATCCCATCTGAATTTAGAAACAACCTTAAGAATAAGTCTGACATTTTAAACACTACAGTATGAAAATTAGGCTTTTCATGGTATAGCATCAAGGACATACAGAAAACAAGAGCTATTAAAAAGACAATAAAGAAATAAATGTTAAAAATGAATGTCTGAAGATACTCTTAAACTTGCTCTTGAATAGCTAAAGTAATTAATGAGATAACATATCTATATAGAGGATTTCAAAGAGTGATTCAAGTAAATAAAGTAAAGTGCGATGCTGAAATGTGCTAATACTTGACTTTAGACAGCTATAAGGATTTAATAAAATTGACATTTTTTCAAGATGTAAGAAATTTTTGAAAAATCAAGCTTTGGAGTGCACTATTGAAGGATTCTGTGGGTACGCTGACTACAATAGGTTCACACTTGGCAATGATTATGAGAAGCTGGCAAAATTTCATTCTGTTGTATATATGATCACTATATATGGAAATCCATCTGACAGCGTTGAACATCAGTACCAAAAGATTGAATGGCATCAAAATAAAAATTCACTGTCATCGAACTGAATGTGAATCGAGGACACAGGAAACATCAAAAGAAGACAAGAAATACATAATCACGGTAGCACCCTCCCCCCAAAAATCAGTGTTCAAGCATTTCAGGAGGTCGCATATAATCCAGAAGCAATGGTATTGAAGAATGATAGGAATGTGGCACAGAAGACATTGGTGAAGAACCAAGCTCTAGAATGTCATGGAATGCCATTTGAGATGCTTCAGAAAATGGATGAAACACTGGAAGTGTTTATTCATCTCTGTCAAAAAAAATTGGAAAACAATTACCCAGTGAATCGACTGGAAGAGATTCATATTTATGTTCATCCCAAAGAAAGGTGACACAACAGAATGAAGATATTACCAAGCAATGTCTTTAATATTGTATACAAGTAAAAATTTGCTAAATAATTCAAATATGGTTGCAGTAGTCTATTGACTTCAAACTTCAAACAGTAATTCAAGTCTATGGTAGTTACATAATCTGTTGTCAATTTGAGACTTACGAGTGAAGGAGTGGAGTTTAACCTGTCAATCAGGTCACAGTTTGATGACCTCACTTGGAGGCAGTAAGAAGATAAATAGCTCATTAGAGGGGGGGCACATGCTCATTCCTTGGGAGACATACCTGCTGAGAAGACACATGGAGAGAGGCTGATGGAGCCCTAGGAGCCACGTGGAGACCCCTACCAGCACTGAGATGCTTACAACACCACTAGATTCACAAGACTTCCCACCCACTGGCCTGTTATCTTCCTGCATTCAGCAACATTGCATGTGTTTCATGAGTCTGAAGGGAACTTTATAGATTGATATCAGACACATGCGCTAATATAGGATTTATGGAATTGATCTGGATTGGGCTGCGATGTTTTCTCAATATTCAACTGCTTTTGTATATAAATCTCTTTTTTATACACATATAAGTGTCTATAAATTTGTTTCTCTAGTCAACTCAGACTAACACAAAGCTGGATTCAGAAAGGAGGTAGAATGGGTATACCATTGCGGATGTCAGCTAGATTTTAATTGAAAGTAAAAAAAAAATTAGAAAGTTTTTTTCCTGTCTATATTTATTATGCAAAGACATTGGACTATATGAATCATAGCAAACTATGAATAACTTTGAGATGTATGAGAATCCCAGAGTATATATCATTGTGCTCATAAAGAATCTGTACATAGACAAAGAGGCCATAATTCAAACAGACCAAGAGAATGGCTAGGGGTGTATCTCAGTTGTGTCCTTTCACCATCTGTATGCTGAGCAAAAAATATGCGAATTTGTATGCTGAGCAAATAATCTGTGAATTTGGACATGAAGAACATGACATCAGATTGAAAGAAGACGATTAGCAACCTATGATATACAGATGACACAGCCCCGCTCTCTGAAGCAAAGAGGACTTGAAGTACTTACTGATTGTGATAGGTTTATTGTGCCAACCTGGTCCATAGGAACTTGTGGAATTAATCAGTTTGATTGGAAGGCAAAGGGATGTTGCTCTGCAAGGTCTGCCCCTCTCTTGTGCTGCTGCCTTAGCTAGTTCTCTGCCTCATCCTGTGAGCTAGAATACCGGTGGGCCAAGACAACCCATGAATTGTGTTGCTAGAACTTGAGGCTCCTTCAAGACCTGCTTTGCCACACTGCTTATGTGTACATCACTTGAGCTTGAGGCGGGTGGATTCTGTTGCCTTGCATTGCTTGAGTTTGATAGCCTATCCAGGCCTGCTCCGCTAAGCTCCCAAACTAGTGACTGTTGCTGACCTGTCCTGCTGTTGGCTGCCTTGCCTAAGGGAGGATTCTGAGATCTGCTTCCTTTACCTTGGACCTGGCAGTCCTTGTGAGTTGAAAGACTTCCAGTATATTAACTCTTCCATGGAAGTGAGTTGAACTGAGCCATCTGCACTGTTGTGTGGACTAATTAGCTGTTATATTCTTTCTTGCTGTATAAACCCATCCTGATATATATAGAAATATATATAGATATTCATAATTGTCCTGGTTTTGTTTCTCTAGAGAACCTGATTAACACACTGATTAAATCAGACTACAGCCTTCAGTATAGATTATACCTCAACATTAAGAAAACAAAAATCCTCAAGATAAAATGATAAAAACAATCCTCAAAACCTCAAAATGATATGATAAAATATATAAAGTATTGATCTATCAATTATTTGATTTTACTTGAATCCAGAATCAATGTCCAAGGAATGACTAGATAAGAAAGAACATATTTCCTTGGACAAATCTACTGGAAAAGAGCTCTTTGAAGTCTTCCAAAGCAAAGATATCACTTTAAGGACTAAGCTGCACCTGACCCAAGCCATGATAATTTTAATTGCCTCCTATGCATATGAAAACTGGACAATGAATAAAGAACGCTAAATAGAGAGCAGTCCCTTTAAATGAATGTGCTGGCAAATAATATGTTATAGACCATGGAATTCCAGAGGACTGAACACCAAGAATGCTGCTTAGAAGTGAAGATGGTTAGACTTAGTTTTATTTGATTTGAATAGTATATCAGCGAAAAGCAGTGCCTAGCGAAGGACATGGTGCTTGGTCAAGTAGAGGCTCAACAAAAGTGATGAAGCCCCTCAATAAGAGGGATCGAGACAGTCATTGCCACAATGACTCAAACAGAGCAACAAGTGTGAAGGTAAGGCAGGACCGACCTAATGACATCCAATGACAACATATCTATCTTCAACAGTACATGAAAAGAAGATGGGAGGAATACATAGTCACTTTGACAAAATGAAATGGTCAACATTCAACATTTTGAGATCTCATGGTGCTTAAGGAAGAAATCCAAACTTCACTGAGACGTTACTGAAAAATAAGATTTTAGGAATTAGCAGGATGCCTATTAAAATGTTTAAATAAACTGATGCAGTTTTAGGCAACTCAGTAGTCCATGCCAACAAATTTGGAAGTAAGCTAGCTATCTAGCTAACCAACTAGAAGAGATTTATATATTACCAAGTAGAATAAAGAGATTATCTATCAATATCATCAATATTACATGCAAATAAAATTTTACATAAGATAATCCAAAAACACTTGCAATAGTACATACAGGGAACTACCAGAAAATAAAACTTTAATCAGAGCAAATAATCCTAGAAGCAGTACTATATATATTTTACGAACTACTGTATCAGGATCAGAGGAAGACTCTTTATAACAGCCTATGATCTAGAAATGACAAAGTTGATTGCTGAGAGTGATGAGGATTTAAAGCACTTACTGATGAAAATCAGAGAATGCAGCCTAGAGTAAGGATTGTAACTCAGTATAAAGAAAATAAAACATGCTCGCCCGTTGGTCCCTGAGATAAACACATGTGGGGTTAATTGAAGGGCGGAGAGATAAATGGCTCCGTGAGCCTCCCCTTTCTAGAGTTTCGGAGGCTATACCTTTTTGGTAGCAAGCAGCCTCTCTTTTAAAGAGAAGCTGGTGAGTTTAAACTGATAACTTTGACCTGATGTTTGATGACTGGGTTAGCCGGCTTCCCTAGAGAAGCAAAACCAGTGACTCTTGTATGCAGATGTGCAGCAAAGGAAATTCAGATCAAGAAATGGCTCACATTGTTGGAGAATTGGTAAAGCCGATTTGGTTCTAGTGCTTGGGTCAGACGTAAACTGAAAGCTTCTCCTGACTCTTGGAGTTTTAGGGGCTGATGAGTGGGAAGCCGGTGAAGCAGGGACAGTACAGGCTGGTGGATGCTGAGCTGAATCAACCCAAGATTGGCCAAAATGAATCCAAGGTTGGCTGTTCACTGTTGGCCCCTGGATTCAGCAGGCCACGTGACAGGAGGTTGATGAACCACATTTGGTGGTTTCCAAATCCGGCTAGTTTCCAGACACTGTCAATTTATACTAAGAGTAGGTTGCGGCCCGGAATGAAGCCTCCCTCAAATGTAGCAGGGCTGTGACGGGTTAAGGAGGCATATTCTCCCCCTAGTGGTGTAGTGGTTGTGCTCAGAAGTCAGCATTGACTGCATGGCAGTGAGTTTGATTTGGCTTTTGGGGTCTCCCCACAATTGTTTGACTGCTTCATAGATGATCCCATGATGGAGTTGACCACACTATGTCATATCATGGGAGAACCCCCGCCACCATGCTGATGTAAAACCTGTCACAGTGGCTTCACCCCTTAACCCACAGCCCTACCAGGGTTATAATATACTTCTCAGACTCATAATGAATTTTGTATACCTTCTAAATTAAGATAGTGTGATATTTTTAATTTGAGCTATCACCTTAGTTTAATGTATGCTTTGCATGATTTTTCAAATTTCAGAGTCATAAAAGTTTAAGCTAATTAAAGAAGTAGGTGCTGTGGCTAAGTGTTATTCAGTTGATTTCTACTTACAACAACTCCATGTGATAATGTAGACCTACTGACTATAGGATTTTCTTGACTCTAATATTTAAAACAGTAGACTGTCAGGAGAATCAGGTGGACTTCAACCAAGAATGTTTTTCTTAACAACAATGCACTGCAATTGCATCAATCAAAACAACAACAGCAAAAACCAAACAATGCCATCGAGTCTACGCCAACTCATAACAGCCCTAAGGGACAAAGTAGAACTGCCCCCTGTGAGTTCTCCAGACTGGAACACTTTATATAATTGTAGAACGTTCTGTCTTTCTGTAATGTTCCGTCTTTTATAAAATACATATCAACAATTGGGAGGGCAGTCACAGACTGGTGTTTATACGATCACGTCAGAGCTCACTCAATTGCACTTTGCAGCAGCGTATTGAACTCATTGCCATCAAGTCACTGCTGACTGATGGCATTGGGTTTGTTTCTGAGAATATAACTGTTTATGAGCATAGAAAGTCCAGTCTTTCCCCTGCAGAGCTGCTGGGGTCTTTGAATCGCCACGCATGCAGATCGCAGCCCAACACAGAACCACTACCCCATCAGAGCAGCATCTGCATTATTTACCTAAATATATGCCCATATGTTACAACGTTGAACAATACCTAAGTAATCCAATTAAACGGGACATCAGCAAAGTCTTCCTCGTGGGCTTTAACTACTTTTCACTCCGCATTCAACAAGTTGCTGGTCCCCAGCAGCAGCTCTTTAAAGTCAAGGGATTCTTTTCAAATGATGACAGATACAGAGTGAGTCCACCAGATGTACCCTGGAAGAAAGGCCTAATCATCCACTCTCAAGAATATCAGCCACTGTAAACTCCGTGGAGCACAATTCTACCCTTACACCTCTGGACTGCCTGAGTTGAGATCAACTCCACAGCGGCTGGAAAGGAAAAGAAAGGAAGGAAGGAAGGAAGGAAGGAAGAGCCTACAAAGGAGAATACGTTTAACAATGTTCAAGTTTTACAATAATATTTATTATTTGTCTTTAATTACATATTATCAATATATAATATATTATATATTTTACATATATGTAAACTAATATTTATTATTAGTGGGTCATATTTTCCCTGAATTTTAAATGTGCATCTTTTATTGTGCTTTTTCCCTGTGAAGAAATTAAAGAAGGAGGAGATACTGAAGAGAAAAGTGAGATGAGTTGTTATAGAATCATCATAGTCTACGGCCATACCACCCTGAACGCGCCTGAACTCATCTGGTCTCAGAAGCTAAGCAGGGTCAGGCCTGGTTAGTACTTGGATGGGAGACCACCTGAGACTACTGGGTGCTGTAGACTTAAAAAAAAAATCATGATGAGTGCAAAGAAGCGGTAAAATAAATGGATTTTGAAAGAGTATTGACTTAAGGGATTTCAGAGCTGCTGCTAGTCTATTGTTGTGAGCTGTCATGTTGACCACATATGATATCGCAGAGCTACTCCATTGCTTCCCTAACCGGCAATTTTTGAGAGAGCAGATCTTTCCCAGCTCTTTTCTTCTTTGCGCACCTGGTAGGTTTGAACCACTGCCCTTAAAGCTAGCAGGTGACTGCTTAACATTTGCACTGCCCCAAACCCAAGGTATAATCATACGTGAAGTTATGAGTTTCTAGTGCTGAGAGTCAATAGTTGGTAAGTTAAAGTTCAAACATATTATGTGCACAGGCAAGGAGTTTAAGAGTTCATTGTGGAGGACAAGAGGGGTGAATCAGTTGCCAGAGTCCTTTTTCATGAATCTTCGCATTTACAGCAAAAGCTGTTTCTTCTGCCTGGAATGTCTTTACAACCACCCATTTGCCTGTCAAACTCCTATGCTTTTTCAAGTACCAGCCCAAATATCAACCACTCTATGAATCACTGCCTATGAATCATGTCAAATTAATTCCTCCAAGCTCTCTGATCTTATAGCACTTTATTCCCACCTTGATTATAGCATTTAACAGATTGAGTTGTATCTATACTTTTATAAATACATTTCTCCATAAACTGTGAATGCCACAATGGTAGTCACCAGACTGCAATCCCTCTGGTAAATTCCATCACACAGCCAATGCCTGCCAGGCATCTGGTTCACAATATTATATTTATTAAGTAAAATAATGTATAAATAAGTAATAGCCAACATGGGGACATACAAGAAAGAATAATTAAGTCTTGTTCAAGAGACAGGGAGACATTCACTTAAAATGAATCAGTCAAACCCGACTTTTCAAAGGTCTTAGGTTTAGCTAATTATAGAACCAGAAGAAAAATCTTGCTTGAGTAATGATAGAAGCCAAAGCACAGCATGAGCAGAGGCTGAATGCATTCAGAAATTATATGGATCATCATTCATTAGTGAATTTGTTTAATAGATATGTGTTCATCACTCCTATAGCCCACATATTGGTGAAGTAGAATGAATAAAAATAAAATAATAATGTAATTTCCTTGTCATCAAGGATCTTAACAAGCTCCTCTAAAGTCAACCCCTAATGACAACCACTGGTCTAATTTCTGTGACCATAGCTTATTTTGGCTCTTTTCCATTTGGTTTCTTTTCACTCAGCATGATATTTTGTAAGATTCATCATTTGTTCTGTGTATCATTAGTTTGTTGCTCTTTATTGCTGAATAGTAGTACCTGCTCATCTGTTCAGGAGACCCGGTGAGTCAGGGAACACATTGGGCTGCTGACGGCAAGATCAGTAGTCCGTAATCACTAGCTGGTCCAAGGGAGAAACACAAGGCTTTCTACTGTGTAAAGACAAGCGATCTCAGAAATCCGCAGGAGCAGTTCCATCCGGCTCTCTAGGGTGGTTATGAGTTGAATTGATATGATGACAGTGCATTTCTTTCTTGGTTTCTTCTTCTGCTAATGAATATGTGGATTTATTATTCACATTATATATTATTCATAGGATTACTGATTCATAGGCCAAGTATATATTTGAGCCAATAAGAAATGGGAAACCTTTTCCCCACATGATTGCTTAATTTTTACATTAAGAACAGTAGTGTATAAGGGTTCTGCTATCACCCACCCTATGCTTTCTAGTAACTCCCATTTTCAGTATAATTTTAAAGTTTTAAATCATTCCAGTAATTGTTTTAATTTTCAATTCCATGATGACCAATGAAGTCAAGCATTTTATAGCTTTATTCATTATTTATACTTTTATGTGTGTGAAATAACTCCTTAAGAATGGTTTTTAAGAAAGAATAGGCAAGACCCAACTGTAGAGAAGTTGAAAATATGGAACCAAAACACGAATTCGGAGAATACGTTCTTGGAGAGAAACAAATATCATGCCCATGGATACAACTTTTATTACAAAAATCAAGTTTGTGAATTTTTCTATCTTCTAATTTTGTTGCATCGGGCCTCAAATGTGTTCTTAGAACATCTTAGATAAGTTGTGTTTTTTACTACATACTAGCCTTTGCTGATTTTGACATTGCATGTGATTTCAAGAACACTGTTTTCTTGCATGTAACAGGCATCCAGCAGTCACATGAATCCACAGCAGAATTTGGATGCAAATACGGAATACATGAAGTAAGCTATGTCACACAGCTGAAAACATATAAAGAGTTTTCTGAAGGTCAAAAGCAAGGAAGGATAAATATGACGTACAGTCGATAAAATTATATAAAATAATGACCAGAGATGAATAAAATGATTATACATGCTGCAAATCTATGAGAAGAAAATGTAAGTCTTTGAATTTAATGACAGTCTAACATCTGTGTCATTTAAAAGCAGTCGCTTTCTAATAAACATTCCACATTAGTAATACATTCTATGTGAAAACCAATGACATAAGATTTAAAATTTTAATTTCCCTGCATGGTTTTAATGACAATGTATTTTATATGTAATAAAATCCACACATGGTAATCGTAAACAAAATAGAAACAACGATCTTATTTCAGTTAAAGTTTACTTTCCTTGACAACCTCACTTGCCGCAACCTTTCATCTCACAACCACACAACAGCCTCACGAGTCAAGTGTTGGCTGACGCATCATTTTCAGCTCCATGCAGTGGACCACCGAGAAATAAATATTCACAAATACAAAGTTCATCTCTTTGTTCCTTGCCTTCCTTCTGTTGCAAGAACTATAACAAAAATCAAATGAATAAAGACGAGAATTGTAGTCTGCATTTTAGGATTGTTAAAGGTTTCTCTGTTTCTGACAGTTTGGCTTTCTTTTGTCATTTTCTCACTTAAATGTTGTAAACTCAGAAAGTGCTAAGCTAAGATTCTTTATGTAGTGTTACACATGCCATAAGACAATATTATTTTACCATGTCAAAGTTGTTTGCACCATTTGGAGCACATCTATCATCAAAGCTCAATTAAATGGAGTCTTTCTATCTTCAACTAAAACAAACTGTTTACTTAGATTTGCTCAGTGTTTACTTCACAAGAGGTAGAAGACCCAAATAGCGCACTAACATAGGTGTCTGGGGATAGACCAGAGGTCAAAACATTCAACCCAAGGAAGGAGGCCCTCTCTTTTGGTTGCAACAAGAGACTTTCTTTTTCTTTTGCCAAGTAAATGGCTGCATTATAATGTTATTCATACCTGACTGGTGTCCTTACAATTCCTCTATTCAAACTGAAAAGGGATATATTCTCTTTGTTGCAAAGTATTAAATTTGTCCCTTGAGATTAGTGTATAGGCAGTTTTAAAGGATGAAACAGGATTAGATAAGGTTTCCTCACGAGAAAGAGTTCTGAAACAGTACGGCAAATCCCCCTCATATTACTTATATTGAAAAAAATCTTTTGTTTTAGCACTTCAAATCACAAGTCACATTCAGTAAATTATTTGTTGACAAAATGATTCTTTGTGAGGTTTTGTGAAATATAGGCAAGTTACAATTCACATATAGGGGGAAAAGATGACACTTGTCTAATTTTATTTGAGATTTTATATATTTGAAATCCCTCTATGAAATGTATAATTTAAATGTGATCTAAGAGGCTGATATAAAAAGATGATCGTAATTTAGGTTATCTGCTTAAAGAGTCAGTACAGTTCAGCTTTTCTTGGTGCTGAGAGAAGGGTTGAACATCATAGTACATCTTAACGCAACTCAGACAACATTTGTTCAATTTAAGAGAGTCCGAATGAGGCCGTGGAAACCTCAGAAATGTGTTGGTTGTTCATTTCACTTATTCAGTTACAGTTAATGATGTTGTACACCACAGGCAGATATGAATGAGTATTCTCATCATTTTCCAAAACAAAACAAAAGCTATCAAACATTGATAAATGTTTCTTTAGAAGGAAAACAATAGCTTATAACAAGAGATTCCTTCTCTGGTTACATTCCAGACAGTCCAAAACCAAACCCATCACTCAGAACCACCCTAAAGAACAGAGTAGAACGGCCCCAAATGGCTTCCAATGTTGTTATTTCAATGGAAGTCGGCTGCCACACTCTTCTTGGGCAGAGCCCCGGGGGGTTCACTCTGCTGAGTGAGCCCCTGTTAGCAGCCAAGAGCGTAAGCACTCGGAATTACTAGGCAAACTGCTACAAGAGCGCATGGTGACTGAATTCTGCTGCAGGTTTAGTGTACAGAATCGGACAGGGACCAGGTCAGACCTCCTAAATTCCAGGAGCTTCTTCACTTTCGACTTTGACAGCAAGCCACAAATACCACTTTTCTTAAATGTTCCTACACACAAGGGTGTGTGTGTGTGTGTGTGTGTCCATAAATGACTCGGGAGGGCTCTCAACTTTTGTCCCTGTTGTTTATTGCCAGTCCATTTTGCCTTGTGTGCACACAGCAGAACTGCTGCAATGCGATTGCAAGGCCGTGACCTTTGGAAATCAGCTATCCAAGCCTGTGTTCCATGATGATGCTGGGTGGACTGGAACCATCAACCTTTGAGCTAATAGGTGAGTGTTTTGCCATTTGCTCCACGTGGGGCTCCTTTAGTTTTTGATCCAGAATATATATCACAACAATTCCTTAATTTAAGAATTTTAGGCTGAAGATTATAATTTTGTTTACATATACAGATTTTGAAAGCTTAAAAAAAAGAATTTTGAATATGAGATTTTTTTGCTCAAAAACCAGAGTGGGAGGGGCGGCGGGGATATTGCTTTCTATCTTAGTGGCACCTTGTCATCTGACAACCAGGAAACCTTCTGCCTGCACTTCTCTTTTTCACATTGCTGCCAGGTTATCAATCTTCCCATTGGAAAGCTCTGCTCATGCCAGTCTAGGCTCACAAATTATCTGAAGCTTTCCACCCGTCTCGAGAACAACATCCAAATTCTTTGGCTTGATGTTTAAAGCCCTGGACGATCTTTCTCTAAAGCTTGCAAGCATGATCTTTCTGCGTTAATTGTATACCATTCACAGGTACATCCACACACTCACTACCGCATACTTTCTTAGCAAGTGCCCACGTATATATCATCGTTTGAGACTTTCACAGCATCATGATGTTTTCTCAGCTTCGTTTTTAGATTTTTCATATTTTAACTTTTCATATTTCACCCACTATTACCTTAGGGTTATATGCAGGTCTGCTTTGGGTACAGACCAATGTGTTGATCCCCTATATGTAATATGAAGATGTTATGTCCCAGACCTGCTTAGAAAGGTGTAGGCCATTTAAAAAGGACTTTGTTATTTTAGCAGGACAATTAAATCTCCATGTGATGGAGCTTCTGTTACTGAATCACTCTGGAATGTCCTAGTGTCCTCCTGATTTCCATCTATACATTCTATTTCATTTAGTAAAAGAGTGTTTTGATTTATGAATAAGACCGACATGAAAGTAAACGTGCATGCAGTATGACAAAAAGAAAATTATGAATAGTTGCAAACATTCAGTTACTGAACTTGATATTTTTCCTCATTTCATCCTATTTTAGATCATGAAAAGAGAATCCTAAGATTTAATATTATAAGATAAAAGCAAAACTATAACTTCCATCAATTCCTTACTTTGTAAGAATGTTGCCAACTTTGTATATAGTTTTCTGAAATTACCTGTTGAATATTCTGTATTTAAAGTAGATTCTATTTCTGTGAAAATTGTGATGTGAATGAGAGGGAAGGAGGAGTGGACCCAAGTTCATCTCTAGAAAATTGGACATCCCCTCACAGAAGGGTCACAAGGAAGAGACAAGCCAGTCAGGGTGCAGTATAGTACCGATAAAATATACAACATATTTTCTAGTTCTTTAATGCTTTCTCCCCACCCTCCCCTATTATCATGACCCCAAATCTACCTTACAAATCCTGCTAGACTAGAGCATATACTCGGATAAAGTTAAGAGCTCACAACACAGGAATCCAGGGCAGATAAACCCCTCAGGACCAATAATGAGAGCAGTGATACCGGGAGGGGAAGGGGAAGGTGTGGGGAGAAAGGGGGAACCGATCACAATGATAGACATATAACTCCCTCCCAGGTGTACGAACAACAGAAAAGTGGGTGAAGGGAGAGAGCGGTCGGTGTAAGACATGAAAAAAAAATGTATCAATTATCCAGGGTTTATGAGGGATGGAGCGTGGCAGGAGGGGACCGAACTGGCACCAAGGGCTCAAGTAGAAAGATACGGTTTTGAAAATGACGAGGGCAACAAATGTACAAATGTGCTCGACACAATGGATGGATGGATGGATTGTGATAAGAGCTGTAAGAGCCCCCAATAAAATGATTTTTAAAAATTAAAAAAGAAGAAAATGGAGATGTAGTCAATTTCTATGACCAGTCTAGCTGTAGAGGCGTGGAGGAGTGGTTGGTGTCAGAGTAAGTAAAGAAGTGTGAACCGTGGAGACATTTCTGAGCCTTGCCTAATTGCTAAAGAAAGCCATAGGAGGTCCGATAATGGCACCAGAGTCATTTATTGCAAAAGTAGCTCTCTAAAGGTAATTTGTGAACTTATGTGAAAATACAATGAGCACAAAGGAAGGGAAAATAAATGAAAACTGGATGGTATAGAAAAGAGAAAGGAAATATTTGAAAACATTAATTTCATTTAAAAATTCTCTTTCTCCCCACGTTCACAGCCACATAATACTTTCCATTCAATCCTAGATTAACTTTTTATTTCCCACCTAGATTCATCTCCTGTAACATGTAGCCCTCTGACTCCCACTATTTAGGGTTCCGTATTGGGTTAGAAATTACTTATTCTCTCTCTCTAATACGAGGTCAATTATTTGGCAGCAAGACAGGAATCATATTCTTGGTATCCTCTAGCCTATATTCTTGAGCCAGACATCTCCATAACAATCTATACTCTACAAAGTTGCAGAGTTTCATTAATAAAATTAAAATAGAAATGACATCATATTTTGTGGACATCATTTGCTTCTTTTTAAATCAGATTTGTCTAGGTTTTTCTGTAGTAACAAGTAACAATCTAAGGGATATTTTTAAAAGATGTGTATTTTTCCCTTATGTTATAAGTCAGTGGGGAATTAGCTATAACTCTTTCCCTCCTGTATCTCTCATTACAGGACCCATACAGTGAGGGAAACCTTAAAGATGTTATGTTAGGGAAGGGATAATCATAGGATCACATAACAATCTTTAAAGCTTCTGCTTGTCTGTCATGTGAGTCACTTGAGCTTACAGATCATTTAAAAAGAACCTCCTGTGGCCAATCCTGGAGGCCATTAGGCAGTGAGTAATGTAAGTCTGTCATAAAGAAGGATGGCAAGTAATCAGAAACAATCACCAAACACAAAATAACAATACTGTGTATTGTAACATGTTTTTCCTATGCTCTCCATAGATATAAGTAACAAAATAAGGAAGATAAAAAGTGTTGGCTTTGATTTCCTTATAAAATTTATATTTGCAAGAAACTAAATAAACATTTATGGTCTAGTCTTGACAAAAGCCAACTGAGGAATCATACGTTTATGTCCAGATAAATATGTCTTGGCCCAATTAAACCTGGGTGGTATGTTTTCCTGGGGAATATATTAAAAATTCATAAATAAGTTCCAGAGAATTCGAAATCTCTAGGAAATTGACAGAAATGTTTAATTTCTTAGGTTATGTGTGAATCATACCTGTTCCTAGATAGACATGGCAGAGCCACATAAGTCATATATTGGTTCACGGTACAAATGACATATGTGAATGTCATGGAATCGGGGAGCCAGGTCCATTATCTCAGCAAGATAAAAGGAAATGCATAAAATCCTCGCCTAATCCCTTAGACATTTTCATCTTTGGCTTATCGGTTTTCCTGCAATAGACTGACTATTCCTGACCATTCAGTACAGCTCATGAGAACGCTACAAAGCTTACATTTTGCTGACTATTTGCATTCCTGCTCTAATTAATGTCCCTGGACTCAGTTTTAAAACAAGGAACGTCAAGGCTGATGTTTCAGTAAGAGACTATAGCAGAAAACTTCACGAATACATGAAACTATAGAAAACATGTGAGTATGGGAGAGTTCAAAGAGTGCAGTATTACCTCATTCAACTACACTAATTTTATTTAGGTTTAGGCTAGAAGACATCTTTAGAAACTGATTTTAAAAGATGGATTAAAAATTATTTGTAATTACCATATCAATTGTTTGTTTGTGTAAATGCTGCCAAAGCATTTAGGAGTGCTTGAGAACAGTTTCTTCTCTTAAATATATTTATTTTACAGTTTTATTTACATTTACTAGCCTGGGAAAACCTTTCATCATAGATCTATGAGAGACACTGGTTTTCATGTAATTGAAAAAATACAAGCAAAGCTGTTATTTTGCATCATGCAGACAAAAGAAAAAAACACTCAGTTGCTTTCCATCATATGAACAGTAAGCAGGGAAATCCATGTAAAGGATGCTGCTTATAGGTAGAAAAAGAGCCTTTTTATATTGTTTTGGGGACCCGGTAAAACATTTGCAGCAAGTAGAGTAGAGATAAATAAATGTGTCTATGTGAGTAGATATATATGGCCATTGAACATAATTATATATCATATTTTAGGACAAATAACATATGCACTATGTATTTTTGCATTCAGCACAAACCACACACACATTATTTTCATAACTGTGCTAGACCAATATTTTTACATGTTGATGACTTCCATTTCAGTTTTTTTTTCCTACCCGAAAGATTGAATGTCAAGTCTTTGTCTAGTGCTTGTTGGTGAAGAGATGTGGTTACCAGCTGGAGACCCTCACCAGCCTACCCATGACTGCCTCTCTGGACAGCAATGTTTCCCTGTTCTGCAAACCACTTTCCCCAGTGCTGGAAGAAACCACATTATTTTTTATTTCCCACCCAAGAAGCAGCCCTCCCCAGGAGTGCTGGCACCAATGCAGGAAGATGGACAGGTCTGCGCAACCCCTGCCAGGCAGGAGACAGTGCACTACAGCTGCACACATTCTATCCTGTCCTTCTGTTGATCAGTGACCAAGCTTGGGCCACTTAACTCTCCCATTCTCCTACAGGGCATGCCCTGGAGCCGGCCTGAGAACCATAAGTGCTGTGAGATCAGCTCTTTGTTGATTGGACAAAATAGGTCTACATATCCACCCACTTTGAGCAAACTGACTACACCCACACAATTCTGCCAATAAACTTCTCCACAAGATCTGAACACAACATTTACAGCCCTGTGGGCCATCCTGTAATAGGGAAATGGCAGCCCTGCACAGAGCCCCATGCCTGATATGCCACCTGTCTTTGGTACACATATCTGGGGACAAAGAGGGGACAAGGAACTCTATCACTCATAGGCCAGGCACAAATAACTCAGAGCAAATATACATTTTGAAATTTTTATCATATGACTACCAAGGTCCTATCAAACACATCCATTATCACTTCTAGACCAGTTTTATTATACATATATAAATTATAATTTAGTTATAAAAATGTTATAATGTTATTATACAAATATGACCCAAAGTAACATTTTCAGGTGATAGAATTAGGGTAAATGAGGACAAAATTTTACTTCTGAAAAATGTGACAAGACATGCACAGTGACACAGGCACACTGTCCCAAATTTTTAAACATACTTTTTGTCATTGCTGCCCATTATATGTAAAGGTGAATTTTATACAAGGGCAACGTATTTGCAAAAAATATATAGCATGTGCAAGGGTTTGTCAGAAAGTATTGCTACAGCATCATAGAAACCATTAAACAAAAACATTGAAATGTGAAGCTATTGTTTCTCAACTTAAGCTCCATCTAAAGCCATTTATGAAGACATTGTTTCCCTATCTCTAACACTCCCTTTGTATTATGTGACTTAGACTAATCCCACCTCCAAACAGCAGTTTGGGCATCCTCAGGGGACTCACACTGTGTTCCTTCTAAATGTCCATTGAGTTTTAGAAACAAACAGACACAAAGATCAGGGCTGGAGGGAGGGAGAGTAAAATTTCCCAAGCAAATTCTTACATGATTGCTATCTCTGAACAGGTGAGCAGGTATGTTGGCATGGTGGCATGAGATTCCTGTGTCAACTTCCGGGTCTTTTAATCACCAGTGCAGTTTTCAATATTCTTCTTCTTTTTTTTTTCTTTTCCTAATAGACCTCTGTGATTGTCCGGTATCTTGAGAAAATAATCTATCAAGATTACCCTATTAAAATCAAAAGCAAAACAAAGCAAAAAAAACAGTAGTCATAACCTTCTCAGCTATCTTTCTGACTTGAATTTAACTAGCCCAGCAGATTCACTTAGAAGCAACTCTTTTGCTTGGAATTTTCTTAAGGCAATTCAATAAGACTAAAACAATCATATTACTGAAAGAACATGTGTAGAGCTATCCACTAGTCACAGAAATATGTTTAAGTATGTTATATTCGCAATAAACCCATGCATGTATAAACTGGAGCCCTAGTGGCAAACTTTGTTACTTACCCTTGCATGTGTGTGTGTGTGTACATATATGTATGCGTGCATATATAGGGAGGAATTTTAAATTTTAAAATAGATTAACGTTTGTGGTAAAATGGAGCTAAATGATTATATATATGTAATATATATATATATATATATATATATATATTTTATAGATATAAAATACACATAAATTTTATAGATATAAAATTTCCCAACATAAGGTCCATCAAGACCAAGGAACTTTTGTAAGTGATAATATCAACACTAAAGGCCTGAGGATAATTTACCCACGTAAATGTCATCTTTTTTACATTATTAACTGAAGAAAATGGTTGGCCTTTAAAAATATTTTTAAGATTAGAAAACAAAAAGAAGTCAGAAGAAGCCAAATGAAGACTACAAGGTGAATGCTTTATACTTCTCCCTTGAAACGCTAACAAAATTGTCCTTGTTTGATGAAAAAAAATGGACCAAAGGACTCTAGTGAAGCTGTCCTAAATGACTTCTTTTGCCATAGCTTTAGCTAACTTTCTCCAAATACTGTCCATAACAAGCAGGTGTTACTGTTCTTTGGCCCTACACAAAGTCAACCAGCAAAAGGCCTTGGGAATTCCGCCAAGCTGTTGCCGTTGCCTTTGTTCCTGATGGGTCAACGTTATCTTTGAGAAGAGCGCTTCAACCTCTTGGTAGCTTTTGCTTCATCTTCAGGATCATATTGGGTAACGCGATACCTCATCTTGTATTACAATTCTCCAACAAATACTTTGCGCTCTTCACTTGTTTAAAATTTCTACTGATAGCGCTGCTCTTATCTGCAACTGATCTGGGCACCACAGTTTTGGAACCTACTGAGTTGAAGTTTGCTCAAGTCTAAAATTTCAATCAGAACTGTGTAATCTGAACTAAATGAAATGCCTATGGTGTTTACTATTGTTTCTGTTGTTAACGGTCAATCTTTATCATTAAGGAACAAATAAAATTGTTTTCCCCAAAATTGAAATGGATGGTTAGTCTCTGTGGGCTTCATATTCAAAAGCATCTTGATCCATCTTAAAACAAATTACCTATTTGTAAACTGTGGATTTGGGGAGGGGAATTGTTCCAATAATCTTTTCATGAAACAATATGATTCATCGTTTTTTCCATCTAATCTTTACATAATTTTGATATTGTTTCTTGATTGAAATCATGCACTTCAGGTAGCAGCTTGATATTGTTAAAGTTTATTGTGCCAACCTGGGGTTAATTAAAGGGTGGAGAGATAAATGGCTCAGTGAGCCTCGTCTTTCTAGTTCTTGGGTCTCTTGCTTTGTGATAGTCGGACCTGGGTGCAGCTGCCTTAGCCAGTTAGTTCCCTGCTTCAGCTGGCAAGGCTCACTTCCTGCAAGACATCCCCGAGGAGAAGCCACATGGACCTCCCCTGATGCAGCCCTGGGTGCTGGAGCACCAGTGTGGAGACCCCTGCCAGCGCTGAGATGTTTGCACATGCACTGACTCGGCTTTCCTCCTGCAGTCAGCCTCATAGTGTGTTTTGTGAGATGGAGGAGGACTTTGTGGATTGGTGTCGGACATATGGGTTAATGTTGGACTTGTGGGCTTGAGCAGCACTGGACTGGAAAGTTTTCTTGATGTGCACTTAACCTTTATATACAATTCTCTCGTATACATGAGTTTCTGTGGATTTGTTTCTCTAATGTACCCAGACTCACACACAGCTCTTTTCAAACTGATGCCATATCTTTGCTATTGCCTCTCATTGGATCCTGGTCACACGGGTTATAACAAGCTTGTAGGAATTTTTGATGCAAAAGTAATTTTAATAGATGCATACGTTTTTAGTTATATGCATTTCCTTATCTTTTAGGACCCTTCATACTCACACAACTGCACATGCATACACATACACAAACACACACAGAGACAAAGCTATGGCAACTTCTTTCTGGGAGTCCAGTAGAATAATCTTGGTAGAGTTTTCCAAGGTGCACAGGGAAATCGTGGGACTTATTTTGAGGACATTTTAAGAAAATAGAAAACTACACGGGTAGGTCAAAGCCCAATTTAGGTACATCAAGGGATTATTTTTTTCCATCTGGACAATGTATCTGCTCATTCTTTCAGGGTAGCAAGTGCTGCCCTGTTATGATTTCCTTGGCATACCTTAGGCCATCTCACTTGCAGCTCTTATCTTTCCTTTCAGGCTTCCTTTTGTTCCATAAATTCAAAGAACACAATTTGAATTCATAGAGGTTGTCAAAACTGCTGTTTGGAGGTGGTATAAATCCCAAAGGTTAGCTTTATTCAGAGAAGAGATAGAGACCCCTTATTAAATGTATAGACCCAGCTAAAGCATATGTTAAGAAAAACTTGGCCCATTATATTTTTGTTTAATAAAAGTTTCCATGATTTTGTAACAACACTTTTTGACTTCTCCTCATATATAACTCCGTGTCTGTGTGTGTGTGTGTGTGTATACAACACACACAATTGTGAGAATGTTGCAGGACCTGACCTGTTGTACACCCATTCAGATATATATATATATATCCCTTAAAAAAAACTAATGCTCATTTGTTTTTGTTTTTAATGTGAGGGGGATAGTGTATTTGGAGTTTGTACCAACAGGTCAGACTGCTAATCAAGCTTTCTATTTAAAGGTTCTGAAAAGATTGCACAACAGTGTGTGAGGAAAAAAAAAAGGCCTGAATTTTGGCAGATGGGGGACTGGTTTTGCCACCACGATAGTGCACCTGCTCACACAACCAGCTGAGTGCGCTGGTTTTCGGCAAGAACCATCATGTCTCTCTTCTCCCATGCACCTTACTCACCTGACTTCCCTCCATATGACTTCTTTTTGTTTCCAAGAAAGAAGAGGAGCATGAAAGAACAGCCATTTGATGACGTGGAAGAGATGAAGAACAGATGAGGGAAGTGCCGTCACCCTTCCAAATACGTAAGTTTGAAAATGCTTCCAAAACTGGAATCACAGATTTGACAAATGCATTAAGTGTAATGGAGAGTATTTTGAAGGAGATAAGATTGTTTTTTAAAGAATTTAAACACACAGCTTTGAAAACAATTCTTCTTTTTTTTGGTATCCCCTCATATACAACAAAGTTGCTGCCATCGACTCAATGCGGACTCATAGCAGCTATGCAGGACAAAGCAGAACTACTCCTTAGGGCTTTAGAGACTGCATATGTTTATAGGAGCAAGCTGCATCATCTTTGTCCTGCAGAGTGGCTGGTAGGTTTGAACTGCTGACACTACCGCCGTTCCTTCATGATATATTAATGTTAGTAAATGCTATTGAATAAGATTTGACTGATAGAGACTGGGTAGAAGAGTATCAGACACTGGCTGGTCCTAAGCCATCCCCATGATTATGTGGGGCCATTGTTACAAGCTCTTTATCAATCCATCTCACTGAGTATCTATCTGCTTTCTTTTCTTCCACTTACGCTCTACCTTACCCATCATGATGTCTGTTCTCTGGGACTGGTCCATAGGGATAATATGTTCAAAATATGTGATATAAAATCCCATATTGTAGTTTCTAAAGAGCATTCTGGCTATATTTCTTCCAAGATAGATGGGGAGGCCATAGTGTGCTCAATATTTTTCACCAACACATAATTCAAAGGAATCAATTCTGCTCTGGTCTTATTTATTCATTGCAGATTTCTCCTGCATGGGAGGTCATTGGAAATGCCGAGACTTGGACCGGTATTACCTCAGTCCACAAAATGGCATCTTTGTTTTTTAAGATGTCTTTTGCAGTAGATTTTCCCAATTATATAGATGTAGATATAGATACTTATTACATACACACACAATATATATATGTGTAACACACATATATGAGTGTGTGTGTATATAGTGATTTATATATATCAATATATATTATATATAAAGAAAAACCACTATATATACATATATATAGTGATGTGTCTTTTAAAGATAAGCATTAGAGTCTCAAACTTTCTCTGGAAAGGCTGGACAATAAGCAAATGAACTTCTTGAAAAAGAAATGACAAGCAGAGGCCATGGTTCTTTGCAAACCATTTCTCCTGGGTTCATAAGAGCGGGCTCAACACCGATCCTGGCCTTGGAGACGAGCCCCATCAGGGCGCACTAGCCCCAAAGAGTTGAGTCAGTCTTTACTCTGCTCACAGAAATGACGCACTCCTAGAATGCATAGCTACCAAATATCAAAAATTGGCTGCAGCATCACATGTTGAGAAATATTTATCTGAACTTTAGAGTGGCAGAAGTAGTCTTGTTAAGTATCATCATATCCTAAGCTTATGAGCTCACAATGTCTGTCTCTCGCATGGTGATCTTCTGAGTGGGTGCTGTCACAGGACTCTGTAACTTTACTGACATATACAAAACAAAGGGAAGGGATTAAATGATCCTGCATCTCAAGCTTCTGCATGTCAGCAGAAATCTGAAAACCAAATGCAGACAGCAATTCAAATTGAATTTGCCAGAGTTCATTTCTAATGTCTGTTGTGAATAATTAAAGTAGTCTTTAAAGCATTCAGGTTAATTCGGAGCTTTTTTGAGCCTCTATTTTGGTTGTAAAAGTGTGTCAGTATAAGTGTACTAAATTCCTATGAGTTTGCTAACTTGGTGTACTGGATGCCGCTGCTGAGAATGATCACTTTGAATTGAAATATGCTTAACTACACTTGAAGTTGAAAAACAGCAGTGTTTTTTAGGCAAGGTGAACACATGATAACAGTCATTCAATAGTTGTAAATTTCTTAAGTTAATAGCTGTATGTTACAAACATTATCAAGTACAGGCCAAACTTTTCATATTTTTGCATTAAACATGAACTGGGTTGCTGTATAATTTCAACATATGACATCCCGTTTTAAAAATTATTTTCCATAGGCAGTTATTTATACTTTTAGGCATTTTAATTTCTTGAATTAAAGGACGCAATGTAGGTAAAGATATTCCTATATTTTCAAGTTCTCTTTTGATTGGTAAGGGACAGTGCAGGCCCATCTGTTTTGCAGCAAAGAAAGCCCCAAACCATCTGTGGAGAACCACATGCCAGCGAAAACAGAGAGATAAGCACAGTTTTTTTGTTATGAAAAATTTTGCAGTATTTTTTTCTGTATTAGTGTGAATAAATTAGCAACAACTAAATTAAAGAAATCTTTAGAGAACATATTAATTTCCCAGTGCCTACAGTAAATTATATCTACTTGGAAATTAGGAAAGTTGCATTGCCCCCATACAAATTTTTCCTTACTGTTATTCCTTACTGAATTTAACACTGAAAAGTCATCAACAACAAAGTAAAATGTCTTCCTGGTTGGTAACGTAGCTTTATTTTGGTAAACCTGTCTTTGATTGAGAAATTCTTTGACTTCCAAATAAGTAATTGCAAAGGTGTTGGTCGGATATGAATAGTAACCCAGTAAGATAAATAGCATGGTGACAATTCATGTATAAATACTGTATTATTTGCACATTATCTGCAAAGTATTGCACGAGAGATTGTTTGATGGCACCTTCTAGAGAACTTAGGTTTTCCCATTTGTCATTGAAGTAACTCTAATAAACTTCATTTTTTGGATTTGGAGAGTAATAGAAAATTAAATGAATTATTGGTTCTTCAGGAAGCAATATCGATGTTGGATACTAATGAAGTTTAATTATATTTTATAATTCTGTGACTACTACATCGGATGATGTTAGTATTTTAAAATAATTCTAGATTTAAGGTTTCCATACAAACGTTTTTAATGGGAACATTTGCCTAAACAGAGTTAGCAATGCAAGTTATTTTTCTCAAAATCAGAAAAACACACAGTTCTTTAAAGCATCAGGAAAAAAGGCACATTTTCTGATCTTAGTGCAAGGCCTTCCTCTTCCTCCTGCTTTGCTTTGTACCAGGTGACTGCGTGATTTCAAAGCTAACCCATAGCGGAGATATGTGAAGGCAGAGCAGATGTTCTGTGCAATGTCAGAGGTGATGAAATATGTCACTTACTCTTTGACGGAGACCTTTACCATTATGTTTTACGTTGATGTCGAAAATGCTTATTATCTGTTTGAAAAACATTAAAAGCTTTAAATTCAAGCAGCTCATTTTTCATTTTGTTAATTGCATAACATACTAATGTTGCACTAGGTTGTTTTTTTTTTCAGTGGTATAATGATGCAACAATATTTACATACCAACTCTGGTTTTCCTTTAATGGTTTCTATAACAAGATCATAATTTCCTTTAGCGTAATCACTGGCAGATTTATTTGGCGTCCCGTCGTTGCTCTGCTCTGGTGGTGCAGGCTCAGGAAGGGGTGCTTACAACTTCCTCTCCTTTTACCATTAAGTACACTCCGCTCAAGAGAAGCTGCTGCAGGTCTCAGTTACACTCCTGCCAAACATTCAAGTTTGAAAAGCTTTTAGGACAGAGTACCAGTAGGAAGCAACCGATCTGTCTAAATTCTACCCAAGAGCTTTAACAAACTGCTTTAGCTGCCATACTTTTTCGGTGCCTTAAAGATATGAAGATTTGACGGTAGGATGGCGGAGGGACATATCTTTGAATTAGGTTCAATATGTTCATAGGAGAATCGGCATTATGGAAATGAACTGCATGACGTTAAGATTTTTCTGGTATGCACTCACTGTTCACCTAAATCATGCGGCTGAAAACTGGATTTTGGATCCAGACCTGTACTTCACTTCCTGAGAAATCTTCCTGACCTGTTTTACAACCACCCACCCTAATTTTTTTAAAAAGGGAAAAAAAGAGAGCCTGATCCTGGTATGGCATATACCATACAGGGCCTTAATTCATATTCTGGGCTTCTTTCCTACATAGAGTAAGGCTACTTTCACTCAACATGCCTTGGGAACGGACAAAAATCCCGGTAATATTCCAAATTTAGTTCCTTTTGTCCACCATAGAGAAACAAAAACAAAAAAACACTATCAAGCTGTCCCCAAAATTGAGCTAATTTCAGAGGAAAATATCTTATCGGAGTGCTACAGATTGGTATGGCTTGTTCTTTCGACCACATTGAACGAGAGGACTTTACAAACCTCTCATTATGTTTCAGAGATAGTTTGTTAAATGCCGGGATTCTTTTTAGTTAACTGACCTGTTTTAAACCACAGTAACAGCAGAGTTTTACAAAGAAAAAGTCTTCACACATGACAGAGTTGGGTAAAGCTGTGATTTTCTGCTTGGCTTGAACACAGTCTATGATTTGGTTATAAGGTTAATCAATCTGAACTAAAATGTAAAGGGATACGCATAAAAGATACACAGAAAATGAGATCCTCAATGTCTCAGAGGAGCATATATTTATATGTCCTCACAGTAGTGACTCAAGCTAATTTGAATCCTATCATAAGATGTGTAATGGCTATGTTGAGTGTTGATAATTCACTTAGCTTTGAGATATCTCTTTCTAAGAAAATTAGGCATATTTATCAAAACTAATGGAATATTCTTAAAAGAAATTCTCAGCATATTAAAAGCTAAAATGACTATTTATTCCAAGTAGTAAATGAAACACATTTAATATTTTATCAAATTTGTTTTACACTAATTGAAACCTACAGCAAGTATTTCTGTCAATTAATTTAGGAAGCAAAATAAATGTGTAAGTTATATGTAATTTCATGTTAAGATCTATAATTTAAATGAGACATGATTTATTTTCTCCATATAAATTAAATTATTCTCCCTGTGGTAGGATTCAGAGCTTTATTTTATTTTGCTTTTATGAAGGGGTCATTTGTTTTTCAGGATTATTCTCTCTATCTCTCTCTCTCTCACACACACACACACACACACACACACACACATTTAATCTACTCAAAAGTGTCAAAATCAACTGCTCCAATACCTGCACAGTCAAGATTTTCTCCTGTTTTGTAATGTATGTCTGCTTATTAAAGTGTTCAAGACATCCTAGACTTAGGCAAACAGTGTCCAAATGTACCATATTTAGCTTCTATCTCAAAATCTCCCGAGCTGTCAATTTAGGTGTTAAAGAGACCATTTGTAAAGCTTGGCTGGGAATTGCCATTATTGACTGGAATGTGTGTTTATCATTACATTCAATGATGAAAGTGGAACATGTAGCATATGAATAAATGTCAGCAGATGTTTCTTTTAAATGGCCTGATTTCAACCTCCTGTTGTTTGTCTTGAATACAAATATTAAAAAAGAGAGAAAAGGCAGAATTTTTATGACATAAGTGCAAGGGTAGTTAGATTTTTTGAAAAACAACAAAAATAGTGGCTCGGCTATCATATTGAGGAAGTAAAGTAGAATTGAGAGTTAGTTGGCAGTGCTTGGGTACTCTTGTGGACTTGTAAATAGTTCTAGCACAAGGGGAGCTTTTTCCGTGTATGTTTTAAGCAATTGCATGGATCTTTGTGTTTAACAGCTGCTATGGAAGATGGAACAGATCACTGACTTTGGTTCGTACATGGAAGGTATTTCACTGAGGTCTTCAAAAAGTCCCGACCTTGGACTTGGAGACTTTGACTGGACATTGGAGCAGCCGCCGTGTTCTTCCAACCTCTTACTTTGAAAGATAGACATTAAACAGCATATTTTGAATATTTCACTGAGAAAAATGCCCCCCAAACTCTGGGAGCCTACAAGGAAATAGATGCATTTTAGGTGGGAAGACATGGGCTCCCATGCACCACCAGTCATTGTTGTGAATGTAATATCTTTAGTGGAATTCCTGTGGCACTTTGGGGCCTGTAAATATTTGGGTATCATTTGAAGAGGTGTAAAATGACTAGAGACAAATTCTGGGTGGGCTCTAAGGAAAGCAAACGTAACTTTAAAAGTCAGGCACTCCGATTAGCACACAGTTCCTCCATGATCACTCTGAAATACTCCAGGGAAATTTTTCAAATAATATATTTTACAGTACAATGGTTCAAGATTTGTCACCATTTCCACTTTATTTAAATGATAATAATTTGTACTTCAGATTGTAAGGAGCACTGCAGACTAAAGCTTGTGTCTGTCAAAAGCAGAATGTCCAAAGTCACTAAAGTTCTGAGAAAAGCCGATTCCAGGCTTCCAAAAAGGGCAATGACCCAGGACCGGCTTTTGATCCCTGGCTTCTCTGGGGGTAGCGGGAGTGCTCGTAGCCACTGTTAGTTGTGGGCACAGATAGTGCATATACAATGAACCATTTTCTCTTCATTTTGAGAGTGTACATGCCTAATTGCTTGTGCAATTAAAGGAAGCACAAATTGTCTGCCTGTGAAGTGGAAGGCTAGAGTTGAATGTAAATTAAAACCATTAGTGTAATTTTCTGACTTGTATATCAACAAATTATATATGTTTTTCCCTATACGTGATAGTTCTGTAGTATTGATCAAAAAGCTACCCTGGAAATGTTATTGCATAATGTTTACTTACCCCTAAGAGAACATTTTGACAGCCATGCTAATCAAAATGTCAAGTTTAATATTTAAAAATCAAGCCTTAAATACTGATTTTTTTTAAAGGACTAAAGTACTCTATTTGTTTACTGAGAATTTGTGGTGGAATAATGCAGTATTTATTTTGATAACCCCCCTGAAATTCAATATTGAACCCAAATCTGCTTTTCCATTCATTGGCACATCTACATTATTCAGCCTTTTAAGGCTAGACAGTAAAAACTACACTCACCTGCCTATCTGTCACTTAGACTGTAAACACCTCCCAGCCATGACTCCATTTGCACCAGATGCTTTCAAAATCCAGCTCCCACCTTTCATCACTATGCACACGTTCCACATTCCTTCCACACTCAGCACTTTACATAACCTCTTTGAATCATAAACATGAATTCTAGTTCCCCTTCCAAAAGTGCGCCACTCCTTATCCAGGGCACAGTCCTCTGTTCCTTCCCAGTCTGGGCAAATATACATGTTCCCACACTATTCCAGGACTCATCCTTATCTATAAAATACTTGACCTAAGAAATATAAAATACCTATTAATTTACTCTGCTTGACTTAACTATACTTAACAGTCATCAAAATTATGCTCTACAGTTCCATTATGATGAAAGGGAATTATTAACTAGCTGAAGAGTTCTCTGGATGATTAGAATGTGAAAGGACCAGAAGATTGCTGGGATTTAGTCATACTTCATTTGTCACACAAGGAAAAAGAGCCCTGAGAGGACACAGTCTCTGTGCTCTGTCACCTGGCTCTATCCAGGTGCTGGAATTTACCTCCCAGGCTCTTCAAGACATTCTGAGCCAAGTGTTACAGCACCTAACCTACCTGACGCTGTTTGCTCTTCCAAGTGTATCAAGCCCATCCATAAAAGTTGGGATAGAATGGAATCGAAGATCATTAAGATTAATCCGAGTTTATATGAACATAAATTTTTTTCCATTTAATCCTCCAAGGGAAAAACATCTCAGTACAATATGGGAAACAGTAGTAACTTTTTGTAATAATGCATCTCACAATTTAGCATTGGGTCAAGGAATTTATATGATGATATCTACCTTAGCTCTCATTGAATTTTTTCTAACTGCTCACACAACTAATTTTTTTTTACTTTTAATAAGTCAGGTAAGCTGAGAAGGGGCAACTTTGGGGAAATAGATTCAACAGAAAATTTGAACATTTGCGGGGAATGTAAACATCATGTTCTTAACGTTGAGGGTAAACTAGAGCTTTATTACCTTACATTCTGAAGCTGCAAGTGGCCCGAGTCTTTCAAAATTAGTCGGAAAACGATAATTTGTGAGAGTAACTGAATTAGATAATGCTGAACACAAATTACTTTCTGGGAATCCACAGAGATTCTGTTAATGTCATCGAGTGGCTTGATAGAATGAGGGAACAATGCAGAGTACACAGAAAATATAAAAAGAATTTGACCATGTTTTCTTAGACAAGCTCATTGTGCTAGGATCCTAGGAAAATCTTAGCATCTGTTCGAGTTTAATACTCTGATTTTATATTTGGTTACTTAAAACTTATTTACCTACCAGTTAGTGAGTGTCACAATTAGGAAACAGCTGAGGGTTCTGGCCATTCAGAGCAGAGGCCCTTGGCCTTTTCTCTAATAATCTCAGCGGCCATCATATTTTGCATGCACAGTTTTTATCAGTTTTTCTTTCAATTCTTCTCTTCAGTTGAGGTGTTCAGTGCAGTTTATAGCATTTAGCCATTTAACTTTCTGGTGCAACTTAAATAAAAAATAAAAAACAAGCAAGAAATATATAAGAGAACTTTGAGAGTCAAGGAGTTGAAGGCACAGCTCCCCACAGAGAAAAGTCTCAGAAGTCAGCAGGGCTCCCCAGTTAAGGAGCAGTCAACCCTCAGCTGCTCCCAGGCCTCTTTGTACCCAGAGCACCAGAAATGCTCAACACATCACAAGAAGACACCGGGGAAGAGAAGAGATAGGAACAGAGTCAACAAAGGACATTCGCACCTTCTCTATACTAAGCTCCTTTCATGCAAGAAGTTTTGATGATGCTATAGGTGAAGTTCTGGGCTGCTAACTGAAAGGAGGTGGTCAGAACCCAGGCAGTGGCTCTGCTTGAGAAAGACCCGATGATCCGCTCCCGGGAAGATCAAGGCCAAGAAAACCTTGTGTGGAGTTCTGCTTTGTCATAGGGAATCATCGAGAGTCAGATACACAAAGCACAGGGCTGAGCATTTTCACACAGTTTCTTCATTTCTTGTCCCAAGCACTTTTGGAAGGTAGGTAGGTCTCTCCTTATTTTCAAGAAGATTAAATAAAACAGAAATCAGAACCATGTCCCCTTGAGAACCCCAAGGTTAACACAGTAAAGTCCCCGTACAGGTTAGGGAAGAGTAGTCAAATGACTGACACGAACGAACCAGAGGAGGGGAAGGATAGAGGTTTAAAATGCACAACTTTACGTATAATTGTTCTTATACTTACTAAAATCAGGGAACAGAGGAATCTTTTAGGCCTTCAGTAAATAATCATTAATGCAGGTTATGAATGAGATTGATCTGTGTTTTGTTGAACTTGTAGGTAAAGCAGAGCAGGTGCACACCATGGAGATGTGCTCATTATGTGCTGGGCTGCTATCGCAGAGATTAGGTAGTTCAGTTTAAAGCCACCAGCCACTTTGGGGAAAAACTGAAGTTTTCTACTTTAGAAATCCAGAAATCCAGGGCCACCATGATCAATGGCAGTGAGCTTTTGTTTCTTTGTTGTCTGTTTGTTTTTAGTGCAAGGAGGAGCCTTAGAAGGCTCGTTGATTACACACTGCGCACTAACCAGGAGGTCGGTGGTTGGAATCTACCCTTGGCTTCTCAAGAGAAAGATGAGGCTGCCTGCTAACCACACGGCCAGCAGTTGGAAACCAGCAGATTTCTGCAGGAGAAAGATGCAACTTTCTTCTCCCAGGAAGATTTAAAACCTTGGAAGTCCAAAGGGGCAATTCTACTCTGCCCAATAGTTTCACCATGACTCAGAACGGACCCGATGGCGGTGCATTTTGTTTTCTTCTGGCTTTCTTGCTGGTACGTTGTGGGTAGCAAAGGAAGGGGAGAGTGCTGTAGAATTGGATGGGAGCAGATGTTGGTTCAGTTGCTTTAACTCAATCATCACGCACTGCCATTCAGTTGATGCTGACTCAAAGAGACGCTAGGGAATAGGGCAGAGCAGCCCCAGGGGTTGCTGACTCATTAATTTACATAATATTAAAGGGAAGGCAGGAGTCAATCAGGACATTCAAATCCAGAACCTGAGTCCCGCCAGTAGGAAAGAGCAAGATTTCAATAACTAGAGAGGCTCAATTTTTAAGCAAATGAAGGGATCCACGTTGATCCTGTCCAAGTGGTAACTTTAACACTTAGCATTTTACAATTCCGGCACAAAGTTAAATCTGAGATTATAAAAATGTTCTCGATGTCTCCAGAGGTGTTTTAACGCTTCTATCAAATCCAAATCTCAAAGGAACTCTCAACCACATAGGTGAGCTTATGTTTAGAGGACTTACCTTTCTTTGTCACTGATGTAAATAGCCAATTAAGGTCACTAAGGGTTTCTGTGGTAAGCAGTCTCGAGGCTTCATAGCTATGTCAATAATTCAAACTTTGGGCCTGCTATCATTTTTAGGAACAATATATTTTCTATGTTCTTTAATGTGCTTGCAAATTAAAGGATGCCTTTTGCTTAAAGAGCTTTCAAAGTGATTGCTCATAAGAAATATGAAAGTCATCTTTGTCACGCATGCATAATAGCTCATTAGAAAAGCATTTTCATTCTCATTTTAATATTTGAAGATAAACCCTTAATGTTTATAAGAGTATAGAACACAAAGTCTGTTTTATACTATTAATTTACCTAAAAATAGAATGGAGAATTACATCAAATAATTTAAACCCTGTAAATGAAAAGACAACTCTCATCACATATATTAAAATTTTGTTCTCCCAATAGTTACTCTCCAGCCCATTATCTTTATATACTAACATTGTCACAGTTAAATCGCAATCCATCAATTATAGAAACAGAATGACACAACATGGGATGAGCCAGATATGATAACTTTTAATCTATGCATTTGTGGATCTCATATTAATGAGGAAATCCACGTCAGAAATTAGTAACAGGAGGTATCTTACAGATGGATGGTGATAAAAAATTCCAATTTAAAATGAAAGTAGCAGCAATGCAAATTAGTGCAAAGTGTAACTTTTGTTCACAAAAAATTAAGGTCAAATTGCACAGATTTAGAATTAAGTGTGTTGATTTCAGATATTACCAGCAGTCAGTTTCTTTGAGAATCTTCATCATTCAATTTCTGAGAGTAGTACTATAATTGTCTTAAATTAAGATCACACCACTAAGGCTAATCTCAAACCAATCCCCCTTGACCTGTCCATTTACATACTATTCTTTCAACTGCTCCCAAGTGAGAAGCTCCAATCAATCTGAAAGACTTTTTAAAAGAGAATGTGTTTGGAAAATAAAGTCCAATGCCGAAGGAGCTGAAATATTCCGTGTGAATACCAATCCTGGTCAGAAGATGTTCACGGAGGAAATGAGAGTTTTAAACCATTTGGAACCAAAGGAAAAAATTTCCTCCAAAGTATTACCAATTTTGAAATATGTGCTGAGGAAACTGGAATTTTCAAAACTGAAAAAAATTGGCTGATAAGATGCTCCTGAATAAAATATTATCTGAAACAAATGTTTAATTCAGAAAACACCTGCCAATGTAGATGTGCCCTTCAATAAATATGGCACCTCCATCCTCACTTAACATGTTTCTTAGTTAGCAACGAAATGTTGGCATTAAATTTAAACATAAGTACAGTATAAGAGAGGCGTGTAGCTACAGCTTCTGGACATGGTGTTATACCAACTAGACCAAAGATTTTCAACGTTTTGAAGTTGCAACATTTTAAAATTAACACTATTGAAAAATCATTACCATTGAGTCAATTCCAACTCATAGTATCCATACAGGCCAGAGGAGAACTGCCCCACAGAATTTCCAAGAGCATACATATTTATAAAAGCAGATTGCCAAAATGTTCTCCCATGGAGAGGCCAGGGGATCCAACTGCTGATCTTTCAGTTAACAGCCCAGCAAGTGGCTAACCAATGTGCCACCAGGCCTCTGACACTCCAGTTAGACACTGTAATTAAGCAGCAGCATGTTTAATGATATAAAAGAAGAAGCATATGACCACATGATACTGATTTGTTACTGCTTAATGGGAAATGGGAAAATAAGGTTCATGATAATATTAAGACTATAAAGTTTGAGGATAATGACAGCGACTGTTCTTCCTTTTTTATGGATTTAATTTCTTGACTATATAAAACCTGGTCTGTTTTTTAAAATATAGAAATGTCAACATTTGTAATATTTGTTTTCTAAGACATTCTTGAATGTCTCTGAGAGAAATGTAACCTTATAGAGTGAATATGAAAAAGAGGATTTTGATATCTGAATTAAAATGAATTTACTCCTTCATGAATTTAAAAATAATCTTTTAAAAATGTATAGCATGCAATTAAAATTGTAATTTATGTATTAAAAACATATAGTTATCTATTTATATACCTGATATAAATATATAAAATATATTTCCACTATGTTTTAAAATATATATTTGCAATAAGCTTATGGAAATATATACAAATATTTTACCGAGGAGTATTTAAATTATGAAACCTAACAGACATTCATTCAACTGTAATTTGAAAGATCATCTAAAAAGTTTTGAAACTTGGAAACTACAACTGTAAGACTAAAGAAAACTGCCATGGTGGAAGGAAAAGTTTCAAAGATCAATACTGCTTCCTATGTTTCCCAAAGTGGTTGGTGGATTCAAACCACTGGCTTTTAGGTTAGCAGCCAACATTTCACTCACTGTGCTACCAGTTCTAAAACCGGAAGATACAACTGTAAAAAAAACCAAAAAGATGAAAGAAAGAAAAATAATGACTTGGTTGAAAGAAAAGTTGCAAAGCACAAGAATGTTTATTTACTAAAATATTGTGTTTTTGTAGTACAAGTCTGGATTAGCTTGAGAGTGAATGAAAACTTTCCATTTATAACCTGAAAGGTATAATAACTGAAGAACTGATGCAAAAGTTCAATGACCAAAAACAAATGAAAAACCAAAACCAAAAATATAGTATTTGTCCTTTGAAATATTACGTAGTAGAATTTTGAAGTTACATTAGACATAAAGAGAATTCCATTTGATACATAATGACATATTTTCATTTAGTTGTGCTTGAGACTTTCCTCTTAAATATGTTCAATATCTGATTTGCAAAGATATATTTTTCAGCATAACTTTGGTGAAATACTATAATTATTCATTGTAGGTAGAGTTTCTTCTAGACCAACTTTGTATTAAATCAACAAGGGCAAAGGGGTAAATCATTTTCAATATATAGGAAGTACACTTTTAAAAATCATTACTGTATGTC
>NW_022103915.1:77714276-77719569 GCF_000313985.2 Echinops telfairi | reverse complement strand
AAGCGAATTTTGGGAATAATGAGGGCAACAAATGTATAGATGTGCTTTACACAATTGATCTATGTATTGTGATGAATTGTATGAGCCCCAATAACCTGATTTAAAAAAATCATTACTGTATATCAGCTTATAGAATCAGATGGCTGATCATACAGTAAACATAGACTGCAGGAAGATAAACTGTTGGCCAGGTAAGATTACATGGGTGAAGGAGAAATAGGGGAAAACATGAAATTAACTCTCCAAGATAATTAATATACTGATATAGAAGACAGACCAACCATGATTTGGATGGCGGAGCCCTTATGATGAGCCTTTGGGATGTACAGTGAAGGTTCACTATCCCAAAGGAAATAAGCGTTGACCAAGAAGCAGCGAAAATATTTCTACATGGAGTTTTACAGAGTTGCTTTTAACATATGTGTAGTTTGCCATATGGATGGATCTTGAGTAAGATAATACAGGGCTTACCACCTATGAATTTTTAAATTTAATATATATAATGTATCTCAATTTTTAATTTACCATTGAATGGTATGATTGCATTATTTATTGGTAATTGTATTTCTTATAGATTTCTTAACCTTTATCCAAGACAATATAATTACTGAGGATCATAGCGGTCAATTTTCTATATGATAATGGGAATGGCACAGGACCAGGGATTGTTTTATTCTGTTGTGCATGGGGGTCACATAACAGCAGCTAACAACAATTTCATAAGCATAGAAACCAAGGACCAACTATACTATTTTGATGTCCTGAGGAATTTACTTCATCATATTTTGTTTATAATTAAAATGCCACATTCCCAAATGATAACTGATTAATCTGTCAAAACACACTATGTTTCTAAAGTGTATTTCAGGGGCAGTGAGAGATCTTGAAAGGGCTCTCCTGGCCAAAACCTCTGTAACTTCCCTCAACCTATTCCTACATCACTGTGGGTAAAAAAGTTGGGGAAGATAGGGAAATGATTTACCTCTATTTGCTAACAGGATACAATGTGAATCCACTGAGAATAGGGTGGGGCTGGGGGACCTTATTCCCAGCCACAGCCAGGAGTGGAGTGCATCCTCTGGACTCTGAGACCCTGCAAAAGGAACTTCCAAGATTCAAAATAGATCTGTGATATCAGAAAAGCAGCAGAATCAGGAGCCAGAAGATGAAACAGAGTGGTGGATTTCCCATCGGATGGAGCATACAAGGCTGAACACTTTGGGGCTGGAGGCTGGCTTGTGAATTGGGGTGCTTCGCTTACAGAATTGGGTGAGTTGCACTTGCTGACTCACAGAAGTGGGCTTGAATTCCTTCTCGCTGAGGCTTGGGGGAGTGGGATGCCTCCCATCACATGATTCATGGAGCTGGGTTTGCTGACCACACAGAGCTTTAGCTGAATACCTTGGGTTGAGGTTTACAGAAGAGTGGCATGACCTTGGGCATTTATTACCAGTCCTGAAAGAACTCTGTAGCATATCCTGATGAAAAACTGTATCCTGAACATTTCTCACTTGTATCTGATAACTCCTTTAGTAAATCCTATAATCCTAAATATTGTCTGTGAGTTCTTTATAGTTATTGCCACAAATATTAAAACCCAATTGAAAGAGTAGAGAGTGTTTGAGTGACAGAACACATATATGATATACATATGTAAAGTGATGAAAATATAATATTTAGATTTATATCTATATCTATATTCAGGAAGGGAATTAAAATGTATACTTTGTAACTGTAATACAAAATCATTTTTATTTTAACACATTGATAACATAAAATATCACCCAGTATTTTATAATCTTGTCCCTTCCAAGAGAAAAAAAATGCACAGCAAGTTATCTCCACTTCTAATGATGTTATACCAGGTCCTTTCCAAGAACAACTAAAAACTATGCATAGCATGCAAAGGGCATAGTCTGAAGATATGCAAAGTTGTTAAAACAGGCAGGACTTCAGGGGTTAGTGTCTGGAGAAAGGGAGTTTATCGAGACTATCTAAATGCTGAAAGCATTTTCTTCCCAAGAAATACTGCAATTCTGGGTTGAGACAAAACAGATGAGAAGGCAAGCAGAAAAGAGCTGCTGATAGGCAAGGGTGCTTTAAGCAAGCTCAAGGTGGGGAGAAGACAAAGTGTGAAGCTTTTGAGTTATTAAGGCAAGCAAGAGTTTGCAAGATCTAAGACACAGAGAAATGGACAGGACTATATTAACACCAGTCTCTCCTAAAAGAAGTTTCCAGTCAAGCTCCACAGAACAATAGGTTATGTAGTTAAGCAGAAAGAAGATGGAAAACAGAATACAATATTGGTATCCTCCTGGTATAGAATGCTTGGCATCTGATAGCCCTAGGAAACTATAGGCTTAGGAAGATGAGTATGTGGAACATCAGGACCTATAAAAACTGAAATCCTATCTCCAGTCAGTTCAGGCTCTCATTAGATTGATATGATTTATTATTCTACTGTCTGCATGACAATGGAATGCAATCTCTTTGATATAAAATGACAAATATCCATCTCAGCAATCAAACATAATGTGTCTAAGATTCAGTAAATATTGAAGAAAAAGAATTAAGAGAACAAATAAAAAATAGAAATGGACTCACAGGTGAAATAAATATTAGAGTGAACAGACATGGTATTTTAAAGATCTTGATTAATTTGTTTAAGAAACTAAACTAAACAAGTTGGAGGATTTTCAAAACATGATGAGAATCGATGGTAATAGTTAAACAACTTTCCACATCTAAAAATAACTAACAAATTCAGGTTTCAGAAGAATGGCCTGACTACAGCTTGGACTTGCTCATTTGTGTTTAATTTTCTCCTGAGAATTTACATTTTCATCTAGATATAATGACTCAGAATGCACATTTTAGCAAGAATTACCTGGGGAATCTATAAGAATCGCCTGGGGATGTTCTTACAAAGTAGATTCTGCTTCAGTATATTTGAATTGGAAATGCTAATTCTCAACAGAGAGCTTACCTGAAATGAGCCAGTTCGAAACCCTGTTTTAGAGATCTGCAAAAAGAAATATAGAGGTGGTAGATACTCCAGTAGAAAACATCCCCAGTGAAACATGAAGAATAGCATCAATAAAAATCTTAGAAAAGAACATAAGATCTATGAGTTTATGCTGAAAAGTTTAACATACATGTAGTTTTAGTTCAGAGAGAAAGGGGGAGAGCAGGCTGTGTGACAAATTCCTTATTAAAGAGATTATTACCTAAAATATTTTAGAGTTGAAGAAAAATTGCAAAAAAAAATTCAGGACATATTATGAAACCTAAGGTGAACGGAAAGGGGAAAAAAACCTCCGAGAATATAAAATAATAATGGAGGCCAAAAAATAAAATAAAATAAATGATATGTTTAAAGTATTAAATGGGGGGAAATTGTTAAATATCATATACTCAGTTAAAATATACTCTTAACATTAAGATAAACCAAGGATAACCAAAATTTAAGATTCGTTCTAACCAGTAGAATCACATCCAAGAAAATATTATAAGTTCCTTAGGCAAAATGAAATGAATTTTGAAACAAGCATAGATATGCAGATAAGAATGAAAAGCAAAGAAAACAGTAAATATGAGGGTACAGATACATAAATATTAACAGAAAAACATATACAAGTATATATCTTTTATTGTTCAAAATGTAATTATAAATGCATGAGAAAAATAACACAAAAGATAAGAAATGAATACATGTCAACGTGCCATAACTCAAAACCTCAGGCCACAGTTACCGAGCTGGTTCCATCTTCCTGGGACCCTGTCTAGGGTTTCTGAGACTCTCGACGTTTTTTATGAGAATAACTCATCTTTCTCTTGGTGTCATGAGACCGAATTCATTAGCCTTGCCTTACCAGCCTAAGAAATAACCTTCATTTCTGGGAAATAGCACAAGTACACATTTCAAATTGACTCACATAAAATTAGAATATGAGTTATAATTTCAGGGTGACCTACAAAAAACATAGTTAAGTATAAATACCAAACCATCAGGAGTAGAATGGAATATGATATAATTTATTAATGTAAAAAAAAAGAACATAAAATAAAATGGTAAATATAAGACAGATATATCAACAATTATATTAAATATAGATGGACTAAATGCCTATTGAAAAAACCATGAGTCAGAAGGATGTAATATTTTTTTCAAAAAGCCAATCGATGCCTTTGACTTGTGGTGTTGGTGAAGCACATTGATAGTACCGTGGAGTGTCAGAGAAGACAAACAAGTCTGTCTTGGAAGAAGTAGAGCCTTGCCTTAGAAGCAAGGATGGTAAGACGTCATCTTACATACTTTGGACATATTGTCAGAAGAGACCAGTCCCTGGAGAAAGACATCATCCTTGGTAAAGGACCAGTGAAAAAGAGGAAGGCCCTATAAGAGATGGTTTGACACAGGGGCCGCAACAATGAGATCAAACATAGAAACAATGGCGAAGAAGGCACAGGGCTGGGCACTGTTTGGGTCAGTGGTTCATAGGGCCGCTATGGGTTAGAACCAATTTAGTGGCACTTAATAACATGGTATAGGGATGGGGGGTTGCGAGGAGAGAGAACCCCCAAAATGTGTGCCATAGGTATCACAGCAGTTGAAAATAAATAATCAGAAAACGTGCATTTTGAAACAGTATTCAAAAGAAATATGGTCTTGCTAGCATCAGAAAGGGACATTGCTAGTGATAAAAAGGGTTGTGCACCAGGAAGACACAATTTTAGATTTATATGCATCTAATAGCATAGTTCAACATTTTGAAACACAGAAAAATAGACAGAAATGGAGAAATGCTCAAATAAAACATTCTATTGGGAGATTTTTTTACTTCTATCAGTAAATAATGCAGAAAAAAGAGTCAAAAATGAATAAAACTATAGAAGATTTTAGGGGAAAATGTGTGATATAACGTACTTAGAACATTTCTATCAAGTTTTAGGCAATACTAATTCTTTCAAGTAAACATTGAAAGTATATAAAAATTCATATTTTGATCAATGTTGGCATATGCTAAATAAATTTCAGAGAATTAAAATCATTCATAGTGCAATCTCTCAGTGCAGTGTACTTTCATTTGAAATGAAGAACTAGAATTTTTAAAAAATCATTTTATTGGGGGCTCGTACAAGTCTTATCACAATCCATACATACATTTGGTGCCATCATCATCATCCTAAAAACATTTGCCTTCTACTTGAGCCCTTAATCTCGGTTCCTCATTCTCCCCGCCCCTCCCTTATAAGCCATTCATAGTTCATAAATTATTATTATTTTGTCATA
>NW_022103915.1:77707995-77712846 GCF_000313985.2 Echinops telfairi | reverse complement strand
ATGACAACAAAAAAGAAAACCAATGACCCATAGAAGAATAAATTAATTAAAAGAAAAAACCTGTAAATAGATCTGGCCTTTAGTGGTTTGTATCAGTGGGATCACCCACTCCCCCTTCATTTGCTCCTATTTGCTCGCATGTCCCTCTCCCCTAGCTGCAGCTTCTGTGCTGTCCTCTAAAGTAAATTCTTCTGGGGGAGGGGCAGTTGTCCACATAGCTGGTATGGGGGCAGAGCCCTCAGGCCCCTCCCCTGGCTCCCCACTCCTTGCCAGCACACTGCATTCGCATCCTGGAACACTGGATTTAAGTCTGGTCCCACTTTTCCTGTGGAGACAAAACAAAACCCTCCCCTTGGGTGGATCAGTGCCCTGTTCGCCCACCACACGTCCTTTTTGTTTTCCTCTTTCCTCTCAGCCCCGCTTTTTAGTTGGCCTGAATTTGGTCTGGCCCCTGTCATACTACCTGGACCTCACCCCTGGAGTGTTTGTATACAGTAGCTTTTTCCCTGTGCCCCTTTTGCATTTACTTTTCTGTTCTTTCTTTTTTTTTTTTTTTATATAAGCTTACTTCGGCAGACTCATGTTATACTTGTCCTTTTGTGCTTGGCTTACTTCACGAATATTTTAAAATTAATCATTATACTGCTAGAAACTGAAGAACTCCTTTAATGTGATAATATGAAGTAACTTTTAGACATTACTGATACAAGCACTCTTTGGTACAACCATTTTGGAAAATTGTTTTGTCAACTCTATCACAGGTGAAGATTGTTGATCTTAGCTTCTCTCCAGTGTGCTCTTACAACTGTCTTTAGATTGACTGGAGCTTCTCAGGAGCAATGGAAAGAATTGTATATAAGCAGTCAGGTCAAAGAGGAGCTGACCTGTTTGCCTTAATATTAACTGGACCATCAGGTCCCCCTTGGAAAGCACAGTTTTGATTAGCCCTTGGTTTCTGGATTTCATTGGCGAATCCAAGACTCTTCCTAGGTTTATGATTCATTCCATAAAATCATCTTCATTAGGTTCAATCTTGCTTAAAAGATTGATGGAAAGATAAGTTCATTGAGCTAACTGATCTTTGCTCAAAACTTTTAAGATCCTTCGTTTTGTTTCGAAGGTATGGTAGAGAGTTTGGTTTGGGTTTTAGTTAATAAGAGTGTGTTACTGAGGAAACTTGTCCACAGCCACCCACTGACCAGAGGAACATGCTAAACACATTCTACTTCCCAGAATGATGGCTGACTAAACTAGAACCCTAATAGCAATACATTTTACTTACTTTCATATATTTTCACTTTTATCACTATAGTTCAACCATTGGCTTTATATACTCATGTGAATAGAATTATTAAACAGAGGGCTATATAAGACTTTTTTCGATAATGTATTGGTTACAAAATATGTGTGTGTGTGTGTATAATTTACCAGAATCAGGGAAATATAGTGCATTTAATGTATAGACCATCAGAGCAGTATTCTGATGCTAAAATACCAGGATATGGAAACTGCTTGAAAGACAAAACTCTTTTTAATTTCATTACAAATGGGGTAGTCATTGTGTACAAGGTCAGCAAATGGTTCCTTCAATAGAATTATAATATCCATTCACACTATATATGAGGAAACATCAATTCTCTATTTGTCCTAATCATAAACTATGAATGAACTTTTTATTTGATCTTATTATTTTCCGATATCACCAACTCATAATCATATGACTTGGGCTTAAAAGATCATCTAAATCATTTTTTCTCAAAGTAAGATTTATAGACCCGCTGCATCAGCATCACCTTTGAACTTATTCAAAATGCAAATTCTTCTGCGTAGTTCAGGCCTACTGCATCAGAATCTGCAATCTAGCGAGCTCTCTAGATGATTCATACACACACCAAACTTGAAAAGACACTGTTCTAAACCGGTGGCTCTTTAAGTTGCATACTTAACCATCAGTGTCTGCGTCATCTGTGAGTGGTTAGAAATGAAAATGCAAGGCTCTAGGGCCAGGCTTAAAGAAAAGCAAACTCACTGCCATCGAATCCATTGCGACTCAGGGCAACACTATGAAGCCGATCAGAACGTCCCCGTGAGTCTTCAACGCTGTAACCCTTTATGGGTCTAGGGAGTCGCATCTTTCTCCTGGGGAGCCGGGGCTGGTGGTTTCCAACCTCAGACCTTGAGGTTAGCAGCTCAACACATAACCCATGATACCACCAAGTCTTGTCAACCCAGACGTACTGGACTTAAATTCCCAGAGTGGTTCATAGTCACTTAAAGTTTGGGGAACATTTGTGGGGAACATTACACTATTACTTTGTTTGAAGCATTTTCTGTGTACCAAGTCACTTTCTCTGCGACTTCATTTCCCCCCCCTTCTAGAAAGAGAATCTTTCTAAAGCTGTCATGAACGTCTCATAATCACATTTATTTAACGTATCTTCTTAATTTTCTATATATACACACATATAATTCAAAATCAAAGTTCTAGGACGGGTGCAAGTGAGTCCTGGTGTCAATCACACATTGATACCTCGCTGCTGCTGTTGTTCCATGCAGTTGAGTCAGGTCCGACTCAGAGCAGCACCATGTGCAACAAGGAAACGCCCCTGCTCCGGCCCCTCCTCACAATGTTCTGCTGCAGCCACTGTGCCCATGCAGCTTGTTGAAGTCTTCCTCTTGTTGGCTTCCCCTATAGTTCGCCCAAGAGATTTTCTTTTGTTGTTGCTGTTGGCTGTTGTTTAGAGGTGCCCTCAAGTGGGTTCCAAGTCATATCAACCTTAAGTGTAACAGAACGAAACACTGCTGGCCCGGTGCCATCCTCACAACTGTTCTTCTGTTTGGGCTCCACTTAAGCCCAGGATGAATTATGCATTAAACAGTGACTTTGTAATAACAGCTATGCATGGCTGCTAACTTCAAGGTGAATAGTTCAAAACTACCAGCTGCTCTACACAGGAAAGTCGAGGCTTTCTACTCCCACAGAGGATATTCTACTGTCCTACAGGGTTGTTACGAGTCAGAAGCGACTCTCTGGCAATGTGTTTTTTTGGCTATCAATAGAGAGTGGTGGAAGTAGAACTTCAGAATAACATGCAAAAACTTTAAAGCAAAGTATAAAAGGGATATTGTAAAGCTAAAGACAAACAGAATTAACTCTGTGTCCTACCAGGGCAAACTTAGGGGCTTTGGACAAGAGGTTAGAAATAGTCATCTTTATTGTCAAGGTAGCTCAGTGGCTACCTCTTCCACAGACCCTCCTAATCTCTCTGAGGATGAAGCAGGAACCCGTCCTCTCTGTTGCTATTAAAGATGTGACACTTTCAGGTTATTGCGTCTCTCATTAGACTACAAGTAAAATTTTATCATAGGGACCTTTGAATTTCTGAGAATGATCATAATTTTGACCTTGAGTCAAGACTCATCGTAGTGTCTTTATTAAATAAACACATGCATAAATGAAACTCATTATTAATAGAATATATCCTATCAAGTATAAGAATTCAAACAACAAAACACAAGTGAAGTATGAAAACAGGTATTAATTTTGTATGTCTTGTGTCTTTAGATACTTCTGACAACTATAGAGGAAATATAGAATCATGCAATAATAGTCAAATTTATATATTTTTTCTTTTGCAATTGAAAAAATATGAAGTCTGAAACTGCTAAATGGTATGCTAAAATTTATAACAAACTGTTGGGAAAAAAACAACAACACAGAAATATCTGCTTTGTTTTCCATTGCCAAGCAGTGCCGATTGAAAGACCACACATGAACCTACCAGTTACATGCCTTTCATAGTTAAGCAATTATAAAAATTAAGCTGTACTTGATTTGAACCACCATTTAATTTATTAGCAGACCTCAGAGCGATAATTTTGTCCACTCTGTCCCTTCTTCATTAATCATTAAAGAACTTAGTACGTTAATTTTTCCTGTCTTAGGGCATCTTTCAGAATTCCAAGATATTATTTCATGCTAAAATAGCTCCTTCCTTTTCCAATGTCCATATTTGAATCTCCTTACTATCAAAGAAATGGTGTTCACATGCCAAGGAGAGAAGAGACACCTTAAGCTCCTTGGGAGGATTTCCCTTCTGGGCCTTGGTTCCAAGGAGGCTTGTGTAATTTGGGGTGGCCTTTTGCTCCAGACAACTTAGCCTATTGTACAATGGCTTCCTTTTCTAGGAATTAAGCAAAGAAGAGTTCAAACCTGAAATCTTTGATGTGGAGCATCAGAAATTCACTGCATGAAAACTCCCAGAGAACTTTGGAGCCAGAGAGAATCCGCATCATTACAGTTCCACGTCCTCCCCAATAATACATGCTTTCATGCTTTAGTGCTCCAAACGTATTTATTTCATTCTAGAAGAGCATCCAAGTGTCCTATGTGAGGAAATGTAGATAAAGAGGTATACATGAAAGGTAGAAATGTGATCACAGTAAAGAAAAGAGTGTATAAAATGCAATCTTATTAATGGTGTTAGTAATTTCATTATGCACTTTTGTTTGGTTTCTTACTTAGCCCTTCCTAGTGAGAACATTTGTATTATTCTCTTTCATCGGTGATAAACTCAGTCTTATCTATGGGACTGGAAAAGTATTTCAAAAGAAAATATATGTTTCTCGTTAAGTTAACAGTAAATGTGTGTGTGTGTGTGTGTGTGTGTACATAAAACTCACATGCTGGAAACGAAATATGTGCCTATGAGATATTGGAAGACAAAATGCACCCTCTGTGTCCTTTTCCCACTACATACACTACACACTGAGTACATGAAGCCATGACAGAGTCATAATAATTTCTTAATGGTGTTAACAGGGATATATATATATATATATATATATATA
>NW_022103915.1:77696314-77707895 GCF_000313985.2 Echinops telfairi | reverse complement strand
TATATATATATTCAAGATGCTTTAAGCTTTAGTGCTAGAAAACATTAACTTGTAGTAAATTCCCTGCAAAACAAACCTCACATAGAGTGACTAATTTAAAAATTCAGTTTATTAACATTTTTTTATTCATTCAGAACCTAGCAATATAATCCCTAACATGAGATATATAGACCACATTAGCTTATTACTCTTTGATTCCATGAAATATATTCAAAGTTATTCAGATTTTTGCCCAATACCAAATAATGGCACAGCAATATAGGAAGGAAACAAGGTTTTACAATACTGTCAATGATAATATCTATTTTATAGAACTGATGTGAATTTTTGCTAGTTATGAAGAATAATGAAAATATACTGTAAACTATTCCCATGTTCAGTTGGAAGGAAAACTTAAAAGTATTTAATGACTAACTAAAGAGTTTTATGAGGTAAGTTCATTTCAGATTTAAGCTGTGAACAGATATCCTCTAATGTGCATTTGGTTGAGGATATGTGAGCCCGTCACACTGATGAATGGCTTGGAATATAAGAAGGAGCATAAACCAGCTATGAGATTTTTAAACTAAAACTTACAGAGCTTTACTATCTTTGTCTATGATTTTTTATAATACTACTACAATCTATGTTAATAACAACACATGCTATTCACTGCTTTGAGAATTTTCAGTCCACACCCTCCCCCATGAAAATTAGAATTTAGAAGTTCTCATTCAGTCAAAACCCTCCATTTCTAAATTTATAATCAAGGGTTCAATCCAGAAATACATCTAAATTCTATTCAAGTAAAATATCTCTCTTAAATGTTCCCACAGATCAAATCGTTATATTCATCCCTCTGTATTATTTCTGCCATAAAAAATATCGGTTTGCTTCCAGAATGGTTTTAACTCTTACAAAATTATTGCTATGTCTACCTGAAATCCAGTGACAGTTTTGGTGTCATCATTACTCTAATTCTCAATAGCCAGCCATTTATAAATGTAGACCTCTGTCTTTTCCTGGTCCCAAAGTGCAGAATTTGCTAATTGGTTCTATCAGAGAGCAATAGTTTCAAAGCTACTGCAGCCACTGTGTGCATGCCTAAATTGAAGCACAAGCTAGGTCCACGGTGAGAAACACTCACTTACCCACATAAACTGAGAAATTATATTGCCTAGTAATATATTTATATTGGGCAATTGTTCATAGATTCATCTCTGAGCTATGGATGGTCTGTCTGCTTAACCTTCCAAAGGACAAACACATCACAAAACAACTGCCAGGAAGGGAGGCAGAAAATACAGAAGCCAGATAACCAGCCTACAGAAGCCACTCTGAATTGCACGATTATAAGAATTATAATAGTAAAGTGTGGTACAGCCCTGAAGTAAAGGCATTTCCTTTGAGACTAAAGAGACATAGAACCTTACAGTGAAAATAAACACTTTGAAGGTTGGTGTTAGTTTTCTGACTCCAAAGTTCAAGAAAGAGCTACTAAACAGCATGCATCTTTAAACATGCACACTTAGAGTTTACACAAGTACGATCAGATAAAGGACATGATGCAAAGTTATGAGTTACTGCATCATAGACATCTACTACTTTTACGAGTAACACTACCTATAACCAGGTGCCTGTGGCACCCCACCCCCAAACACTGTATTGGTATTATTGAAGATTTTGTAAGGAGGTCATAGATGTATTTATGCATGTATAACTTGAAGTTGTACATACATGGCAAGAAGCAAGTAGTCAGGAACTTCAATTTGGTGTCTTAAGAAGCGCGCTATAGTCTTATAATGTTGAGATTGTGTTCACAGCTTAAAATGGGGACGGGGAAAAAAGGGACAAAAAATCCATCATAGTAGCAATCGCCATTTTTCCTGTAATCAAGTCTCCACGTCTTTTCATATTCTTTTGCTGGATTGCCTTCTCTGCTTATTGTTGTTGCCAAACAAGGTGAGAGTGTAGACGACATTTTTCAATGATGATTTCTTTTGCAATAACAAAATCTTAAATGCAGTTTCTCTTTTCCTCCTGCTATGTGCTATCAAATTCATCTCTGTATGAGAGGCACCAACTGAAATGAGTAAATTGCCCTTAGTAGGTAGTACTCTTTTCCAGACACTAGGAAGTAAATTGTCAAAGAGTTGCACGGGGTTTTAGCTGCGTGATTCCCATTGGCTTTAATGGGGCTTGCACGGAAACACCCCATGTAAAGCTTAGAAAAGTAGGGGTTAGTGTTCTTTATGATCTCCGGTGTATTTAGCACCCTCCAGTCTTGAACATTCTCTCCTCATAAGCCTCTCTATTCTCCTCTTTCTTTTTTATCTTCCCCTTCTGAGGATATAAATCTGAGGCCTTTTCATTTGCCCATCCTTTTACATAGCTAGTCAGCACTCCCCAGCCCCCAGGCCATGCTACAGTGCCGGAACCACACAAACAAATATCTCTGTTCTCTAGGCCTCCCGATCCAAACAATCCCCTATGGCCGGCTTTATGTGGCAAGTTCGAGAAACAATATTTTTAGAATTCTAGGAATAGTGTTATAGGTTAGCCAGAAATTTTTGCAACATGTACTGTATTTTAAATAATATCAAAATCGCCTATACTGTATTCTTTTCTAGGTCTTAAAATGATGATTACTAGTATTACTTTCACTCTTATTCACCTCTTAAGAACTTTGAGCATTTTCTGAAAGTTTGCGTGGAATGCAAATATACAAGCTACTGGGGAATATACTGGGGATATACTGGGCAGAATCAGGCCGCTTTCATAACCCCTCACGCAGCACTTACCGAAAGTGCTTCATAGGACAACTAGCGAACAATGTAAGGGATATTATGATGTCAGTTCCTGGCAGAATTGGGTACAAGATTCCATCATGTCGGGGGAATGAAGGACACCTTTGTTTGTGTGATGTAGCCAGCAATGCCACAATTGCCTGATGTCACTCTTATTTAATACATTGCAACATACACACACACACACACACACACACACACACACACACTATGGGTTTGTTCTAATTTTCTAGCAAGTTTTGATTGTGGAGGGAGCCAAACTAGAGTAGCTTTGAGCTGGATTTTTATGAGTGTTTGGTTCTGTATAGAATACACAAAAGGCCCAATCTTAATGCCTACCACTTTTTTCATTACTGTGGCATTAATTACAAAGCAAGATGCCAAGTAATTGGCAAGAACACTACTTGCTTATTTATCAGATACCTTTATCCTATGCTCCTGGCTTCTCTCCTTTACTGCACTTGTATAATAGATTACCAGGGTAACAATGGAAAGAGTAAAGGGTCTTTCCTTTGCACCCTTTCTAACCCAACTTACCTTGATTTCTTTGTCTTATTCAAATCACAGAAGGAAGAAAAGGGTTGTACTCAGCACCGTCGTAATTGACTCACCATGTACAAATGGGTTAAGTCTAAAACAAAGCAAGGAGTGCATTCTGAGAAAAGCACATGGTTGGCTCCCCACAATCTCCCCAGTTTGTTCCTGCACCTATAGATTCGTTATTTCTAGGGACCATTGTGAGAGTGTGCCACAAATTGCCAAAGGCGTGGTTCAGTCATCCCAAAATCTTCCCAGCACACAGCTACCTCAAAAACATACAAGGATCTATTTTTCTCAATTTGTTGTTTTATTTGCCCCCAGTCACTATCAATTACTGCTGTTCTATCTCTATGTTGATCATGACAAGAGATGTTGTTCATAAAATAACACATTTGGACATAATAACAAGAACCTGGGTTCCCATCCTCCCCGTTGCTGAGCAGCAAGCACATCTCGTGCTGTACAGGCGCAGTTGGCCGTCCAAGGGCCCTGATGCCAAATTGCGGAGGATATTCTTGTCGCTGTGACAAATTGCTTGCTGGTGGGCTGTGCAGAGTGTTGTTCTGGCAGCCTCAGAGTGGTCTACGTGTCTGTCACTTGGTTAGGCTGCTTTCGTGCTAGGTGGCTTCACCCACCCCCGCCCCGTCTCCTTTTTCTTCAAACATGTATTTCGGACTTACCTTTGCTGCCCAGTGAATGGGGGCTTTAACGTTCCCTTGAGAGTAAGCCTATGGAAATGCTCCCCAGGTCCCCGCACAGGTATCTGGAGGGTGAGCGGCGGATTTTTCACAGTGCCATACTTGTTTTCCATACAAACCTACACGCTGCCATTACAGCCACCCACATCCCGGGTGGCGACGCACTTAAGCAGTGAGCGTCTTAATGAATCCAGACTAAACTGCGCAGCCTTCCTGACACCCGGAAAATCATGCATTTTAATGGTATTGCAGGGTAATTGATTTCTTTAGTCTGTCAAATGTAGATGGTCAATGTTATTGGATAACATTTCAGTAAAGGGAATATTCTGCTTTTGATCTGACCCTTAAGTTTTTAAACTAAAAATATTTATTTTATGAGTTCCTGATGTTGAATGTGTTTCGTGAGGATCTGCTATTAAAGAGAGGGAAAAAAACAGAAACCAAATTGAGAATGCGAGGAGATAATATTCAGTAAACAAATTAGTTTATAAGCATATTGTAGGCAATCCCAACAGTGTCTGCTGACTACCTATGAAGGTATATAATTTAATGTCTCCAGATAATTTGTGGGTAAGTCTAACCAGCTGACATTTGGGATAAATAATAAATAATACTCCTATTTCATTACTGAGTTTATAATTAGTGTAAACCTAAAGGCATTTAAAAAACTATAACTACAGGAGATACCGCATTTTAAGATTGTTTTGTGAAACTGAAAAGGATAATGTAATGAATACAAAAGATGTAGGAGACCTTTTTTATTATTATTCTATGGAATGACAGTAAGTTTTCTCCATAAAACATATTCTGCAGCACTGGTGTATTATTTAAGACTCAAAGATGTATAAAAGAAGTTAATGGGTTTTGCACAAAGGATAATATACAATGGAATAATTCTAAAAGGAAATGAACAGCCATTTAATCTTGTGGGGAAAAGTGTTTATTTTTGCTACTCTCATATATAAGTGTGTTTGTTAGTTTTATTGTTCAAACTTCAGCCTTAAATTAAATGGACTCTAAGGCTTTTCTGGAAACTCTAATATAAAGGCATTAGTTAAGATTTGTTTTCAAGGAAATATTTGAAATATTTCCCCCAAATTACAAATATGTCTTGGAAAATAGTTCTTTCTAATCTTGCCTAATATTGTTTGTCTTATCTAGTGGTGTCTCATATATTTTCTTTGAATTGTGGAAGTAAAAGAGATGAAAATATCTTGTTTTCAAGTGCAGATTCTCAGGACACCTAAGTATAGTTCTCGACCCAAGGTGACATTTAAATTAGTTTGTTTGCACTGTGATTGCTAATAGGGCTTAAGTCAGCCCTCTGAACTACAAAAGTATTCCCAAACTCAATTTATCAAATTTGCAACTATATCTCTCTGGACATGTTCATGCTTTGTTTTATTTTTTAAGCCTGCAGCACTAATTTTCTAGCTTTCATCGCTCAGAGGCATCCAGTGTGGGGCTATTGATCCTAAAATTGCTAGGGTTTTCTGAGAAGCCTGCTTGTTGGTTCTGCACTGTTGTCACTGAAGTGGTTAAAGCTTTGTTTGTTTGTTTTGTTCTGAATGGCTCTTAATGGATTAAGCTTTAAGCTTTCACCAAAGCAGTAACTGATTGTTAAACTAGCAAGAAATAAACTAACCACAGCATGTGTGTGTGTGTGTGTGTGTGTGTGTGTGTACACACATGTGCAAACTGCAAAAGCAAAATGAATTATTATCCTAAGGTATAAAAGAAAGCTAATAAAAAATATCTATTAAGTAAAATATTTCTCCTATTAAACCTTTACTAAATCTATCCATTTACTTTGTTAAAAGATATGTACAATGGATTAACTCTATTTAATCAAGACTAATTGAATTAAACTATATAATGACCTACTGCTACTGAGACGGATAATATTAATTATAATTGCACGATCTCATTTTACTATGAAATTAACATGTCATTGTATTTTGATCCCAGAACTGTTTTTCATGATTTTACCAATACTATTTAAAATAGTGATTCCAAGTGATATACATCTTTAAATATATCACTAGGTCGTTGAGAAAGAGACACCCTTATTTTTATAATATTGAAGGAGCCCTGGTGACACAGTGGGTGGACCCTATCAGCTGCTTCTTGCTGGAAAGGTGCCCCGGTCTTCATCCACAAAGAACCTCAGCTTTGCAAGCCCTCTAGGGCAGCTCTACTCTGCGCTGTAAGGTCACCAGGAGTCAAAATTCTTTCCAAAGCAGGGAGGCTTAGGCTGCAGTTCTGGACTCGGATAATTAGGTTTTGCCTTGAATGTGGTAGTAAGTAGTTACTTGGAGAAACGGATGGAAATGCACAAACGTCTATGACAAGTTCATAAAGTGTCAGCTCTTATTTAGAGAGCAGCCCTAGTCAGGGTCTAATAGTCACGCACCGGGACCTTAAAATCTTAGTTATCAACTTAAAAATGGCATGCCATTGCTAACTTTCTTAATTGATGTGATAGGAAAAATCTCCATTTCTCCAGAAAGGGCATGTACTATACAGCTCACGCGGACCTCCTGGCCAATGGTGGTAGACAGTGAACTACTATGGCATGGTGAATCACTCAGATTTCTGATGTGCGGGCGGATACGTTATTCAAAGGAAAAGCATAGAAGAAATGAACTTTTTTTCTTAAGACTTCTGTTTCTAGCCTTAAATAACCCTAGGCTCAGTAGTCAAAATCTACATGCATGACAATCCCTTGGCAAATATTCACCATGGGTGTGCCAGAGAGGCACAGCACATAGCAGCTGAGCATTTCTGGATGTCATATTTGGAATATTGCATATTTGGAAATATAACTTGGTAGATTATAAACCCTCCATTATACCCTTGGCTTCTCTTGGACAAATGTATCCTATTTCATACTTGTGCATGTCAATGTAATCGAACAGTTTGTTTTGCTTCTTAGCGCATAGACTCAACTCATTAAATCTCATATGTAAAAGAAGGACAAAGAAGCCCTTCTTTGTCTCAACAGTACTGCACCCCAAATATCTGGAGCCTTGGCATAAGTTTCCAATTTCTTTCTGGTGCTTGAATAAATACAATGAATTGAATTGAAAAGGGGGCTATATTATAGGGAATGCACGAGCTTCAAATGAGGGCAAATTTATTATATAGGGAGAACGATAGATTTTTCTATATGCCTGTGCAGTTCTTTGTAATTTTCAAAATTCCATTCAAATGGGCTGATAGCTTGATGACAGGACTAGCTGCCACCGTGACTCCAGAGGCTACCATTAAGAGAAGGGATTTCAATCAGAGCAATAAAAAAGAAGGCAATTTTTCCCCTTGTATGCAATATTCTAAAATTGAGGTGGGGAAAGTGTTATAAAACCTAGATGAATACCCTTAGTGAACAACTAATTTGCTAATTGTATGACACCCCCAAAATCAAAGGCAGTTAATATTTATTGAAGAAAAGATGGTGCATTGATAAAAAGCAAGGCCCTTCTGTCATAATCCCTTCCTGGGGCATTGTACCAAAATAAAGAGAGTTGGAGGGGAGGGGGGTTTGTAAAGGAGAATTCTTTCCCTTTTTTATCTCCTTTTTTGATCTGAGCTACTTCTAATTGACCTAATTAATGTACTTTTGTTCCTAACACCTTGTTAAAAACAAAACAAACAATATTTCTACACAGGGGCTGGTGGGCTATGTCTTAGTTGTGCCTATTTTTCCGATTGTTATTTTCCAATATTCATTCATCTCACTTTTAATATTGTTTTATTTACCCTGCTCACACAGTCCAAATCTTGTGCTGACCCAGCTCAAATCTCCTTTTCTCCTTCTTTGTCAGAGTAGTGGAGGAGGGACATTGAAGAGGAGGATGGGCACCCCACATCACCCCCCCTAATCTTCTTCCCTGTTTATACCACCACCTGCAAAGGAGGAAATGCACCAGAGTGTGAATTAAGAACCTTGGCCTCTCCCATAGACAGGGATGCATGATGCGGAAATCGTGTTTGTTAACCAGACTGAACCTTAAAGAGATCACACACAACTGAGTGGCTTTAGAAAGTCCAAAGAATTCAGACCCTACCAAGTGAACTAAACGGGAAGCTGCTAAATCAGGTGAACTTTCCTGACCCCTCGGTCTCCAAAGCCCAGGTTTGTACTAGAACATTTGAATAATTGTATTATGAAGACTTCTTTTTTGATCCCCTGAGGATGCAAGGAGACTTGACACATTGGCAATACTCCATCGGAGGACAGAAACTTGTCTGCAGTTTGGAATAAAAGGTGAAACTTTAGGACTGGTTGCCAAAAATTTATTTCATTAGTGCTTGGCTTTTAGATGTTACATTTGAACCTTGGTGCACAATTTTAAGGTATTTAAAAAAAAAAACATTATCCCCTACATAATTAAATTATTATTTGGAGTCCCACAATTTATAGTAAAATATGAACATATATTTTCAGGAGTCAGAAATGACTTGACAGCAGGTGTTATTGTTTGCTTTATAGATGATAGGTAGGTAGGTAGGTAGGTAGGTAGGTAAGGTAGGTAGGTAGGTAGATAGATAAATAGTTTTTTCAATAGAAAACAAGATGACAAATTTTAGAATGGGACCATTTTTTGCCCTTAATTGAATTTAGGTGACTTCAAGTCTTATATGGGTTTTAATCAACTACATACCTATTTTTTAAGTAGTTGTGAATCACAGTCTGAGTCAATGGCACCCTTTAATTTCCTCAAGAAAGAAAAAAAAATTAAAAGCTATTGAGGGGCGATGGGCAACAGAGGGGTAGGTGAAGGGAGACGCCGGGCAGTGTAATATAAGATATAATAATAATTTATAAATTATCAAGGGTGCATGGGGGAGGGGGGCAGAGGAAGGGAGGGGGAGGGGGGCAAAAAGGAAAATGAGCTGATTCCGGGAACCAAAGAGGCAAGCGAATTTTGGGAATGATGAGGGCAACAAATATATAGATGTGCTTTACACAATTGATCTATGTATTGTGATGAATTTTATGAGCCCCAATAAATTGATTTAAAAAAACAAACAAACTATTGAGGGGAATAAAGTTGTCCTGTGCCAGCCTAGAGGCCAGATTCTGAAATCACCCAGAGCAAATTTACACTTAATTTCTTAAATAGTTTCTGGTTCTGCAGCTTGTCCAGTGGTACCCACAGCTGTTGCTAAGCTCCTTGAGTATTAACTGACTGGGTCCTTAAAGGGGAAATGGTTGACAACCTAGATATTCTCTAGCTTTCATTGCTGGTAATGTCATTTTTTTTCCCCTGAAGAGCTCAATCTCTAATCCTCATTTTGAGAAACAGCATTGCATTCAGAAGTGTAACATTCACACAAAAAAATAAGAGTGATAAAAATAATAGACATTGAATATTAATTTTTAAAATGAGTAAATTCTAAGCCGTCTCCCAACTCCATCTTTCTACCTCATGCCACCTCAATCACGCTGCCCCAAACACTTAATTTTAAAGAAGAAATATACTAGAAATAATAAGAAAAGCATATTATGAAATCAGTAGGTGTTATAGATCTAAAATAAAACACTCTTATAAATAACAATGGTCTTAATGCAAAGGCAATGATTGATTAGAGGACTTCTTTTTGCTAGACAGTTTCTCACACAAAAAGTTAATAGGGTTAAAACGTAGAGAAACTAACAGGACACTACTATACTCAACACACCTACTATGTGATGTGGTTGACACTGCATAAAATTAGTCAGAATGAAAAACTGTACGAAACCTGAAAGGAGTAGATCTCTTTGTAATACACTGTGTATAAAATATCTTAATCCATTCAACATTAAGACATCACCAATAAAGAATATTAAGTCTCTTGTACCCTTTGCCTTTGATAATGTACTTAGAAAAGAATACCTGGCATATAGCAGAATATTTATATTAAATTAAATATTTGTTGAATGAGTGAATGGTTCTAAGGACTTCTCAAAGCAAAATAAATCATCTGCCACTTCGAAAGCATTAGGAAAGACGTCAATAAATAGTTCTTGTAAGGAATATTGCACATGCTAGTTAAGACCCTCTAAGGGTGCAGTCGTTTAATTACTCTACTATAGAATTTTTGTTCAGACCCCGTGATTACATGGAGGCCGGCAGAGAATCGGCTCCAGAATGAGCTCTCAGACCAAGCCCATGTCCTCTCTTCATGTCCCTGCCATGTCACATGCAGCTGTTAATCCTTGCTAAAATCTGACAGGTTATTTCACTTCCAAAATAATACGAAGAGTCACACATGTCAGAACTCTGCTTGATAAGTTGTGTTCACTTCAAATGTGGTATGTGAGCACTGAATGCTCACTCTTTAAACCCTGCAAAGTGTATCAATAATTATGCCAAATCCATCCAACAGTTGATTGAGGTGTTTTCAGTTTGATATGGGTGTCAAAATGTGAACATTAACTTTATTCTGATGATTCTTTGCCTAGTGTGATGAATGGGGGGAAAAAATCCATTCATACATCACAAACTCATCCCTAAGACTGAAAATAAGGAGGAAAGTATCTCAGGTGCCACCCTTATTTTCTTTGCAGTAACAGAGGTGACTTTGACACCTGACATCCTGCCCTTTCTTATACCCAAGTATATCTGTAATATGTAAAAATGTTAAGATGCATACAAAACTATAATCCTCAGGTGGGTCTTTACATAAATGCAGTTCCTGTGACCTTGGTTTCTAACCTGTTTGTGAAAATGAATGCTTCTTTAATTATTAGTCAATGTTGCAAGATCTACAATCGTGCCTTCTTCTTCAGGCATCGCCAGATTTAAACTACATTTTCATCCTGTATCATGAATGGCTGACCTCCGATATGAGAGGGTCAGTGATGGGAATTATTTGCTTGGCGTCCCCACTATTTATTTTCGACACCCTAAACTTGTAGTTGCGTTTGTGCTGAAACTGGAAAAAAATCAACAAATAAAATAGAACTTCCCTTCCTATTTAAAGCAGTGGCATGAGGTATGAAGGTAATAATCCAGGGAAGTTATAAATCTTTTTATCTAAACTGATATGGGCATGCTGTATAAGATTAGTAAAAGCATAGTTTCTCATAAATCATTGACTAATATTGGATAAAAGAACATTCTGAAATTTTTTGAGAGAAATTTAAGATAAATTCATCTTAATTTTATGTTATGATCATAAAGCTCCTCAGCTCAGATGACATATGGTCAATGAGAGATGTAGATAAATTGATCTTTGATACATATAAAATATGCTTAAACGTTACTTTGGAGCAATACAGTTATTGAGAAAATTACTCCATAATGTGGGTGATTTCATGACTACGATTCTTCCCATGTATAATCTTTTGGCCATGGATAAAAGGGCCTGGGGTTAAAATGTCAACTTAGCTTTATCATCACCTTTTAATTCTGTGACCTTGAGCTTTTGACCCAAAGGGGTGTTGGATTCGGGAAGGCAGGACTAAATGGAGCAAACACTTGTCTTCAGAGCCCAAGCACTGACCTCGAAGATGTAAAATGAATTGCCTTCTCCGGGGGATCCTGACATAGTCAGCTTGTGAAAATGAGC
>NW_022103915.1:77676314-77693814 GCF_000313985.2 Echinops telfairi | reverse complement strand
TACTTTTCTGCCTAATTGCCATCACTGCCACGTACATTAGGCCCTTTTTCAGCAGGGTTAAAACAGGGCTAGTGATGAATGGAAAACTGATTGTACTGCTGTCAAACTTGAATGTGAGGCTTATTCTAGAGATAGAAGTACGAGGAAAAGGACAGAGAATTGCACTTCATTAAAGCTCTACCAAGCTGATTGGAGTGGAGGAGGTAATTGAGATTTAAAGTGGCATTCCCATCACACTGTCCCTTTTTCAACTTAACAACTGTCATTCAAGCCACATAGGGCAACAATTGGCCAGATTTCCCAGCTCTTCGGAGTAATAAAACAGACACTCACCTTCTGGCTATTCGTTTTACTTACTTTGTTCTAATTTCCAATTCATGTGTCATTAGTGAACGAAGATTGACAAGAAATAGCTTTGACCTCACAGATTTGACCTTCAACCTCTGAGACCCAACTCTAGTCTGAACATAGGTTGGAATATGCTAAGAAACACCTTTCCTTTGCACAAGAGTGAATGGCAGTTTTTTCATCATTGTACCACCCCCTGCTTGCCACTACATTTAGACTATGAGACATGTCAACTGCTTGTCACAATTACAATAGACACAGCAAACCAGAATTTTCCCCAAATCCAAGGGGAACTTCCTGAACAAAGAGTAAATTTTACTGCACAGATTTTGGAGACCTCCAATTTGTAGAGCCATAATGAAGGCATCCCACAGACAAATAGGTAGTTGTTAATTATCCCAGCAATTTCTTTTTTTAATGTGCTAACAACACAGCACGACAAGCCTTTATATCCTACCCTGTTACCTGATGATCTCATCACATTTGAAAAGATGGTAGTCTGGGAAGGAGGCGTTATTATAGCAAGTGTGCATGACAATAAGTTACATGATTATAATCCCTTAGAGTTTATGATTTAATAAAAACAAAGCATGATATTTTGGAAACAGACGGGTATGGTTGTACAGTTCTTCAACCAACTGAAGTACTTTACCTATCCTCCCACGTTAAGATGAGCGTGCTTTTTGCCGTTTCCCCGACTTATCCTGAACCTCAGAGATACTAATGCAGTGGCATCAAAGCATGTTGGTGGATCAAAAATTCCAGAAGGCCAAGACCCTCGACCTGAATAAGAAACCTCCATGAATTCAGAAGTAATGTTTGCTTTTTATGCAGTTTTGAAAAGAAATTGGATCCTGGAAGTCTAGTATGGTTAGGAAACGGTTATGTTTCTTCTTATTAAGTGAACAAACATTTGGCTGATTCTAGTGTGACACCCCTAAATAAACAAAATAATACACCACTTCATTGTGCCAAATGTTTGAAAACATGACTCCATTGCCCTCATGATAAAGCATTTTGAAAACGCTGCAAGGCTATGGCTTTGACTTCATTTACGGAAAGGTGAAGTCATTTTCATTTTGCAGCAATATTTATTCTCCGGCCATTTTTGTTGGTGTTGTTTTTAATCCTGGTTTCAGGACTATTCTGACTCCCCTTTAAGCAATGTTAGAGTCACTTGATTTTCCCTTGTAATAGTCTATTATAGCTAGGATTTGCATAGTTCATTGCTTTTCTTGGTGTTTTCTGAATTTCTTACTTGTATTTCTGAAAAGGGAAGAGACATTAAGTTTAGTGAGCAATCACAATTGTTACCACATCATTTGTAAATACTCTTTTATCGTTATTGCCTTCAAACTCAAGGAATTTATTTCTCTTGAAAAGAAGGGGATTAGCATATAAATTTAATAGAATCAGGACACACTTCCCAAATATGACATAGTGAAGAGTTTACTACTAATTAGAAGAATCCAGGAAGTCTATTGTCGGGAGAGCTTTCCTTATTGGATCTGTGTCACAAATCTGTGTGGAACATCCTTTCAGGGTAATGACAAAAACATATTTACCATCACTTTGTCATGATATATGCACCCTTCCTGTGACAACATGGATCTCCAAGACAAACAGTGAAGGAAGCTCTGTGTGTATGGAATTGTGCTTTCTTATGGATAAATTTTCATATCCTCATAGGTCAAGGAAGGTCAGAACTTATGGCTTTATCTTAAGAGCCCATTTGTGGTCATCACAAGAAATAAATCTCCGAATGCTGGTAGTTTCTTAGAGATGTCTTTTATCCTACATCTGTGACAATTACCCTGTGTTCATGAAGCCAACAAGAGTCAGGCCATAGGCCAAAGGTCAGGGCACTGTGTGAAGTAAGTTTTTCTTCCATCCACTAAATCTCTTATCATTTTCATCAGATGTGATATCCACTTGTCAGTCAGAGACACGTAGGACATTGTCTTGTTCTAAGTGCTGCACTTTCTACCTCAAAGAAAGTACATTTTATTGCTTTCCTCATAATTAGTATTTTGGCTCTTTAGAAAAGCATTTTCTAAATAAAAACACCCAACTTATAATCATTTCAAAGTGCTAAGATTTTTATCATAAAATAAAAATAAGAGGATATGAAAAACAAGCTTTGGGTGTTTTTATGTCTGTAACTGATTTAATTGTTATGTATTAAATCAAATTTATCAAATTAAATTAAATTTGTCAAATTTAACTACATGAACAATTAAATGAATACTGTAGACAAATAATGTCAGAATTGTTCAACAATATGTTATGGGCATGAATAACGGTCTACACCTGGACCAGCTCATACCTGATATTACCGCCGAGTACTGCAGCCTGCTAGCCAATAGCATCACTATGGTTAGTGTCACCCGGTATGTAACTCACTTTGTCATCTCCCTCCATACCAGACCATACAGAATCTTTAGCGATATTTATTATCAATTTTAGTCACAACCTTATATCTGATATGTACTTATACATTTCTTAGATGTAATATTTCTTAGATTATATTCATATTTAAAAGATAGTTTTGTAAAATTTTTCTTCATTGAATCACCACACTATTAATTACAATATCATTAGTACCCAAGCAGAAGCATTTAGAAATGTTTTCTTTCTTTATCTTTCATTGTAATTTTATTCTCAAAATTATTATATAGACTCACATATATTAATTATCTTAATAGTGTAACTAGAACAGGATGTAACAGTGACTGTAAGAACACTGCTGCACTGAAATCAAGAGCGTGTACTGGTCACATACTCTATGAGAACTCTGACAGGAATGTATTTAAAAAACAAAGAAACAAAAAAACTTGCCAGGGAGTCAATTCTCACTCAGAAACACCCTATACAACCGAAGAGAACTGCCCCTTTGGGGATCCAAGGGTGTAAATCTTCACGGGAGCAGAAAGCCTCATTGCACTCCCCAGGAGTGGTTTGTTGGTTTGAATTGCCGATCTCATGGTTTAGAGCCAGATGCATCTCCATTACCCACCAGGCTCTTTGGAAGGTTCCAAAAAGCAAATTGTTGCAGGATTAAGCCTTGTAGTTATGTTATAGACACATGTAAACTGGGCTTACAAGAAGTGTTTTTGGTTGTTATAACTAACTGCAGAGATATTTTGATAAAAAGACAAGACATTTCCATTGAAACACAGCACAATCATTTTCATGTCACCCCCTCTAACAACGTCGCTCGCTGTGGTCTGAATCCCTCACACTCCTCTAGTAATGCAAACGTGGCTAGCAAGTGTGTTTCTAGGATATAATAAAGCATCTTCTAAGAAATATTTTCATAATGGACTTCAGTTGAGTTGGTAAGTATACACAGTTAGATCTGCTTATGCTGTACTTAGATATAATGAAATTCCATTTAGAATGTGATGTTGTAAAAGGTTCAGTTATCCTACTGTAGTACAATATGCAAATTGAAATTCTCCTTGTCATGAGATTCAAGTTGCAAGGAAAATCTTATCTGAAAGAGTATTCTTGAGAAAAGTAATATATCTCAAAGTGTTAAAAGTGCAGAATGAATAGCCTAAGAGTGAGAGAGTTAAAAGTGATTTAGTCATTTAGATCTTCTCCATCCCTTCAAAAGGACTCAATTACAAAAAAGCTTCATGCTTGTCTTTGTCTCTAGAGAAATGGATTTCACAAAGTCACTACAAAATAAACTTCTAGAAGGTTCATATGTCTCTTTCCTTCTGGAAACTCTCAGAAGAATAACATGTTTTTTGTTGATGTTGAATATGGTCCAATTTGTGTGACTGCATACAAAAAACAAAGCACCTTGGTGGCACAGTTAGGTAAGCTTTGAACTATGTACCGCAACATTGGTAGTTCAAACCCACTAACAGCACAAGGTAGCCATCTGCTCCCATAAAGACATATAGATGTATTGGCCCAGAAAGCCAATAGAGGCTTGCTGTGAGTTGAAATTGGCTTGATGACAGTGGATCAATTTTGTTATTGGTTTGTTTGTTTGTTTATATGTATGCAACAGAACCAAAATATTTCCTGGTCTTGGGTTATTTGCATGGCCATTGGTATATTTTAGTTTATTATCACAGTTAGTATGCCAATTTATCTTATTAAGGCTTTTCTTCATTTTCATTGAATAGCAGAGTGTGATTGCAATAATTTACAGACTGGAAATCAGCATTGTGGGCTTTAGCATAAAGTATACTATTCATTAATTGAACAGCATTGGTCTGTTTCTCTATCTCTCAAATGGGAGTGAGAGCTTATTCTTTGCAACCAAGTGAATCTTTAAAGACAAAATCATCTTTAGTTACAAAATAATCACAGATAGATGTTGAAATTTTTGCTTTATCTATCCATCTATTGTTTCAGTTTTGATGAAAACATCATACACTTAAATGATCATTTTGTGTCTTCTTAATTTGTTTCTCAAAAAATGTAGTAGAATGCCTGGGAAATCAGTAAATAAGTTAAATGACTCCTAGGACACCTAGATCTCCTTCTTTGTCTGTATGTTTATGTTTAAATGTAATACATTCTGAAGTGTTCAAGTGTGGATGGGAAATTATATTATATTCATCATGTCCTTAATCGTAATAGAAGCTACTTATATCACCAATTTTCTTGAGAACAGTTAATGCTCACTTGGGTTTCATTTTTGTGCAGGATAACTTCAATTCTTCTCCCTTTCTTTACCATCTGTTTATTTTAAATTGAGAGATTATGATAGTGAACAATTTAAGCATGTATTTGAATATATACTGTTAACCAGTAAGAGAATCCACCAGTTGTCAGTCACTTTGGTGCACTGTGGTGGGCGTGAGTGTTGCTGTGATGTTGGGATATATGTCACTGGTATTTCAACTGCGAAAAGGGTCGCCCAAAGGGAAAAAGGCTCAGCACATCTTCCAGACTAATAGCAGACAACAAAGAAGGGCCCGTTTGCCCACATCAAAAGAAGCCACTGAAAACTCTATGCATAGATTAGAAGTATTGTCAACAACTAAAAGCCAAAGCAAAGGAAGCAGAACACTGTAGGTCCTGGTGCAGAAGAACGGTCTCCTCAAGTCACAGGGACACTCACAATGTGACTGCAGAGGAACAGATGTCTTGGGGAGGAGACCCCATGGTGATGTGAGTTGAGTAGAGCCTTCAGGACCATCACTTGCTGATGAGGAACGACTCAAGGTAAGGAGAAACCAACACCTAAATCTAAGTATTTAAACTTGGAAAGTGCTAAGTATGAATTTAGGAAAATTGGTAGTGGTCCAAAATGAAATGGAACACATTAAGATTGATATCCTAGGCTTTAGTGAGCTAAAAGGACTGGGATTGGCCATTTTGATCAGAAAATCATATAATATACTATGTCAGGAATAACACAATAAAAATGTGCCATTCATTGTCAAAAATAATTTTGCTAAATCCATCATGAAGTACAGTTATATCTGACATTGGATTATATCCATAGCCTTCAAGGAAAACCAACCAATACAACTATAATTCAACTTTATGCACCAACCACAATTGCTACTAAAGAAGTGTGGTAGTTACATAATCTTAAAGCAACTTGAAGATATTAAGAGCAAAGGAGTAGAGTTTAGCCTGTCAATCAGGTCACAGCCTGATTGATGCCTCCTCGTGGGCCTGTCCTTCTCATGAGGATTCTGGAAACATCATCTCTCTCTGCTACACCTTCCTGTTGAAAAACCACATGGAGCCATGCTGATGGCAGCCAGAGCCCTGGAGATGTGTCCACCACCATTGGATCTACAGGACTTTCTACCCACTGGCCTTTGATTTTCCTGCATTTGACATCATTGCATGTGCTGTGTGAGTCTGAAGAGGAATTTATGGACCAGTATTGGATATATGGGCTAATATCAGATTTATGGACTTGATCTAGACAGGGCTCAGATGTTTTCTCAATATATGAATTCCCTTCGATATAAATCTCTCTTGTGACGTATGAGTGTCTCTGTGTCAAGAAGAAATTGAAGAATTCTACCAATGACATCAGTCAGAAATTGATCAGACTTGCAACCAAGATACATTGATAGTTATTGGTGATTGGAAAGCAAAAGACAGAAAGAGAGGAAGGGACACTAGCTCGAAAATATGGACTTGATGATAGAAATGAAGCTGGAGAACCCATGATAGGATTTGCAAAACCAACTACTTGCCCATCGCAATTAACTTTTTTTATGACACAAAATACAGCTATACACATGGCCTTCCCTAAATGGAATGCAAAGAAATCAAAACGAGTACATCTGTGGGAAGTCACAATGCAGAAACTCAATATCAGAAGCTAAAACCAGACTAGGGACCAACTATAGAATAGACCATCGATTCCTCCTATGTATGTTCAGGATATGGAAGAAAATAAAAATAAGTTAACAGGAGCCAAAATACAACCTTGGTCTATTCCATCTGAATTTTGAAACATCTTAAGAACAGATTTGATGTATTAAACACTACTGACAGAAGACCTGAAAAGCTGTGGCAAGACATCATGACTATCACTCATGAAGAAAGCGAAACATCATTAAAAAGACAGGAAAGAAAGAAAGAAAGAAAAGGTCAAAGTGGATGCCAGAAGAGACTCTGAAACTTGCTTCTAATCATACAGTAGCTAAAGCAAAAGGAAGAGGGGATGAAATCAAAGAGCTGAATGGGAAATTTCAAAGAAGACAAAGCCAAATGTTGTAATGAAATGTGCAAAGACCTAGAATTAGAAAACCAAGGAAAGAATATGCACAGCATATCTGAAACTGAAAGAACTCAAGAAAAATTCCAAGCCTCAAGTTGTGATCTTAAATGATTCTATGAGCAAAATATTGAATGATACAGGAAGCAGCGGGAGAAAATGCACAGAATACACAAAGTGACTAAGTTAGAAAGAGCTCATCGACAGTCCAACCCTTCAGGAGGTAGCAGATGAGCAAGAAACAATAGTACCGCAGGAAGAAGTTCAAACTGCATTGAATGCATGAACTACAAATAAGGCTCCAGGAAATGATGGGAAACAATTGAAATGCTGCAGCAAGCTGAAGAAGCACTGGAAGCATTCACTCCTCTCTGCCAGGAAATTTGGAAGACAGCTTCTTGGCCAACTGACTGGAAGAGTTCCAGATTTGTACTGATTTCAAAGACATCTGACCCAATAGAATGTTCTGACTATAGAACAATATCGTTGATATCACATACAAGTAAAATAAAATGATTATTCAACAACGGTTGTAGTAATGCATTGACAGGTTGCGGCCGGAAGTTCAAGCCGATTCAGAAAAGGAAAGGGAACAAGGGATATCTGCTGATGTCAGATGGCTCTCGCCTCAAAGAAAAGAATACAGAAAGATGTTTCCTTTGTTTCTTTTACTATTCAAAGGTATTCAACTGTGGCCCATAATCAACTGTAAATAAACATGAGGAGGATGAGAATTGCAGAACACTTCATCGTGGTCATGAGGAACTTGCAATGGATGAAGAGGCAGTTATACAAACAGAACAAGGGACTATTGCATGGTTTAACATCAAGAGAGGCATACTTTCAGATTATATCCTGTCACCAGACTTATTCAGTCTGTATGCTGAACAAATCAGCAGAGAAACTAGAATATATGAAGAATGTGGTATGAGGATTGGCGGAAGTCTTATTAACAACTTGAGATATGCAGATGACATAATTTTGCTTGCACTGGAAGAATATAAGGGGTGTAGCCTTCATTAGGGATTACAATTCAGTGTAAAGAAGACCAAAATTCTCACAATTGGAATATTAGGTGGCATCATGATAGAGAAAAAGTTGAAGTTGTCATGGATTTCATCTTGTTTGTATACACAATCAATGCTCATGGAAGCAACAACCAAGATCAAAATATATATTACATTTCATGAATCTGCTACACAAGACCCTTTAAAGTACTGAAGAGCAAGGATGTTACTTTGAGGATTAGTTGTGCATGCCCCAAGCTACGGTATTCTGCATTGCATCATCTGCATGTGAAAGTTGGACACTGAATAAGGAAGACTGATGAGGAAAAGATGCCTTTGAATTGTGGTGCTGTGAAAGTATATTGAAGGTACCATGAACTTCGAAAAGGCCAGAAAACCCCCCAGAAAACTGTGTTGGAGTTATTAAAGCCAGAATGCTCCTTAACAGCAAGGATGGCAAGACTTTGTCTTACATATTTGGACATATGATCAGGAGAGACCAATCTCTGGATAAAGGCATCATGCTTGGCAAAATGGAGGGGCACTGAAGGAGAAGAGAGCCCTCAAGGAGATGGATTGACATAGTAGCTGCATCAATGGACTCAGCCATTGGAATAATTGTGAGGGTGGCACGGGACCAGTGTTTTGTCACCATGGGTTGGACCCAACTTGATGATGACAGCTAACAACAACAACAATATGTAAGCCACTCTGCTCCAAAGGCAAACTGATTTGTATATATTCAATATCATGTCTTCGATCAATAAAATTGTATTCTTTGATATGTCTCTACAATTGTACCTAATGGTGTCCCATTTGTATAATTGTTCTCTTTACTAACTAAGCAAACAGAAATAGACAATAATTTCCAAAAGGCCTTATCTTCAAATTAACTGATTCTGTAGATAGGGTACACACTTTAGAAGGTACAGATGAAATAATATGTCTTGTCATTATGGTAGTAATTGTCATAATAACTGACATATTTAAATGTGGAGTACATAGTTCAAAAGTTGGTATACTTGCTCCGGGTCTGATTTGAGCCAGGTGTTTAAAACATGACAATTTGTGATGTCAGATTTCTTCATTTTTCCTAAGAAGACATGTCCAAATTCAACCACTTCTTTGCATCCTTGACATGTTTTTCAAATAATCCACTCACTTGTTTGAACATTTTGTGTGTTGATACATCAAAAACTAACTAAAAGTCAAATTCAATAAAAGTCAAATTCATTAAGTCAACGTCAGCTCATATTAACCCTGCAGGACAGAGTAGAAATGGCTTTGCGGGCTTTCTAGGCTGCAAATATTTATGGAAGCATAAAGCCCCATATTTCTCCCACAAAGCAGCCGGTGGATTCAAACTGCTGACCTCTCAGTTTGCAGTACAAAGTATAACCCACTACGTCACTGCCCATTACATGAGAACTCTGCTAAAAAGCCTCGAAGGGAAAATAAACAAATGAACACAAATCACAAAGGAAAAAATGTTCTTGTGAAATATAACCTTTAGTTTATGACAGTATTTCCAACACATATTTATCTAATTGCTATATGGGCCTTTTCTTGCTATTCTTCATGAACATATGATAATATCATTCATCTTGTGCTTACAAGGCATGACAGGTTTTAATTGTTTTTTGTTTGTTTTAATTTTACTTTTGATCTAACATGTTAGCGGATTTTTTCAGATACTACCACTCAGAATGAAGGAGTTGATTTTGACACTAGCACAGACTAGCTGCCTTCCATTTTATTTCTGTTCCAATTATTTATTTTCTTTACATCATATTTTAGTAAAAATAGCACCGAAAAAAATGTCACAGGAAGCATGGCAATCCTGTCTAACCAGCCACTTCACAGAATCCCTGAACCTTGGAATTGCTCTTAATATGCATAATTCTATAAAAGTTTAAAAAGGAAAGTGACAATAGGCCCTATAAATGTGCGATCATTTCCATGTATGTCAAATAATTACATCTTCAACATTGTTTTCATTGAAAAAAATCCTGGCTAACAGTGAAAAAAAGATAGACAAATGAAGGTAATATTGATGATGCTTCATAGGTTTCTCAAGGTTTCACGAGTGCTTTATTGTTTCTCCATGTCAGCACCACCTAATCTGGGTTCAGCTGTTTCCAAAAAGTTTGAAAACTTCAATAGCACGGAGAAGGAAAGAAAGGGAAGAGAGAAACTGTGGCTGTTGAGTGCTCACATGATGTACACTCAGGTAAGGAAAGCTTGGCGTATTTCAAAACATAATATACCATCTTCCCTCCCTGTGGGGAATAGCTAAAATCCACATGAAACCGCCCCAGTTAAATACATGAGTCAGTCTCAAAAAATAACCCAAATGACCACTAAAATCACAACAGTAGAAACGTAATGGTCTTATTTGGAGTTGTCTTTAAATAAATACTTAGAAAGTGTTTAGATAGAGGAAAATAAATGTCTGAAATGAAGAAGACTGGAGTCATTCTTAAGTACAATTTGTTCCCCTAAGTTTGTTGATTTAGATTCACTAATACCTTTTATCTTTAATATTCACAGTTAGGAAACATTTTACATAAATGCTCTCAAAAATCTATGTTTTAATAAAACTTTATATAATTGTATATTCATGTACAGTTAGAGGAAATACTATAGAAAAATATTACCTACCCTTTTCCTAGTTTCCCTAATGGTAAACATATTGGAAATATCTCTGGTACATTAAGCAGGATTATTGACACGACATGAACAACATAGAGGGCATTTTTGTGATTCAAGGATTCTGCTCATTTGGCCTTTTATGAACACACACTCGCACACACAAACTCACACTCACTCACACTCACACACTCTCATACTCACACTTACACACACACACACTCACATTCTCTCTCTCTCTCTCTCCCTAGTGTCACTTCTTACCTGCTGTCAAGCACTGATCTGTTCTCTATGCTTAAAATTTGTCAATTCATAAATGTTAAATAAATAGATTGATAATACAGAACCATTTGGAACTGGCTTTTTAATTCAAGATAACTCTAGCTATTCATCCCGATGGCTCTTTATTTCAAGAATTCATTCATTCATTCATTCATTCATTCATTTTATTACTGGTATTTATCTTGATACAGTTTCCCCACAGTTTGGTTAATCAATGTGTTCATTAACTAAATCAATGCTTTCTGAAGGACTTCTGGATCATTTCTAATTTGGGGCAATCTGAGCTGGACAGTGAATGGCATGGGAGGTGACCACTTCTGACCTCCTCTGAGGTTTGGGGCAGACCTTCTTCCAGGCTCCCTACATTTTTAACACCTCTGACACCAACCAGTCCTTCCATAGCGCTCGACTTTAATGCCGGGTTCGACGATCCATTGCAATGGCCACACGGAATTCACTGACTATCCTGACCATATTGGGAGGCTATTAGGGAAGTTAATTGATTACTACAAGTCAGGATCAGTAAAGAGTCATTGGTTCACAGCCCACATCTTTCCTCAGTCAGCACCCAAATCCCTCTGGTCCTCAACCTCTCAGCCACTGGCCTTGGCTTCTGAGTCCTTGGACCAAGAAACTAGGCCACTAGTCTCACGGCTCAGAGTCCATGGGGGTTGGAGGTGAGGGGAGGTTGCGGAGGGCCGAGGAGGCGCTCCCTTGGTCCCCAGGCGACAGTCTCTGGCACCTCTCGTCTGGGCCCCATCCAATTCAGATAAAGATCTAGAATTCATGGCACTGGGATTTCTATCTGTGTCTGAGATGGCTCTTAGACACAGCGGAATAGCTTTGAGGGAAGTTTGGCTTTAGTCTTTTAGCCGACCACACATCTAAGGAAAACAAAAGATGGTGTCTAAGTCACACCTGCTAGTAACCAAGCCCAGATCAAACTCATTACCATCAAGTCCGTTCTGACTCCTGGCAAGCACACAGGGCAGCGCAGAACTGCTTCTGTAGGCTTCTGAGACTCTGACTTTTTGGGGGAGTAGAAAGCTTCACCTTTCACCCAAGGAACTGCTGGTGGTTTCAAACAATTGAACTTGTGGTTAGCAGCCCAAATCGTAATTCCTATGATACTGGGCTCCTACCCGCTAGTAAAGTAGTCTTTACATTCTGCAATAAACAACGCCATCCAAAATGGAATTATCGCCACACACAGAGAGCCCAGAGTTATGATACATAACATAAGAAATGTGAGGTAGAAAGGCCATAGATATTGATTATGTCTTAAGCTACTATAAATATTAGACTTCATTCCCCTGAGGTAAGTAGCTGGGAGTTGCTATGACTGGGCACGTGGTAGCCCCATGTTTCATTTTGTTTTCTAGAGTCGATGCGACATTTCACATCACACGACTTTTCTGGTTTCTCTGCATAGTCACATGCATTTGGTGCAGTCACAATGTTTTCCTACAGCAATTCACTCAAGGTGGCTTCTCTCGGGGACATCCTCCTCAGGAGGCTCTGGGAAAGTATTTGTATCTTCAGCTTCTTTCCTTGATTCTCCCACTTCTCCTTGCGGCAACACATCAAACTTGCCCACTTCTGAAGAGACTGATTTAAAATACACTGTACAATAACCTCACTCTCATTAGCATTACAAATGGGATTATAACCCTTGATATAAGGGTTAGGATTTACAACACCTATTTTGGAGACACACAATTCAATCCATAACAAAGCCCCCTTCACCCTCCCTTGTCTCTTGCAAAATATATTTTCCCCATTAAATTGTTTCAAAGTCAAAATTCTTGCTTTAAGTCAAAAACTGTTATCTTCTGAATCATCTAAATTAAATATGATGCGTTTCAGGAATATTTCATCCTGGAACAACATTCCACTTCAACTGTGAACCTATAAAATGTAGACTACACGTGACTTGTTTCCAAAGGACAATAGTAGAACAGGTACAGGTAGACATTTTTATTATAAATGGGAGAAATCGGAGGAAAACCAGAGTGCCCGGCAAGTCCAAGACTCAACAAGACAATTTACATTAACTCTACAGGTTTGCAAATTATTTTTTTGTTCATTGGGAACACATGGACCAGGGGCCTGGCCCTCCAGACCGAGTATTACCCATGCCCTCGGCTTTTGCTGCTTCTTCCAGGCAACTCTTCTCCCTCGATTTTGGACAGTTCCATTCACCTAATTCACCTGAGTGGGGACCTCATCCTCTTGGCCCTAGTCTTCTACCCCTTGGGTATTACAGCTTTGTTCCTTCACCTTTGGGCAGGGAGCCCACCCACTCTTACAACTCAGCAGTACCCTCACACTCAGCAACCACATTGGGAAAGGTGAGACCCTTCAGAGCCCTAGCAGGTTAAAGCCCCACCCCTGGAATTGAGAAGGCCCTATTTCCTGCGCTCTTTCTGCAGGTTTTGCTGATATCTGAGCAGCTAGAGGTATGGTCCTTCTTTCCTTTTCTTGGAAGACAACATATCTAGTTCCTTTGGCCTGTGTTTTGCCTACAGAATCCCAAAGCACAAGTCAGTTTTCTTTCCTTGTGTTCTTTTTCTGGCCCCCTCAATCTAACCGGTTGTTTTTCTGCTGTGATAAAGTGGTTACATCCATCAATCACACGGCTTAATCTCTTGGAGAAAAGATTGCATAACCACATCTTTGGTAAAATACTAGGACACGCGTCCTTAGCTTGTACTACAGCACTTTGTAAATCTTTCAGACATGTTTTCATTTTGCACAGTTCCTTGTTAAATATCTCCATTTCCTCTCAAGTGTTGCTGCTGCCATATGCAGTCTCTAGACCACAAAATCTTCCTCTGAGACTATCTTCGCTTTCTTCGAAGTCTTCACGAATTTTTCTTGGATATCCATAATTATAACAGGTTCTTCAATGTAATCTAGGCTGTTACTATTAAACATCTTAAAATTCTTCTGGTGTCTAGCCTTTACCCAATTCTAGAATCACTTTCACATTGTAGGCGGCTATTAAAGTAGTAATTTTCCTAGCACTAAATTCTGTCTTAGTTCCAGTGAGACTAGAACAAGTAGCACAAGTGGCTAACTTTGAAAACTATAAATGTATTCTCTTAGTTTAGGTGGTGAGAGGTCCAAATTCAAGGTGTCAGTCCAAAGGGAAGACTTTCTCTGTCTACCCAGGAAGTTGCTGGGTGGGGAGGCCTTGAGGTAGGTGGTCAGTAACTCTTCAGTATTTTTCTTGATTTCTTAGAAATCTCCATTTGCCATGACATCACTCTTTTCTCATCTCCAAATATTTCACTTACTTGCTTATTTTATATCTCAAAAGATACTGATTTTAAAACACCCTCTACACTAATCCTTTCTTATTAACATAACAAGGAAAACGTATCTCCAAATGGCATGAAAACCTCTGATGTAAGGGTTAGGATTTACAACACGTATGTTTGGAGAACACAATTCAATCTATGTTTTTAGATATCATTTAGCTGGTTAAGACTCCTTGTGACCATATGTATAATGGAAGGAAACGTAACCCTGTCCAGCATCACCTGACATCTGTTGTCATGAGTGAGCCCAGTGGTGGAGCCACTGTCTCAAACCATCTCCATGACTGCATAGATTCTCTTTTCCACTGAGTCTTTATGAAGCATGGTGTCTTTTTACCAGAGACTAACTAATCTTTCCTGACATGCCCAGAGTATGTGTAACCAAATTTCACCATTTTTGCTTCTAAGGAGTTGTCTGGCTGTACTTTCTCCAAGACATATGTGTTTAGTCTTAGAGCAGTTTGTGGTGCTTTCACTGTTCTTCACCAACACAATAATTCAAAATCACTAGGTCTTTGCTAGGTCTTCCTTATTCATTGTCCACTTTCACATGCAAATGACTCAAACCAAACTTACTGCCATCAAGTCTATTCCAATTAAGTGCAACCCTGGAAGACAGAGTGAGTGTTCCTGCGGGTTTGTGAAGCTGTCACGATTTATGGCAACAGGCAGCCTCTTCTTTCTCCTTCAGAGTAGTTGGTAATCTCTGACATGATCAATAATGTCTTACCGTATCATGATGTTTCCTCCGGATTCTGTTGTAATCCATAGTGAAGACGACGGTCTTTCATATTGATCTGTTAGTGTTTCAAGTCTTCTTGGCTTTCAATAAGCAAAGTTGTGTCATCTGCACATCAGAGGTTATTAATGAACGTCCCTTTAATCCTGATGGTATCGTCTTCCTTGTATAGCCCACCTTCTTGACTTATTTGCTCAGAATACAGATTGAACAAATATCCTGAAAAGATACCACCCTTTGTTCACCTTTCTTGATTTTAAATTACCCAGCATCCTATAATTATGTTCAACTAACTTCCTCTTAGTCTATGTGTAAGTTCTACAATAGTACAATTAAGGGTTCTGGAATTCCCATTTTCTAACAATGTTATCCATTGTTTGTTATGCTTAGAACAGTTGAATGCCCTTGAATAGTCAGCAAAATACAAGTAAACAGCTTTCCAGATTTCACTATGTTAGCCAACATCCATTTGGTATTAGCAATGGTGTCATAAGTTCAATGTTCTATGTGATTCCAGCTTGAATTTCTGGCAACTCCCTATTTATGTGCTGCTGCTTTTGAATTATCCAGCAAAATGTTACTTGCATGTGATATTAATGGTGCTATACAATAATCTCTGCATTCTATTGGATCACATTTCTTTGGAATGGGCCCAAATAAGAATGTCTTCCAAATCTCTCTAGTCTAATGAGTACTTTTAGTGCTCCATCAGTGTACTTTAAACATCTCAATAGCGATTCAGTCCTTCCAGGATGATTGTTGTTCACTAATGCCTTCAGTGAAACTTGAATTTCTTCCTTCAATAACATCAGTCCTTGGTCGTATGCCACATCTGGAAATGATCGAATGTACACAAATTCTTTCCATTTTCTTTTGATGATTCCTATAATGTTCCATATTTTCCCCATACAATTCTTAAATATTAAAAATCAAGGCTTACATATTTTTCTCCAGTTCTTCAGCATGTTGTTCTTGATTTCATCCCACAGCATGCCTGGTCTTTGTTCATTAGTGTTCAGTGTGTCAAATCCATTTTTGAAATGATCTCTACATTTAGGTGAAATATACCCAAGGTCATATTTTTGTTTTTAAGGACTTTCAAATTTTTTTCTTCAGATTCAACCTGACCTTAGATTTGAGCAACCAAGGGACTATTCCACGATGGGTCAGTGGTTTTGATTTGGTAGATGATACTGAGTTTGTCCATTGTTTTTCCCATGCATGGGGTAAGTGTAATTGCGGTGTTTTCCATTTAGCAAGGTCCACATGTACAAGAGGGTACTCCATCCACACCCCTACACACACACACACACACACACAAACAAACACACTTATGTAGTATGGATTTTTCCTGCTAGGCAAGCATTGAGGAACTTGCTCTGAGTTAGTGCACCCAGTGGCATTACCTGGGAAGGTTCTCTCTGGTCACAGTGAATTTTTTCATGAAAAAATTTCACTCGAAAAGTTTCACTCAAACCTTGTATTTTGTGATGACTGATTTAAGAGAACATCATGTAGCTGTGAAATCTTGTTTTCTGCTCAGAAAAAAACGTCACAGATACTGTTGTGATGTTGAACATAGGATACAGGGACAGCACTATGGGAAAAACTCAAGTGTATGAGTGGTTTTCTCAATTCAAAAAAGGCAAAATGTCGATGAATGACAAACTTCATTCTGGACATCTATCAATTTCTGAACAGGTGAAAATGTCAATTCATAATGCATTTGCAGGTCATACTGTTAATCAAGTTTTCTATTTAAAGGTTCTAAAAATATAGCATAACACTATGCAACAAAAAAGACCTGATTGGTGGCAGACAGGGGACTAGTTTTGCCACCACAACAATGTGACTGCTCACACAGCTATCTCAGTGCACCAGTCTGGGGCCAAAAAATGCAGGCCTTTCTCGCCCCACTCACTTTACTCACCTCACCTCCCTCCCTGTGACTTCTTTTTGTTTTTTGCAAATGAAGAGGGACAGTGATTTGGCAATGTAGAAAAGGTGAAGAAAAAATCAAGGGAGGTGCTGTCAGTCATCCAAACAGATGAGTTTGAAAAGTGCTTCCAAGAATGGAATCGCAGATTTGACGAATGTATTAAGTGTAATGGAGAGTACTTTGTTTAAAAATTTACATACATAGCTTTGAAAAAAATCTGTTTTGGGTCCGGGGCACCCCCTTGTATAATGTTCATGTTGTTGAAAAAGGGTTTTGCAATGAAGGAGTACCTGGCCTTGCAAAATTCTATCATGGGACCTCCAGCTTCTTTTCTCTCCAAGCCATATATATATATATTTTTTAATCAATTTATTGGGGCTCATACAATTCATCACAATACATAGATCAATTGTGTAAAGCACATCTATACATTTGTTGTCCTCATTATTCCCAAAATTCGCTTTCCTCTTGGGTTCCCAAAATCAGCTCATTTTCCTTTTT
>NW_022103915.1:77626701-77675885 GCF_000313985.2 Echinops telfairi | reverse complement strand
CCATCATGCGCCACCCTCATTGACGAGGATATCTTTCAACTAGATCTTTCCTCCCTGTTTCCAATGGACCCTTTCAAGTCACCAGTAATTATCAATGAATATCTATTGCAGGTATGATTCACTTCGGACTAAAGAAGTTGGTAGAATTCTTAGATGCCTTCCTACAAAATATCCTATTTCACAATTCTACATCTTAACTACTAAGAGGCAACAAACATCTTGAATCATTGACTCTGAGAGTCTGTATACTGCAGAATAGTAAAATTTTCTAAAGAAATTTAGGAAGTAGAACATGGTTGCCAATTTTTTGTATTTTATCTCAAGAAATATTTACTGTTAGTGAGATTGGGTTTATTTTATTATTAAGTAGACCAATTCCTTTATTTTTAAGTGACATCAAGAACTGTTTACATTGGCTGGTCTGCTTCAGAAGTGTTTTCATGTGCTTTTTCCATTTGGCAGAGTTCTGCTACATGCCTGCAAAGTTTTCTTACTGAGTTCAATTGCTTAGACATAAAAATCTCTCTATGAAAAGAATGGTAATTTTTTGTACTTGAAATGTATATGTAGCCAAACATAGCCAAAAGGGTGGAGTTGTAAGATCTGAAAGAGTCCTAGTTAAATTTTCCTTTCAGAGAAGCAACGTGCAATTTTTATTATGCATATATCCATTAGTATACTTGGAAATAATTAAACTCAGAATGCTATGTTTTACCTGAAATGTAAATTTTACAGTGTCCTATATTTCCTATGAAAATCCAATAAAGAAATATATCAACAGAATAATGAGCTCACTATGTTGTTTTTGTTAGGTGCCTTCAAGTCACGTCCAACTCATAGCAACCTTATGTACAGCCAAAAAAAATCACTGCCCAGTCCTGTGCCATGCTCAGAGTTATTCTAACGTTTGAGTCCACTGTTGCAACCACCATGTCAAGTGACCTTGTCCAAGGCTTTCCTCTTTTTTGCTACCCCTCTGCTTTGCCAAGCATGAGATCCTTCTCCAAGTACTGGTCTCTCCTGACATGACTAACGTACATGACAGGAAGACTGGCTATTCTTGCCTCTGAGGGACATTCTGGCTGGACTTCTTCCAAGGTAGATGTGTTGGTTCTTTTGGCAGTTGGTGAACGTTCAGTATTCTTCACCAGCACCAGAGTTGAAATGCATCGACTCTTCTTCAGTCTTTCTTATTTAATATCCAACTTTCACATGTATATGAGGCAATTGAAAATACCATGGCTTGGGCCAGGCACAACTTAGCACCTTAGTCTCTCCACTTACAACAACTATTGGTCTAGTTGTGTAGACTTTGGTCTTCTCTACATTGAGTTTTAATTAATAATGAAGGTTGCAATCGTTGGTCTTCATCAACAAGTGCTTCATGCCCACCTCCCTTTCAGCAAGCAAAGCTGTGTCATCTACATATTGCAGGTTATTAATAAGCCTTCCTCCAATCCTGCTGCCACATTATTCATCTAGCCCAGCTTCCCTGATGATTAGTTTATCATACAGATTGAATAAGTTTGGTGAGAGGATGCAACCCTGACACACAGCTTTCCTGATTTTTATCCATGCAGTATTGCCTTGTTCTGTTCACACAATTGCCTCTTGATCTATGTACATTATCTTGTGTTCTGGGATTCATAGTCTTCTCAAGGCTATCTGTAATTTATTGTGATCCACACAGTCAAATGCCTTATCCTAGTCAAAAAAAAACAAACAAAAATAAATATCTTTCTGATAGTATCTCCTTTCAGCCAAGATCCATCTGACGTCATCAATGATATCCTTTATTCATAATCCTCTTCTGAATCGAGTTTGAACTTCCTGTCATCTTACTTCCACAAACTTTGTTGGATGTTCTTAAGCAACATTTTACTTGCATGGGATATTAATAATATTGGGTTTTTTTATTTGCACATTCTGTTGGGTCAGCTTTCTTTGGAATGCCTACAAATATGGACATTTTCTAGTCAGTTGGTCAAGTAGCAGTCTTTCAGATTTCCAGACATAGACCACTAGTCTGTCCATTTGTCATCCTGTGGTGTCTTGTATGTTGCTATGCTGCTAGAAGCTATGTCATGGTATTTCAAATATCAGCTGGGTCACCCAAAATGAACAGGTTTCATCAGAGCTTCCAGACTAAGAATAGACTATGAAGAAGAAATAGGCTATTCACTTTGGAGGAATTCGCCACTGAAAAGCTTATGGAGAACATTGAAACATAGTCAGCTCACTATCCAAATACCGATTTTTATACACTTATTTACAAAAGTTTAAGACAGTATCAAACAAAACGTGTGATTTATAGAAATTATCAGTAAGTTAATCTTAAAAATTAACAAAGAAGAGAATATGGTCCAAAAAATAATAAAGTAGAATGAACACACTTGGTTGGGAAGTATAAAATAAGTGAAGAGGGAGCAAGAGAGTAACTGAATTGATTGATGGGGGTGAGAAAGTAATGAAGAATCCAAGAAACTACTTTTAACTTGGGAAACATATTTTTATCTGGTAAAACATGCTACATTTGCCAAAAAGGCCATCAAAAATACCAACCAGAACAAGACTGGAGAGTGAAAAAGGAACAATAATGAATAAGGGAAGTTTAGGTAAGGTGGAGGATTATTACAACATAAAAGTCAAACACTATCTTCCTAATTACACTTAACCCATAAGGAAATATAGTTTAATATCACATAACTAAGAGAAATTACTATGATCATTAATCATTGTTTTTGGAACTATATGCTAGCATTTAAAGTAGACTCTAAAGAATGGCTGTGTTTCATATTTTATATCTGATATGTGGAAAGAGGATTCAATAGTTATTTTGAACTTTTCATTAAGTTCAAATGCCTTCTAATATTTTACCTGAGTGATGTTAATTTGCTTGAGGACTCTCTTTCTAATGTGGGCGTCAGATATGTCTCTCTAATGCTCATAAAACAAAAGAAACCCCATTGCTATAAAGTTTACGCTGACTCAAAACAACCCTATAAGATTTCTGAGACTTTAAATCTTTATAGGCGCTAACTAGGTTAAGATAATAACCTCTTAAAATGGTGTTTTAGTCTGGGTTGACTAGAAAAACAGATCCAGGGACACTAATGAATGGGTAATCGAGAGCTTTGTATCATAGAGCATTTTCATATTGAGAAAACATCCTAGCCCAGTCCAGAACAAATCTGTAAGTTCGATAATGGCCCTTATGTATGATACCGGTCTATAAATTCTTCCTCAGACTCATTCAGTAAATGTAATGATGCTGAATTCAGGAAGATCATAGGCTGGTGGGTGAAAAGTCTTATGGATCCAGTGGCAGCGGAAGCATCTCAGTGCTGGTAAGGATCTCCACGTGGCTCAACAGGAAGGTGAAGCCGAGAGAGAGCACGAGGCCCACATCCAGGGAGAGAGAGAGGAATCTCCCAGAAACCTCATGATTAGGCCACGCTCACCAGGAGGCATAATCAGGCTGAGACCTGATTGACAGGCTAAACTCCTCACCTTCATTCTATTTAGGAAGTTGACATGAAATTATATAACTACTGCACCTGGCAAACTAACCTCTGCTTAATCTATATTTATCTCCAATATTTCATGGATACTGTTCCCTGAAGTATTTTTCTTCCTCCTGTGGGTCAAATCAAACCCCCCTCTGCAATTCTGCAGATTCTAATGTGATTCCAACCTGCGTCCTAGCTTTAGCTCCAGTGTTTTACCCCGGGTAACCTGTGATGCATCCTGTTGAACTTACTGTGCTCTAAAGCTTGGTACTCACCTACCTCCCTGTTTTTGTCCTTTTCAGAGATAGTCACCACTTGCACATTTCTTCCTCAGAAGCCACTTTTTTCTGATATAAACTCAGAAAGGCACAAATCAAATTTCTCTCTGGCACATAAATCATTTCTAGAGCCAGTTTTTCTGCCTGATTACCACAAATTCCTGATTTCACCCTCCATTCTTTAAGATTGTTTCACATATTTGCATTGAATAATGCTTAGTTTTCCCCCAACCCCAGATACCTTAAGAGCTTTGAAAATATTATCTATATCCATTCACCTTTTTGGGGTCCCAAGTCTTGGCATAGTGGTTATGTGTTGGGCTGAGACCTGCAAGGTCATCAATTTGAACTACCACCAGCTCCAAGGGAGAAAGGCATGACTTTCTATCCTGTAAAGAGTTACAGTCTTGGAAACCCACTGAGGCAGTGGATTTCTACCCTGACTTACAGGATCACTATGAGTGGTGATTGACTTGAAGGAATTTTAGTAGTACTTTGAACTCTAAAGTATGCAATAAGTAAGTGATTTACAGCATTTAGAAAATGTTCAAAATGTGTGGTTTCTAATTAGTGACTTAGACTTTAGGATCATGATGACTCGTCATCACATTCAAATGTTGTCAGGGTTGTCATTCCATTCACCAAAATGAAGTAAATGCACCACTGGAGCATAATTTCATTGATAAAAGTCAGCAGTTTTCATTGACTAGTCAGGATGGTCAATTAGGAAAACCAAGTGAGAGGAAGATGAAAACTGCTTTGGTAACATTGTCTTGACTCCCCTTGAGCTCTTGTGACATAATCAAATTAGAAGCAACAACTAGGATTTAAAAGATATAGCATAAACTTTTTTTTATAACATTTAAGTGGGAAAGAAACAATTATAGCTTATGGTATGAGCTCTTTTGCTGGTCTATTTGACAGCTGCAGAACTGAGATAGAGTCTCCATTTGGGAAACTCTTATAGAGGGTTTTATCTTTGCCACTGAGGAGGAACTGCATTTCTTTAAAATGAAAACTTGCCTGTGGAAGAAAACAAGAAAAACTTCAAAAGGCAGGGAAATTGCAGAATCTACAATTTTTGGTGTTCATGATTTTCTACTATCCCAAGTAGATGACCTTGAAATTAGAGGACAATAAGAGGTGCTTTCTGTGATAAGTACTTCAGTTCGTATTAGATTTCCAATAGCCATTTAGATTTGGCTTGGTCCAAAAATGCTGCAAAATGTTATAACTTCTCTTATTTTCTATGCCATATCCGTGTTTTTAAACCATCCCTGATATAATGAGCTCTTTAAATGGTAGGTAATAAGTCGGACATGGTAGATAAGTGCTCAGACAAATCTTGGTCTTTATGCTTTTTCAAAGACAAACCTGCTCAGCCTACATGGAGAAAGAGCACAACTGATCGCTCATCTAGTAGAGAAAAACAATCTCTGTAATTCACAGGATTCATTCGTCTCTGAGCAACTACTCTCAGAAGAGCTCAAAATGCTCTCCTCAATCTGGCTTTCTTACAAGCTTTATTTTTTCCTTCAAATTGCAGGTTAACTAATACATTCTTTTCTTTAAAACGCCTCTTCTCGATGTTTCAGTCCTTGTTAATGAGTCCAGAATCCAATACGTTCTATATGATATATGTCACTTAGCATATGCTACATGGGAGATCTAAATAACTTTTATGGTGGACTAATCGTTCACATCACAGGCAGCTCTTGAGGATGGGGACTCAGCACAACAAACATTCCAAGAAAAATGGAACAAAGTCATTACATTTGTGACGCTCCCTTTCATGATGATAGGCAAGGGGCGAAAGTGTGTGCTCTTAAATTTGCACAGAATACATAAACAATTTCAAACAAAACAGAAAATATTTTAACCCAAATATGGCTTACATGAGAGTAATTTTCCCTTTCCTTCGTGTAAGTACAGGCCTTTGAAGAATGGTCTCAAAATCATTTTTAGACAATAAAGTATCTGGGAAACATGATGCACTATATAGCACCTTCTTGACATTTACAAGGGATACTTTCACATTAGACCCCAAACTGACGACCTTCAAGTGGATTCTGACTCTTAGCGACCCTACAGGGCAGAACAGAATGCCCCTGCTGGTGTCCAAGTTTGCAAACACCTGCCAGGAGCAGAAAGCCCTGGTTTTCTCTCCGGGAGAAGCTGCAGTCAAGCTGCTCAGCTTGTGGTTCTATGACTCAGATATCCAAGTATCAAGAAATATTTTTATTTTAATAAAGGGATATTTTACCAAGGCATGGAGAGTGTCAATGGGACCAGCGAGGGATCCAAACCAGTTAGGGGTTGACAATAATGGAAACATTACATCAAATCATACTATGACATATCTTCTACTTGCATTACCCAAAGAAAACAAAACAAAAAAAGAGCTAAGTTTGTCATTCAACTGGCCAGTGTAAAGGTCTATTGTAGCGTAGTTTGATCTAATCTTCCTCTGTGATAGGTTTGTTTTTGTCTCTGTTGTTTTCTTCTCTAATAAGATTCAAGTTTTGATTGTTGAAATCAAGCTTTAATAAGTTCTTTAATAGAATAGTCTCATCTGATTATCAAAGACATCAGAGTTATGATATTAGAATATTGTATGGAAGTCAGAGTTTAAACCCCAGTTCTTTGAGCATCTTTCAGAGCATGTTAAAGAAACGACTGTTCTCATTGTCCTTGGAAACTAAAGGAATAAGTGAAAGAGCAAAGAATGAGAAAGGTGTTCTATAGTCACAGGTAGCATGCCTCCGTTTATGGACCATCTTTCTTAACTTACCTCCACCCAGCAAAGGCAGACAGAAGGGCCCTGAGGGCGCATAACAACGACTTAATGGCAGCAATGTAGTTTCTTTCTTTAGAGTCCACAATTGAGAATCTATAGACTGACAATTTTACTCATTCTTCATTCACATTGCTAAATATTTCTAACATCAGCATTTACTAAATTCTCGATGTATTTTTAAAAATTGAATTAACAACTGATTCACACTTACTTAAAATGAAAGAAATGAAGAAATTAATTTCACTCCATAATTTCATTCATAGTTTAACTTAAAACATTTTCAGGGGTTCAGATAAGAAGGTCGATTTTAAAAATGATTTTGTTAAATAGCACAGAGAACTTTCTAATGGAATATTTTTCAATGGGTGGGACTAAGGGTGAGTCATACATGCTGCAACTCCTTTCTCTGTGGCTGCCGCCTGACTAGTGCCCATCTCTTAAAATCAAATCCTTCCATCTGGAAAGTTTCTTTCTTTCTTTCAATAGCTGAGATTACAATCCATCATTTGGAGAGAATCTGACATCAAGATAAAAGCAAGTCTATAAAGAGGAATCGAAACGCATGCAGGAGGAGGAACGTGACAAACAGGCTGCTTTTCTGTAGTTAAAATGACACGTGGGGGAGCTGAGGAGATGGCACCACAGAAATGTTTTAGGCCATTTTTATGAAGTGCCTTGTAGTGGAAGGAACACAGAACTGTCTCACAAAACAATCATCTTCTCTAATTTCTTTGTTCCATAGTCTTTTCTCTTATGTCTCTGTCGTATCTATTTGCTGAAAAATGCTGGCTTGGATTAAATTAATTTCTTATTTGCTTTAAAGATAATAATATGTAACCTGTAAGCCTAACAATGTCTTGTGAGAGATATAATCACAAATCTATCCCAATGTTTTAACCTCAAGTAATAATTACTTTTCACATTGAGTACAGGGTGTACCTGATGGTCTCCATATAGTAAATATCTGAGAAAAAGCATATTTAAAGATTTATTGACAAACTGATATCAAGATAGTAGTCCTTACTCGATGCTGAGTTTCTATCTTCTTGTCCCAAGTGTGTGATGAATGAGGCACAATGTCGAAAGGCCCAGGTTCTCATCCCAATGCCATCATTGATATGAGCAATGAGTCTCCATCTCTGGGTCACACATTTCTTTTTTTCTCTCACAAATTTCTCATCTGGAAAAATAATAAAAATAAAGTTTGAGCTAGTAGCTCTTAAATGCGCTTTTCTTCATCCTTCTATAGTTCTACCTTTTGAAATATTAATAAGAAAATGAAATCTCTATAGCTATGATCATCCTTTAAAATATATTTCTCCTTAATGGTTTCAGTAATATCTGCAAATAATATCAGAAACAGGCTGCATGAAATAGAGTCTAATATTAATAATACTCACAGATCCATTAAACCCCATTGATTTCTATCTTATTATACCATTTGCACAGAAAAGGAAAAGAGTACACATTTCTTTAACCTCCCTCTACTTCCCCTCCTGAAGTGAAATTCTTCTTAACTTGAGTGGTATACATACTTGTATATCTTACTAGAGGACAAGTGCAATCCTTCCTCTGCCATAATACCCAAGCACCTGGTGTGCATGTTTAGTGGTGCACACACACTCACACTGCCATCAAGTCAATGTTAACTCAGAGTGGCCCTATAGGACAGGTAGAACTGCCCCTGTGGGCTTCTGAGACTGTAACTCTTTACAGGACTAGAACGTCTCATCTTTTTCCCGCGGAGTGGCTGGTGATTTGGAAGTGCTGGCCCAACGCATGAGCATTATGCCATCAGAGCAGTTTAGTGGTACAGAGTTGTGCAAACCCACATCAAACTCAGTGCCGTCAAGGTGATTCCAACTCATACCAACTGTATAGGGCAGAGTGAAACTGCACCTTTGGGTTTTCTGAGACTTCACATATACCCATGGCATCCTCATTGTTCTGTGGGTTGATTGATGGGTTCAAACCATTGACCTACCAATTCAATGAATAGTGCACTACACCACAAGGTACAGAATGGCTGTTGGTAGTAAATCTAGATGTAGTGTTGTTTTGTGGGTGGGGTTCCTTAATGATAACAAAGAAGAAGTTGGGTTCAAAGGACAGACTGCTTCTTCCTTCTAAACTACTAATGCGGGGAGGGAGGGGAAAAATGAGGACCTAATGTCGGGGGTTTAAATGGAGAGAAAATGTTTTGAGAAACAATGTACAAATGCGCTTTACACAATTGATGTGTGTATGGATTGGGATAACAGTTGTATGAGCCCCTAATAAAATGTTAAAAAATAAAAAAATTTTAAAAATAAATAAACTACTAATGTTTGCAATCAGCAAGATCAGCCTCAATCCGGGCTGTTTTACTAAAGCTTAAGCCTTTTCTCTTGCCTCCAAATTTTTTAATACTTCATCCATTGGGTGAGTGTCTTTCTAAGATGACATTCTAAAAGAAGTTTTGCTAACCATTTGTAAGATGATCAATTTTAAATTGAGACTGGCTATAATTCCCAGGCATTTTCTTCTCACCACCAAGAACCATAAGCACAAAAATAAGGCAGTGTATACTGTAAAAATACAAATGCACTTAGCAGCTTAAGAAGGATGAAAGCTGTCAAGTAATACAATAGGACAGAAAGTACATTGCTGTCCTTCTTGTTGAAAGACACTACCACGGATGGTATTTATGGATTCCCTTTGGCTTCTAAATTTTTAGGATTCTACATTTTGTGTCAGAGAAAACTAAAGGGAAAGAAGAGAAGAAAGACAAGAAAGGAAGAGAAAAGTCATACTAGGCATATAGGAGGCTCTGAATAATTTTTTTCTACAAAAATGTATGATGTTACTGATATTAGAATACTTGTATCTATAAGAAAACATGATGATATAATATTTTTCAAACTTTACAGTAGTTGTGAAAGAAGAAAATGAAAGGAACTCTTCATTCTGAAAGAAAATGCTAACAGGCATTTCTGCCAGGTTCAGTCTGTTAACCAAGTAGAAGATCTTCTTTACCAAACCCAAAGCAACCTCACTTCTGTTGAGTTGCTGCCAACTCTCTAGGACAGGCTAGAATTACCCTTCTGAATTTTTGAGACTGTAAATTTGTGGGAGTCGTAAGGCCCATCTTTCTCCAATCTTCTCCACAAGGGCTCAGAAATGTACCAGTAGCTATTTTCCAGAGTCTTACAATTCCTTATCAAAAATAAAATATCCTTCTTCAGAACACTTGTCTGTGTTGTGGTTGGCCCACTGGGCTGATGTTGAAAACACATGGCATTTCCCACTATGTTCATGTGAACCAAAGACCAGACTGCTTTACTTCCAAGGTCCACTTGATGGAAAGCCCTTCCCAGGCCTCAGTCCCAGGAGCAGTGTTGATGTCCCTGATGTAAGTGTCAGATTAGTACGCAAATGCTTTCAGGAGCTAAAGATGCTTCGTGCTTCACTGTAAGTGGTTTAAGGTGTAATAATTATCCTTCATTCTATTTCCAAGATGCTCCCTAAAATTGGTTGCAGTCTCTCAGTTCAGTTGGGCGTGGTTTAATAGTTGAATAGCTTAATTCATTCAAGAATTAGATGATGAAAATGAAGATCAGTTTAAAAGAACTAAAGAGCATTTTCCGTGAACAAATACATTTTATAACTTTTTATAATTGTAAAAATGCCTAAGTTAAGAGTCATGTAAATGTGTGTGTGTAATTACTGAAAGCAACTATATACCTAATTATAAATTTATATAAAATATATTATATAATTAACTACATTTGTGCTTAAGGTAATTGTTATATGTGTATAATTAACTTAGACTCATGTGTAGTTATTTATTTATTTTTTAATTATCTGCCTAGTTTACAAATAATTATGGATATTTAAGCAAATAAATACATAACATAATCAAGTGTAATTGTTAAGGTAAAATGAAGATCAGATAAAGTAGAAGGTAGAAGATTTTTTCCAAGCTCAGAAATTACAGAAAATACCATAAAGAAATAAATACCAAAAGCCACAAGTTTCTAAGGCAAAGAAGCATGTGTCTTCCATACAGAAAATTATACACTCTGGTAAGAAAACTGTGTGCAAAATCATAGTCTTTGTCCTCATTTTCTTCTTCTTTTCCTTTTATTTTGAAACCACATGGTCCAGTTTGAGAACTCTATGTGTGCCTCCCCTTTATGAAATAAACTCCTTTCTCTCTAAATGTACACACAAAACCAAACTTACTGCTTTTAAGTTGATTCCAATTCACTATGACCGTGTAGGGGAAAGTAGAACTTCCCACAGGGTTTTCAAGGCTGTTCGTGGTCATGTCGATATCTACAAAGAATAGGCAGGTCATTCACATAAATAGCTATGCATAGTTAAACTCAGTTTTTCTTTTTAAAACCCTTTTTGGCTTATAATAATGAACTATATATATTACATATTCATAGATTTTTCAACATGGATATAGATATAGGCATGACCATCATTTTACATTTTAGGAAGCCAGTGTATGTGGTACATTAATTTGTATAAATGCTAGCCAATGTCTCTGGCTTTCACGAAGTTGGTCAGCAATTGTTTTGGAAACTCCTATGGTATAACTGGCCCAAGATGTGTTCTGGTATTATAAAATGTGCCAGGCACCATCTGTTTTCATAGAACTCTGGTCTCTCTAAGAAATCAAATATAACACACAGTTCCAGAATGTGCTACTGATAAAGGATGCATGAGTCCTTGGACCTTCCCACAAGACAGGGCAGCTTTGAATGATGGATCTACAAAGGCTCCACAGAGTTTTTACACTTTCTGTGTATGACTCACTACTATTGAGTTGATTACAACTCATAGCGACCCAGTAGCACAGGATAGAACTGTCTCTGTGGGTTTTTGAGATTAATTCTTTACAGGAGTAGAATCCCTTATCAGTATATCAGAGGCCTTAAAAATATATTGTCCTAATATATCTGAGGGGGTTTTCCAAAAGTTCACCGAAAAATGGACTATTTGAAAAGTGCTCCTATATATTAGGATAATACATTTATATTTCCACAAAATTGTGATTAAAATACATCCATTTTAATTATTTGCATGAATTGGGCTGTTTTAAAGATAAGTGTACTTTGGTCTGGAGCCCTGGTGGCATTGCACAGTAAATGTTGGATTACTACTCACAAGCTCAACAGTTCAAATCCACCATGGCACTCCACAGGCCTTTAGCTATCTGCTCCTGTAAAGATTAAAACCTCAGAAGTCCTCGCAGGGTTGCTGTCGGGCAGAATTACCTCTATGGCAGGAGAGGTGGAGGGTTGTTTTAATGATGAGTCAGTCCTTCACAAAGTAAAGGTAAACACAGAACCTCAGTTTTATGGATTAGCCTATTATCCAAATATGTAGTGGGGAATATTGTCAGGTCCATGCTTCACTGGAATCCTTCCCTCTAAAGTTTTAGAAATGCTTGCACCTAATGCTGTAGATTTGTACTAGTTTTGCATTTGTAGCCAGAACACAGTTGCAGAATTCCAAAAGGACTATTTTGTTCCATTTATTATAGTAAAAAAGAAATCCTTGCTGAATACAAAACATTGCTGTTTTGATTATGTGAACTGATTGTGTGTAATTTTGCCGCTCTTTTTATGTCATCATGTCCATTGAATCCCTTTTAAAGGAAAATCATTTTCTAGACTAAAATGTTATCCTAAGAGCAGCGCTACTTCTGCTGACAAGATTTTGATTAGGAAATTTAGATCTTCACTGTATATGAATACATTAGGAGAGGATTACTCCGATCGAGACGCCACAAGAGAGCTAAAATATACTACAAATAAATAATCAAGCATCTTTTATGAATTTAAAAATAAACCATGTATCATAAAGTAAAAGTGGCCAGTTTAGGCTCAGAAAGAACACAGAGAGCATTGCTAATTTGTAGCAGAGTGAATCCACTAACATGGGTTTTTAATTAGATGGCAGACACAGTAAGGTGACAGGACTGAGAACAGGTAAACCATCCAGGAATAGCAATGCACCGCATTCAGAGCCAGCTGGTGCGGTGCGGCCTCCGTGTCAGGGCTCTGTGCTGCCTCCTGAAAGGGGGACTGTTCCCACAGTCTGTGGCGCAGCTGTTCTTCCTCGGAGACAAGCAGGCAGGTCTGCTAGTGGCATCACTCTGCAGGTATGATAATGACAGGAAAGTTTCTAGGAAGGACTGGAGAGAGGGGACCTTTTTTAAATTGAACTTTTCTGGAAACAGCAAAACAAGATATATTTTTTTAAATTTCTGTTTTTCACAACATAACACACATTATGTTATGAACTGACTTATCTATACAGGATTTCATTTAAACCATTCCATTTAGTGTTCTTGACAACCTGACCTGGGAAGAGGCAGTAACAAAGTTTGTGGGTGCTATTTTTATTGTTGAATTTAATCACACATAAACCCTTGGGTTTTTTAAATTATACTATATCAATATGGACAAAGTTTTTTTTTAATTGTATGAGAAAGGAGAGCTGTACAATATTTGACTTATTTTCCTTAATCAAGGCAGAGATGAGGCATTTTGCTCCTGTGAAGATTTATAGTCCTGACAACCCTGGGGGTTGCTAGGAGGGTGGCTAGGAGTTGCACGGAATCGCCAGTAATGGGCCAGGTTTTGTTTGGGTTTCCCTTTATTAATGACTTCATATACAATTTTGAAAGACATTTTACTTCTTGAGGCTGGGAGACCTACTGGTGCATGCAATCAATTTAGAACGTCCTGATCATCTACTGAAAAAGAAGCCACTGAAAATCCCATGGCACTCAACCGTAAGTCAGAATCAACAACGAGTTTGGCTGTGTTTCCTTCAATAGTACTGATACCACATTGGAGTACACTAACATGAACCGTTCAGAGGACATCAGCACATAGAGCATATTAGCAAAAGAAACAAAAAACCTTAATCGAAATGAAAGAGAATGATTGCATGATTGTGAATTAGCACTCAAAGCAGATTAAATGCACAATGCTCTTTAAAGAAGTGGAGGCTCCCCTCAAAGCTACTGGTGAGTTCTCAGAGGCCTGGGTGATGCACATGTGTGTTGGTCCCACAGAGTTCCGTACTAACAATTGACCTGCAGTATTCTTCAGAGAGCTACACACACACACACACACACACCTGTTGTGTCCCTGTCTAAGGGTCAGGTGCACATGAGTCCCCAAAGTAACATCCTGGCTTTTCAACACTCTAACGAGGTCTTGTGCAGCAGATTTACCCAATACACTGCATTCTTCGATCTCTACACTGCTGCTTTCGTGAGCATTGATTGTGAAATCGAATAAGATGAAATTCTTGACAACCTCAATATTTTTTCTGTTTATACTAATGTTACCTATTGATCCAGTTTTGAGGATGTTGGCCTTTTTATACATTGAGTTGTAACCCATAGAGAGGGCTACAAGATAATCCTTGATCTTCATCAGCAAGTGCTTCAAGACTTCTTAATTTTCAGCAAACAATGTTGTGTCATCTGCATATCACAGGTTGTTAACAAACCTTCTTCCAATCCCAATACCATATTATTGTATTATTCTTCGTATTATTCATCTTCTCTGATTTGATCCTCATAAAGATTACATATGGTGAAGGATACAAACCCTGATGCACGTCTTTCCTGATTTTAAAACACGCAGCCTGCTTTCACTCTGTTTGCACAAATGCCTTTTGATCCATGTGCAGGTTCCACATGAGCACAATGAAGTGCATGGTCAATGAACACAAGTAAATGTTTTTCCTGGTATTTTCTGCTTTCCGCCCAGATCCGCCTGACCTCAATAATGTAATGGCCCCTTGTTCCACATCCTCTTCTCTATTTGGCCTAAACCTCTGGCAGTTCCTGTCAATGTACTACTGAAACTGTTATTGAAGGAACTTCAGCACAATTTTGTTCACATACTGTTCCATAATTTTGAGCATTAAGATTGTTCCATAATTTGAGCATTCTGCTGGGTCATTTTTCTCTAGAATATATATCTCTTCCACATGGCCAAGTAGCTGTCTTCCAAATTTCTTGGCATAAATTAATAGGTACTTCTAGTGTTTCATCAACTTGTTGAAACATTTCAATTGGTATTCTACAAATGGCTGGAACTTCATTTTTGGCTCATACGCTCAGTGAAACTTGTACTTCTTCCTTCGGCACCATTGACTCTTGCTCTTTGGTACAGTGACTCTGTGTATTTTTTTTGGGGGGGGGCATCTTCTTTGGATGCTTCCTGCATCATTCAATACTTTGCCCATGCAATCTTTCAATAATGTAGCTAGAGGCTTGACATTTTCTTGAGTTCTTTCATCTTAAGATATACTGAGTATGTTCTTCCTTTTGGGTTTTCTAACACTTGTTCTCGGTACTTCATTATAATATTTTGCTTGGTCTTCTCAAGCTACCATTTGGTATTTTCTATTCAGCTCTTTTTCTTCATCAATTCCTCTATTTGTCTTAGCTGCTTTATGATTAAGAGCAAGTTTCAGAGTCTTTTCTGAAATCTACTTTGATCTTTTCTTTCTTTCCTCTCTTTTTAATAACCTTTTGCTTTCTTCATGTGTGATGTTCTTGATGTCAACCATCTCCCCGCTCGGGAGGTCAAAACTTAACATGTGAGCAATTGATAGTGTTTTCCACAGTCAGTCCCTGACCTCACTTTACCTCCTGTTACTGTCCTTCTCAATCGTCTGTTCACACAGATCTAGTCAATCTGAGTTCTGGATATTCCATCTAGTGAAGTCTATGCGTATAGTCATGGTTTGTGTTGTTAAAAAAAGGTATTTGCTAAGAACAATTTTGGGTCTTGCAAAATGCTATCATGTGATCTCCAGCTTCATTCTCTTGGTTTTCATCCTTTGCATTATAATTGCCAATAATTACCCATTTATTTTGATTGTATGTTTGATCAATTTCAGACTGAAGACCTTGGTAGAACTCTTCAATTTCCATATCACTAACTTTAGTAGTTGGTGCATAAATTTGGATAATAATTGTATGGTTTGAATTTCCTTTTATGTCGTTGAGTATTACCCTACTATAGACAGCATTGTACTTCAAGCTAGACCTTGAAATGCCTGTTGTTGTTTTGTTTTAGGATGAATGCAACACCACTGCTGGTATTTGAAATACCAGTGGCATAGCCTTGGGGGCCTGTTTGTTCTCCTGGCTGGAGAGTGAAGAGTGTTAGCTGGGGAGAAGGGCCTTCAAATTCCATTAGCCACTTTCTGCTGTCTGTGGGAATCTGGAAACTCTGCTGCAGTAGGAGTCCTGTTCAACCTAGAACTCCATTTACACAGGGAAAGACATATCCAAGAATTGGCAGGCACTTCTTGGTAACACTAAAATAATTGAAATAATGGTGATTCCAAGAAAGATTGAAGAGGATGCCATTTCTATCGTTTCACATCAGAGTAGACCTATTGTTGTTGCTCTTGAGTCTGTTCTAACTTATAGTGACCTCTTGCTATAATTATGTTGTAAAATTCAACACTCGCTGGTCAAAATAAATTACTAAGTTAGAATTAGAAGAAATCTTCTTTCCCATGGTAATGGGTTAGTTAGAGTTTCTATAGAGAATAAGTGCATAATGTGAGAAATGTGTCCATAAATTCATTCCATGTCAGTATCTACACAGAACACTCAATATATTTTTTAAAAAGAACACTATCAATATCACTACTGCTATGCAGTCATATTCAATCCCATCTAGACTAGAACAATAAGTAAGATACCATATCCAATGAAGTGTTAGAGAGGAACAACCCGATAGGGATAGGAACTGTACTCCAGAGGCAGTAAATCAAAGGATAGGCTATCTCTCAAGAATTTAACAATAGTTGCAAAACTGACTCACCATGGGCCATCAATTGTAAACAATGCAGATGGCAAAAATTCTGTTGCTCTAAATTCTGAACAATAGCTTCATTTTCTGTGCCCCATCCCCACAGCCCATAATGTGTATTTAAGCTTATTATTTCGCCTTTAATAAATATTTTAATACACATGGAAATCCATATGGAGAAATCCTAGTTGTACACATAATCCATGACACAGGTGGACTAAGTTATATGGACTTATTTGGAAAGTCCAATCTCTCTCAAAAGAATCTGGGACCTTTGAAACTTGTTCTCATTTGGACTCCTTGTTTCTATCTAGAACTCTGGTGGCACTGAATGCACCTGTATTTAAACAATATATCATATATCTATATATCTGCCGATGTATCTCTATCTATCCATATCTCTATCTATCGATATCTCTATCTATATATATCATCTTAATTGCAGAGAGGGTAAAACTGGATTATGCACACTTCAGTTCAGTCATTGTAATTATGCCAGGAGTAAGAAAGAAAGCTTGAGTCTTAAATTTCAAGAAGATTCCAAAAGACACGAAGGTCTCCATCACTTCCCCCAACAACTGTACACTCATTCTTAAGCAATGAATTAAATAATGCTGTTGTTTGCTAAAATATTCAGCTATTCTCTGTGATTTCTTCAGAAAAGGAAAATATTTGGCTGTCTTACTTAAATATATCAGAAACTCACTATGATTTTCTGATGAAGATATTTTAGTAGAATTTATACTTTTTCTTCAGGGCTATTTGGAAGAAACAAAGACATGGACAGTATTTCAATTTGGGGAATGGAATTAAAAATAGAATTTTTATGAATTATTGAAAATGTTATTCTTATGCCTAAGACTTTTTATTTGCATAATTATTGCTTCATATTAAAGAAAAACATTCTCTTAATTAAATTTAATAAAATGTGTTTTAGTCTACTCTGAGAAAAATAGTTTAGCAAACCTGGTTAAACTGTATACTGGATATGAGAAGATCAAGATTGACATGGAAAATGTCGTTAATAAATTTGCAAAAGGATTGAAATTTTTAAATTACAAATTTATTCAAAGAAATGTGTCTTTTCACAACAGTAGGACAGAATCCCAAATCAAGGTGTTAACAAGCTTAGTTTCTTTGGGGAGGGTCTGAGGGGGACACAGTTCCCTGTCTCTCTCCTAGGTTCTGAAAATCCCTGGCAACCCCTGGGAGTTTCCAACTTGTAGATCTAGCTCTCAGCTCTTAGCTCCCGTCTTCATGGAGCCTTCCTCTCTGAATTCCGTCTCTGCATGACATCGGTATTCAACGCCAGTCTTCACACTTAGCGTTCTCCACAATCCGGTACATCTCACTTTAACTTAATTAATAACTGATTACATCAGTAAAGACTCATTTCCAAACAAGTTCTCCTCCTGAGAAACCAGGTGAACATGAATTTTGAAGGGCTATCATTCAATGTAACATATCATCTAACCATGGTTACCAATAATAAATCATAGGGTATAAAATAAATCCCCAATTTTCTGAGGTTATTTAAAATGAAGCGTTCTTATCAGATGAAAATTGTGTAGAGAAAGAGTATCACATTTCTCCGTATCAGAATCTATTTCCTCATCCAAAATAATTTCTTTATCTTATACTCCCTTTCTTTCATGGAATTCACTGTCACTTATTGAATGTTTGGAATAAACAGATACACACTAGGCTCTCTATGAGTGTGAAGAAAATCCATGGTTTCATTAATTTAAAATTAGAAAAGAAATAAAATCAACATACAATTTAAAATGAGATAGGTTTCCAATCTAATCAGTTTCAAGTTTAAAATATCTTTCCTCTATCCATTCATCATAGTCTCAGTTATTGCTGTGGGCCTCAGTTTCTACTCATTCTGGTCAGACTGGTTTCTCTTCATTATGGTGCAATCGGGGCCCGTTTTTGTAGGCTGCCATCATTGTCACGCCTGATGATGATGGAGCAGTTCTTTGTGAACCTGATTTAAGGAAGCTCTTCTTGGTGTCGTGTCTCCACTTCAAAATCATACTTAGGAGAGCTTTCTGACATTCGAAGTACTATCTTCCACCTTAAGCATGCCCTGATAAGTTCTGCTTGCACAATGTACGGGGTCTGAAACAAACAGCGTGAGGACCAAGTCTGAACTCCTCTGACGTCACAATGAGCAAGAAGACCCCAACTCCATTTCTGCCCAAGTATAATTTTATGAGGCAGGAGTCAGCAATGCCTCCACCTTCCAACCTCGTTAGCCTCCTGACACCAGCCATCCCCCCACTAGCACTCTACGCCCCTGCTGAGTGCTGGGCTAGTCTGTGGCAACAGCCACACACAACACAATACTCACAGACAACACAATACTCACAGACAACACAATACTCACAATTATCCGGTTTCAAGTCAGGATCAAAAATATTAAACATGCTGTTTTCCTTGTTCCTTTTTTGTTGTTGTTAGTAGCACTTCTCAGCCATGCCAGTAAGCATGTCTCTCTCTGGTCCTTGGCCTGGCCGCTCAGCCATGCAGCCTCTTGGGATTGTCCTGTCCAACCAAGTGTTACCCATGTACATTAGTGATGACAAATACTCAAAGGGTGCCCCAAGCCAGCTTCCCTCCAAAAGGCGCTGAGCTTTGCTCTTCTCTGAGCCAGGAGGTTTTGTTCATCCGATGGCCTGGCAATCAACCAATGTGTTTCCCCATCTCCGTGATGGTGTTTCCGCTGCTACGACCTTGGATTCACTCCACTTGTGGCTCTCCTTTCTTAATGACTGCAAGGTTCAACTCATTCTCGCTTCTGAGATGGTTCATTTAATACCCAGAGGAATAGAAAGATGGATCAATCCTCTCTACTTTGTTTGTATGTTCCCACCCAATAACTTGGTGAGAGTTACAAAGACGATGGTGATTCGAACCATGTTAAATACTTTAATTTCACCAGTATCCCTCTCTCTAGCTAAGCTCATGCTTATTGATAATTTATCACATTCCGCTATGTTTAAAGTGTTTTTCTCACATGATCCTGGCTATAGAAGTTCCAATTACTTCTATCTTATCTGTGGATCTACAGTGTACAAATATATATTATCTCATAATAGAATACTTGGAATCATGAAACTCTCATGTGTGCTAGCATTCACCTTTCCCAGGCCAGTACCACAGCAGGCAGATTTATAGATTAGTAGTGAAGAGAAAGATCTTTCTACTTCATCCTGAATAAATAAATGAATCTGACCAGAAATTTTAAAATGTGGTATCATTTATTTGGGTCAGAGCTGACAGTGAGACAAAGCCTCCCTATCCGGTTACAGAAACAGAGTTCAGTAACCTGCCATGGCTGCATATTATGGGGAAGAATGTAAACTCAGTCTTCCATAGTATAGGTCTATGTTAAAGATTACACTCAAAACTCTGCTGCCATTGAGTTCATTCTGATTCAGAACAACCATCTATAGCTTTTCCAAGACTATGAATCTTTATGAGAACTTTCCCTCCCTTGAGCAGCTGTAGGGCTACAAGGAGATGGAGATAGAAGCCAGACTACTGAGAAAGCACGGAGTTTCCCCATAGGGATAAAACATCCATCGTGAGCCAGGCCCGAACACCAAGACTGGCTTTTGATAAGCACATACAACATTCATTCAAGAAGTCTGATAAAGCTGAAAGCACAATGTCACACATGTCCTGGTCCCATTTGTCAACCCAAGGCTGGAGATTAGAAACCACCTACTCTAGAATACATCCTAGAAAACCCTATCACAGATTTCTATTCTGAATTATACTTCTATATCTATATCTGCATCTGCATGTATATCTATAGCTATTCTATATCCATATCATCTAATCTATAGCTATATAACCAAAGATCCATGATTGGAAGCAACTAAACTTGACCTCATGTGATTTAGGATCATTCATGGTCCCATTATCAAGAGAGAGCCCTGGAGGCAGGCAGGAAAAGTGTACAGATGAAGAGAGAGAGCAAAGGCAGTCATTGGGGCTCCTTGATAAGCCTGGTGAAGTCGGCTTCTTATATCTGGTCCTGAGGAATAGCCAGCCACTTCTGCCCAGAGACAAATATTTAAAGTATGCCCATCCAGGACTCATATCAGAGGAATTTACTTTTACAGAAGATAACAATGTTCACCTAAAAACTTTAGAACTACATGGATGGGTGGGGTGGGAGGAGAAACATAAAATAAATAAAATGCTTTCTTCACACACGCCTTTCATGGAAAGAAATAGTGACAATATCCTAGACAACATGATGCTTGGAGAAAGTTGAAGAAAGGTGTTTGGGGAGAGTCCCTTAAACAACTTGAAGCACCCATAAATCAGCGTGCCAGGACTTATAGAACAAGTGGTGCCTGCCTGTTAGGAAAGGCTATTTTATAAAGCCATTGACTTTCTGCTCAAGTTGTTAATGATAAGGATTAGATCAAGAATCACACAGTGTATATATGAAGTGTGTATAAGTAAATCAGTAAACAATATTAATACACATGTTTGAGGTCCTGTTATACCTTTTCCCTACAAAAGCTAGATGACATTTTACTGTTGTCTCTCAGCTATATAGTAAATAAATTTAATCTGAATTAAAACAAATTGTATTGCAGTACTACTAAAGGTATTCATCCCCTCTGAATAAATTTTTTCTTTTTAGAGGAAAACAAAAGCTACAGAGAGATAGAAATCCCTAACTCACAGAATTATATCTTTTTTTTTTTCCTTCCCATTTTTTCTTTTGGTTCATTAGTGTTCCTCTTTTGGCAGCTTTCAGTATCTTTACACCTTCTGTGATACGCCATTCTATTCATGCACACTCTATTGTTCTCCTTGTTCAACTACTGGCAAAATCACAAAACAGAAGACAAAGGAAGTCATAATATTCCATCCGCTCAAATCGAAGGACCATGCATTTTGAAAAGATTCAAGCCTGGTTTTGCAAGATGATCCTGGAATGCAAAAGCATGGTTGATGAATCTATCAAAAATATTTCTCACATGCTGCCTGCCATAAAAAGATTGCTTGAATTAAACATCATTATTGCTCTGTTGTCAACATGTTAGTGTATAGCGATAAGGCACACACATGTCTGGGTTCTATCATGATTCATAAATTATAGTTATATTTATCCCCCCATTTCCTTACACTGTTAATATTTTTCATAGTACATTAATCCAGACCTTCTTTTCTTTTTTTCTTTCTGAGCAGTTGTTTTTCTTTGTATTAGCAAGTAAAAAATTTGGAGTGGTCTTTTGAACCTCTAGAGCATTTAAAAATATGTATCAGTATTTATCAGTATTTAACATTACAAACATTGGCCAGACATTTATCATATCTGGTAAATCATATCATCAAAGACAGAGGCTGTCTTGAAAAAAAATGTGACATGATTATTTGTCAAATAAAATATAGGCAAAACCCAGGGGTGTTTACTATTCTTTAAAATAGGTGTCATGATTAATAGTAACCCTCTTTGTTTCACATAGCTACGATACATTTTTCAGGAACTCAGAAGTGGCCTATCTGGAGTGCAAATCATGAAAATTCTAGAGACATAAAGGATCTAAAAGTTATTGTACATATATCCTTTCTCTATAAGGAATCAGAGGCCACAACGTTTAAACAGCTTTAGCAGGGTCACACCATCGAAGAGTGGGCTAGAAGGACCTTGAATCCTTGATTCAGTTTCCTTAAATCTCTCCTCAAGTATTTCGCGTCTTATTTTGTGGCCTGCTAGGCTCAGTGGAAACTTACGCAAAGAAGCATCTAAGAAGAATGAGAAGTTAGGTTGGATGGTGACCCTTACTGCGGCTCCAGTCAAAGGTGTCTATTGGGCTCGAGACTCATCTGTGATTTTGTTATTGGTTCCATGCTCCTGTAGGGTTGGCATGTTGTAAAACGTTACTAACGAAGAGAGCATGAATTGAAGGAATCAGATCGTAGACTCTCTAATGTGTCCTGGAAAAAATGTGAAAATTAGAGGATCCAGGCATAAGGTGTATACCCGGTCACACTGTTGACAGTCACATGGGCAGATCACTGTGTCCCAGCTTGCAAATCAAGTGTTCCAATGTGCCATAAGATTGCAGGAAAATGTGATTCTGTGATCTGCCATCCATCTGGAATTTTATCTGCAGAAACAAAACAAAAATTAAGTTCTGAGAAAATCATTAATATATATTTTTCTTTTTACAAAGATTCCCGCGCTAGTTAAGACCTGGTCCTTACAGAAATACCTGCAAAGCAATGGTTAAACCCATCAGACCGAACAAAGAAAGGGACCTCTGTTTAATTGATATAGATAGCCATTCTTAAGGGATTTAGTTAAAACAGAGTTAGATGTACAGGTTGAATTATTTGGAAGATCACTAACAAAATAGTATGGAGAAATGTTTTTATTAAAAATATTAGGGAAAATCCTATGTCTTGAATATAGGATTGTGGGTTTCATAACTCTAGTGGTGCAAAGAAGGGGAAATGTGTTATTATGGATATTAAAAAGTAAAACTTATTCAGTACCTTTTGAGTAAATAAGTTTAATACACTGTTCTTAGCACTGGAAAGGGTTTTTGTAGACAGTAAAGCAGGGGAAAATCAGGTTCTTCAGGTACTAATAGTCTATCGTAATAAGGGAGTATTTAATTTTTAAAAAAAATTACAAGCATTGTTCCTATTTTTGTTGTTGTTATGAAAATTACTGTTACCTGAGATTTCCATGTATCAACCAAAAGAGTTTAAGTTATTTAACTTTATTTAAAGGGTGAAAATAAAAAATCAAATGCCTGCATCTCTTTTCGTATTTGAGTTTTACTCCTACCTGAAGATCAGCCAGTAATTGTATTTTTTTTTCATTTATTTTCCCCACCACTATTAAAGCAATTCTGACTCATACTGACCTTATAAATCTTTATGGGAGTAGAGATTTCGCTTACTTGAAGTAGCTGATGGCTTTGAGCCACTGACCTTGTGGTTAGTAGCCCAAAGCTTAAATCACCTTGTATTAGTCTAGGTACTTTGGAGAAACAAATCCACTGCGACTCAGGTATAAGAGAGAGTTTTATGTAAAGAAAAGGTGCATCACGAAAACATCCCAACCCAATGCTGCCCAAGCCCACAAGTCCAACATTAACCCATTAACCCAACACCAGTCCACAAAGTCCTCCACCTCACAAAACAGAAGCAATGATGCCGACTGCAGGAGGAAAGCTGAGTCCATGAACGTGTAAGCATCTCAGCACTGGCAAGGGTCTCCACACGGCTGCTCCAGCACCCAGGGCTGCATCGGGATAGATCCATGCGGCTTCTCCTTGGGGATGTCTTGTAGGAAGTCAATCTTGCAAGCTGAAGCAGGGAACTGCTAAGGCAGCTGCACCCGATACAACCATCACAAAACAAGAGCCCCGAGAACTAGAAAGGCGAGGCTTCACCACCCATTTATCCCTCCGCCTTTCAACCAGCACCACATGTGATTATCGGCCAGGCTGGCACAATTAACTAACTCACACCTTGACACCAAACTCACACTCACCAAACACATTGCCATTAACTCAATTCAGACTCATAGCGACCCTGTATAATGGAGTCAAACGAGGGTGGCTGAGACAGTAAATCTTTCAGGAGCTGACAGCTTCTCTTTACCCTGGAAGCTGGTGGGCTTGAACTCCTGACTTTGTGGTTAGCAACTCAGGTCCCAAGCCACTGTGCCACCAGGGTTCCTCTAACACTTATTTAGGCGCATTCAATGTCTTTTAAATAAATAAATCCATCATAGAGTTAATTTAAGAAATGGATTGATTATCTACTACTACTTGCCAAGCACTTCCCAGGGTATTCCATATATACACCTCAATATCTCTTGGAGATGAAGGAAAGAAACTCAATAATCTTTAGTTCCTGGACACATCTATGCCCTCTTTCTGAGAAAACATGGCTAACAATATTTTCTAAATAAAGGGGAAAATGTATCTTTAACAATACCTTTTACTACCATTTAAAATAATACATACATATTGCCTAATCTTTACAATAACTCTTCACGGCAGGTGTTATTCCTCTTATATAGATGAGAAACTAGGCTGATAGAGGTTCAAGGTTTCCCAAAGCTGTATATGTGGCAAGTTGCAAAAGCAGGATTATTTCCTTAGTTGATCTTGTTGCAAGACCTACATTCCTTCCTCCTGACCCACCCTACTACCTCTGAAACATTTAAGAAACTTTTGGTTTTTACTCAGAGTTGCAAGTATGATAGAGAATTATTTTGTTCTGAGTGGCACGGAGCCCACAAAAAATGGAAATGGAGACCCTAAAATGACTTGGCTCACTGTGAAAAGATGTGCCCTGTTGTGTAGGAGTGTGCTTTTCTCCTAAGAAATGAGATGCATACAAATCATTTCCATGTTGTAGGCAGGCTTCTGAGCAATATGTAAATAAGCAAGAGAAAAAATATCCACATTAATAAACAGCCCCTTGGATATATAAAACCCATCTGCAACATTAGGTAAAGAGTTTGTATACTGTGTAGTCAGACGGGATGTCCATATTGCATTCCTCAGTGTCTGTAAGGGAAAACAGAATGATGGTGCAGGTAGGATGGTGCCATATGGCTGAAACCATGAAAATATCACAGAGTTATTTTTTTTCAGCAACTGTGATCGGTCCATGTAAGCAAGGATCAAGTCTCTGCAAATAGAATTATGACACTCCAAGTCTCATCCTGTTTCCAAGGTCCTTTCTCACACATCCTGCTGAGCTTAACCTATAATATTTCTCTGCACGTGGATTGAGTTCTCTTAAAATAGGGGATGGCAACCAAAGGGAAATTGCAAGTAGAAGAGACACAAGCAACAGAAATGGCCCAAAGTGAGAATCACAGATTGACAATACAACATGTGCCAGTGAGCCCATGGCTGACATTATCAAGCAAGATGACTCAGAAGAAAAAGTATATTAAAAAAATCCACCAAAGGAACTGTTAACTCACACCAAACAGGAACTGATTGATGAAAGACAGAACCGACATGCAAAGTCAGGGCGTATATCCAGTCTGCAATGTCCCCAGACCCTAATCTGATAGGATGTGACGGGCAAAACTTAGGCTTGCCTGATACTGTTCACTCTCTCAGAGGCATGAGACGCATAATACAAATATAACAAGCATTTACTTGGTCCCTTAAAATTGCTTCCAACCCATAAGCAACCCTCTGTAAACAGAACAAAACAGAGCACAGTCCTGTGCCAGCCTCGCTATTGTTCTTAAGCCCGTTGTTGCAGCCACTGTGTCAATCCGCCTTGCAAAGGTCTTCCTCTGTTTTGCTACCTTTCTACTGTTCAAATCATGATGGCCTTGTCCACAGATTGGGGTCACCTGTTAGCATGTCCAAAGTAGGTGAGACGAAGTTTCACGATCCTCATTTCTAAGGAAACTTCTGGCTGTTCTTTCGTTAAGCTAGATTTGCACTGAAAGACTTTTTGAAGCATTTCAATTGGTATTTTGCCAGTTCCTGAAGTCTTTTGTACAACTGGGACTTCTTCCTTCAATTCTATTGGTTTTGATCAGATACTATGTCTTGAAATGATGGAATGTCAATCAATTCAGGAGAGTAACTCTTGTGCATATAATAAGCATACTGTCATTTCACATTCTCCTAATTACTCTAGTTATTACTTTCCTCTCTTTCCTAGCATGAACTTTGAGGCACAGCTTTGTTATAATAGTTTTAATAAATAAGAATTTAGGTGTTGGAATACCACTATAATTCTGCTAGGATGAAGTCAGTACTTCCATTCAATTTACACTCCCTTGAAGCATTTGGATTCCAGATAAAACAGAATTATTTTGGTCTTCTTAGCATCTGTTTTGGAAAAGATGATATCTGAGGACGTTATTGTTGATATTTTTCTTGTGCTGACAAGTTATAAAATAAATAGGCTGTTAATCCTGAAACGTCCCCGTGTGGGACAAAAGGTTAATGAACTTCAATGCTAACGGAAAGTTTGGTGGTTTGAATCCACTGAGAAGTACCTCAGAATGAAGGCCTGGGAATCTATTTCCAAACAATCAGCACCTGAAAACCCTACGAATAACAGTTCTACTCAGACATACTGGGGTCACCGTCAACTGTAATCGAGATGTTTAGTTTCAATAGCAAGTACCCAGTGTTGTATATGCTGGTTGTCTTCAGACGACGAAGACTAATCAACTACATTTCTCCCTCATTCCTGTTGTGTTTTTCTGTCACCCACATTGTAAATTCCACTAGTATTTCATACACTCACTTTTGTATTGTTTTGTGCATCCTGCTCGGCTGGGTGCCCTCTGCCAAGCAAATTACCTCTTCCTTTTGCATTCCGGAAATCTAGCTCTTCCCTGATGTCTGAGTTACCTGCTGCTGTTGCAGGGAAAAAAACAAAACACAAAAACTACAAGTGTGTGGCTGTAAAGATCAGAAAAACATTTTCTGACAATTCAGGGCACTAGGAAGTGGAAGGTCCTTCATTGTGTTTTTCATCTCGTAGCTACTGGTGGCAATCCTGGACTGACAAAGGCAGCTGTCTCATTTCTCCCTGCGTCTCTCTCTCTTTCTGTCTGTTTCCCCTTTTTGTAACACTCTACTCAGAAGGGACTAGGTTTAGGGCCCGCCTAACAAAACAAAACCCTCTCTCCAAACAAAGTCAGATTCACAGGTACAGGAATTAAGACGTTAACACAACTTGTGGGAGAACACCATTCAACCCATCACACCTGAGAATAGCTCTTTTCATTCTTCTAAACATTTTCTATCCCTGGAGTAGGGTAAATTGGATGTAGGGATTCATTCGTTGTTGTTCCAATTCCCTGCTTGTCACTTCCAGAACTTCATTCTCCTCCCTCATATGGAAAGGTGCTCCCTTTATTCGTTGCCCTCTAATTGTGTGATGTTTTAGTGCTTCTTTTCACAGTCTCCTTACCCTTCTTCCCACTTAACTCGCAATTACTTCTTTACATGTTTAAACCTTTGTCGTTTTCCTCATCCCAAATTCGGCCTTCATTCTAAACAACTATAATGTCCAGCAGAGTGCTAGCCTCAAATTTTAATTTTATTAATTTAGTAGTTTTTACTATCACCTCCTCCTAAACGTTTTCATCACTAAAAACACTTTTACTTTGAACTATTAAATTTTTATCCATTCCTTCTCTGATCAGCCAGCCACTTGACAAGATCATTTTTTGTTTTACTTCCCTTCTTTGTCAGCATCATCAAACCTCCGGCCCCAAACCCCTTCCACTTGCTCTTCTTCCTCTAATCTCTTGATATTACTATGCAATAATAGAGAAAACATCACATAAGTGGGAAAGTCAGAAACTATTGCTACAAAATCATTTAAATCTTTATTAAACAAAAACATAAAAATGTAAGGCTATTGTTTGTCAGCATGTTTTCATATAGACTCATACTCTTCTGAACACAACATGGCCATCGCTCTATCACTTCCAAGTGCTGTTGAGTAAATACTGGACAGCTAACCAAAGGTTAGAGGTTCAAACCCCCAGCCTCTCCACAGGAGAAAGATGAGGCTGTCTGCTTCCGTAAGATTTTACTAAGTCCCAGAAACCCTGAGTGGAGATCACTATGAGCTAGAATTGTTTTGGTGGCAGTGGATTGGGTTGGGTTTGGGAATGCTTCCCTTGAGAATCTTGAACTCTGATTTACACTGCCTCCAGCTGCAGATTGGGAATTCTCCAGGGACTCAAATTGCTTTCCTTTTCAATGTTCCTTGAGTTTCCAGAACAAAAACAAGGCTGAAAAGGCAGCTCATGGTGGTGGAGTGGTACACTCAAAGAAAGAGCAGGTTCCTTGTATTGATGGAAGGGCGCAGCAGTGGGCGGTGGGGGTGGTGCGGGAAAGACTCTCAGTGCAATTCCCTTGGCCTTTTACTCACCAGTGCGGTTTAATTTTCTTGAAATGTCTGTGTAATGAACTCTAATGTTTATCACGTCTCCTTTGAGAAAATTGTTCGATATATCCATTGGAAATTTTCAAAATCCATTTCCTTAACATTCTTAGCTGATGCTGCCTTGAATTTTCTGGCCCAGTAGGTCCCCTAAGAAACCACAGTTTAAGGGAGCCATTTCTTAAGGGTTATGTGTTAGGCTACTACCTGACAGGCTAGTAATTCAAAACCACTATCCACTCCTTGGGAGACAGACAGGGTTTTCTACTCCTGTAAAGAGTTGTAGCCTCAGAAACTCACAGGGGTAGTTCTACCCTGTTCTATAGTGCTGCTATGAGTCAGCATCGACTCGATGAGAGAAAGCATTTGGTAACACGACTAACACCAGTGTATTTACTGAGAGAACTTGTCAGGGACCATCCACTAATCATAGAGACATGTCGACATGCATTTTGTTTGGAATAAAACACTTTCATATGAGCTGGAACTCTAGCAGCCCATTTCAAAAAACAACCAAACCAAACTCCCTGCCATCGAATTGATGCCAACTCATAGTGGCCCTTTAGGACAGAGTAGAACTGCCCCCTGAGTTTCAGAGACTATTTACAGGAGCAGTAAACCCAGTCTTTCTCCTGCGGAGCTGCCTGGGGTTTCAAACTGCTGACCTTTTGGATTGCAACCCAACTTGTAAGGACTATACCACCAGGGCGCCATTTATTGCCCGTTTTTTGCTTATAAAAACTACGTGGTCTAGAATTGAGGTTGTCTGACATGTTTTTCCCATTGCCATCTTCTTTTTTTCCCAACAAGTTCTTTTTTCCCCAAACTTAACTTTTTCCTCAAATTTAAATTCATTACCTTCAAAGTCACCTACTGACTATCTCTTTTCCCACAAGCATGGTGTTAGACTTCCAACCTTTCCTATAGTTGCTGTGTCTCCTAATTGGTGTGGAAGGGGACCCAATATCTTTATGAGCCACTGAGAGAGAGTGAGAAGGCTGTTCAGGAGGTCTGGTGGCCAGAAGGAGAGGGACTCGGAATTGAACGGTTCCAGGTTCAATTATAAGCATGGACAGAGCATGGCTGCATCTCAGAGAAATTAATGGGATAAGAGATCCATAGAAAACAAGAAGTGGTCATAAGCTAAAATTACTTGACATCTTTTGTGCAAGGGGTGAACGTAATCAGTTACAATGAGGGAACACTAAGCAGCCTTCCCCTTTCCTCCTACCACTGGTGGCAGTTCTCTAAGTCACTGGGAACGTAGAACTGGCACAATGAAGGATGGTGAGGCCGAACCAGACAGGTTATTTTAAATTTTCACATGCCTGAATTTTTGATATGACTTCTCTAGGTTTGAGATGAGTGAATTGGACTAATGTCACCCCAAACTGACAAAATAACAGCTTCGATTGTCAAATGGAAGTGTGGCTTAAAGTAGATATATTATTGGATTATGATCAAATGAAGTTATGCATTACATACCTAACTAGAGTGTAGCAATTGAATAGAAAGTTCCTAACCCCACTTGCCTCACAGTGTGTAACAAACGTACCTTTCAACCAACAAACTCCAACTGAAGTACTTTTCCCTGAGGGGGAGATAATAAAACCCACAAGAAGAGATGTGTTCATCATAACATCACAGCATCATTCATGATCAGAAGGCTTAACATAACAAAACAAACAAAGTGTCCATCAGGGCCAGCCTAGTTATTTGTTTAACCATAATTTGTATAAAGAACAGTATGCAGTGCAGTAATTAAAATAATGATGCAGATCTATTATTTATTTGCATTGAAAACTGTTACCAAGTAATACTGAGTCAAAAGGGGCGAAAATGATAGCATCTCCCGCAGATGAAGTGTGACATTTTTGTTCTTCCCTGATAAGCAGAGTGACAAGATGTACTTGACCTCCAGTTCAGGGGCCTACTTTCCTATTCTACCAGCATCTTAGGGAGCGGTGTGATTTTAGTGCTAATTGCTTCACATTTAGCAGCACCTGGAACTTAGTCCTGACTGAAGAGAGGAAGTGGTGAGGAAATCACTTGATTTGGGAGAATATTCTTTCAATATCTAAGATGTCTTTAACTATGATACCGGCATTCAAGGTGAAGGATCACACAGCCTACTTCTTAGCAGCTGAGACCCACTGGGATCCTTACTTATAAGTTGTTCCCGTTCATTTTAAAGACTCTACTGGGGTCTCTTATTCATAGATGTCTTCAGTAGAGATTCCCAGAAGTGGACTCTGAGACGAAGCTCTAGGTACAGGTTATTTATTAAGGAGGTTTTCCACAGATAGACTAGTCAGGAAGTATGGGAATCAAGATAGGAAATGAGAAAAAAACAATGTGATCTTGTGATTTTGGACAGAAACCTGGAATCAAAATTATAGCTCAGACTTTGCTCAAACTAGAGGCAAGAGTGATAGACTGTCATATTTCTTTCTGACAACCATCAGATAGGAAGTTCTTAAGAGACTGAAAGGGTAGACAGACCCAGCTCTTTAAACTCTCGAAGCCCATAGGCAAAATAGCTGTAGGACCACATAGGCCACCGCAGATAAAACCTTGGGTGGAAGTCCTGAGGAAAAATGGAAAATATGAAGAGGATTCCAGGGTTTCTATAAAAGCTACCAGTGCTCACGTTAACACCTGTAGCCTCAACCAACGTGACCAACTCCAAATCTGTATCACTATCATAGACCAGCGGTTCTCAACCTATGGGTTGCGACCCCTTTGGGGGTCAAATGACCCTTTCATAGGGGTCACCCGATTTATAACAGTAGCAAAATGACAGTGATGAAGTAGCAACCAAAGTAATTTTATGGTTGGGGGGGTCACCACAACATGAGGAACTGTATGAAAGGGTCACGGCATTAGGAAGGTGGAGAACCATTGTCATAGACCTTTTTCATGAACTCATCACCCATGGATATAACTATTAGATATATTCCTTTTAAATCAGTATCCACAACCCCACCATGTCCAAAACTGAATTCACACCTGGCAGTTCGAATCCACCAGTTGAAATCTAATTCCGTAATATATTTACAGTCTCAGAAGCACTGTGAGGCGGTTCTACTCTGTCTTGTAGAGTCGCTGTGTGGTTTGTGAAAGCCTTGATCACTTTTCATTGTCTTTCTCAATAAATGTCACCTTTAGACCCTCACAGGATAATGGGAAAAAAACACAATCATTAATTAACAGATATTTTACCCTTTAATGTATCAAGTCCTCTTGATGTGATATATTCAGGGTGTGTCTAATTACAAGCCTGACTCTCCATCGTGAGTTCCTCCATAGTACCCTCCTCACTGACTCAGCTACAGTTTGTGTCCCAGGTCATGCTTATGCATAAGCTTTTCCAATGTACTCTTTAGTTTACATGTTTTAATTTAGCAAGTTAAAAAAAACTTGACATTTTAAACTGGGCGCACCATGCTCTGCCTACTCCTATCTACTTTTCCAGCATCATCTTCAACCCTTTAAATCCTAAACTCAAGACACAATGAACTATTTTTTGTGTCCCAAATGTATCATGATGTCTTACACATAAGGGGACCAATAAACATATCATCTTTTGATAACTGATCCTAACATCAGCTTTTCTGAAATACTTTCCTGGTCATTCCTTTACCAAATAGCTCATTAAATTTCCTTCTCTGTGCCCCACAGAAGCTTGTGTATACATTCCTGGGGCCATGTCTTTATATCAAGATGATTCGATTATTAAAAATTCAAGAACAAATAGCTGCTTTGTTCCTCCTAGCCTACCACATTGAATGGTAGCGTTGCTACTCTGTTCATGTCATTTATTTACCCCCTACACATTATTAGGCACAATCTTGCAATACCACGTGGATTGGTACAAAGATGAATCAGACTGGGCTTTTGCTTAGAGGCTAATAGAGAATATATTCAGATATTAAATTATTCCAGGATAACATTATGGTGAACTCAGAGTTACAAAGTTCAGGATTCTGTGGGTCCCAAAGAGGAACATTTAGCTTAATCTAGGGTTTTGGGGAAAGCTTGGTATGAAAAACAATATCTAGGCAAGGGACGAAAAAGATTGTCAGCAAAGAAATGTGGTTCCTTCAGATGTTCCAAGTTCAGATGAAAGTCAACAGTATGACATGCCTTTCATTTCACCAAAACCTACACCAGCCAAAAGAGAACTTGGGGCAAGAAATCTAGATAGTGTTATTATTTTAGGGTTTTTTCATATTGTTTCTGAGATTTAGTCTTAGTGATGGTTAACATTATCAACGGTTTGTTCATGTCGCTATTTACCACTGACTATTAAGTTAATTAGGAGCTCTGATGGCATAGTGGGTTATGCATTGGGCTGCCCACTGCAAGGTCAGCAGTTTAAGACCACCAGCTGCTCTGAGGAAGAAAGATGTGACTCTCTACCCCCATAAAGTTACAGTTACAATTTCAGAACCTGACAGGGCAGTTCTACCCTATCCCATAAGGTCATTACAAATTGGGCTCAACTTGATGGCAGTGAGCATATCAAGTTGAACTTGACTCACTGAAAAGCAAGTAGGTCAGAGTAGAACTCTTCTCCATAGAGGACTTAAAGGCCAACTTTCCAGAAGTATGTCGCCAGACCTTTCTTCTGAGAAACGTTTGGGTAGGTAGATAAGACATGCCAACTTTAAGTCAGTAGCCAAAAATTACAGTACCTAAGTACTCCTACATATGAGTGTTTAATGAACTCTTTTGTCTTTAACCAGTTTGGTATTAGTGAGACTATACAGAATAAACATAGACCAATTCAACCCTTTCGTGTGGAATTCAATGACATTGAATCTATTTTGGAAAAAGTGCAGCCAGTGAATTCTCCTTCGAAGTGAGGATGGTGACATCTGGTCTAACATATTTCAGAACTGTTATTGGGAGGGACCAGTCCCTGGAGAATGACATCAGGGTTGGTAAAGTAGTTGTTGGCATTGTTAGGTGCTGCCAGGTCTGTCCTGACCCATAGCCACACCACGTACAACAGAATGAAGCACCACCCAGGCCTGGGTCATTCTAACAATTAGGGTATTGTTGTAGCTACAGTATCAATACATCTTGTCAATCTCTGTCTTTATTGGGAAGTTTTGCTACTTATTAGCAATATTGAAGTACTTTGTAAAAGAAGATATGGAGTTTATGAGAATTGAAATTATGTTTTGCATCCCTCTACCCCGTGATCAGCATTCTTCTATACACTCTAATCAAGCTATTCAGTATCTTGGGAGCATCCAGTTTTGTTTTGCTTTGTTTTCTGATTTAAGGACAAAGGAGAAAAAAGGGCATGGAGGAACTTGGCCATGCATTCCATACCCTCCTCCTCCTTCTGCTGTTGTTACTCCAGACCGCTAGCTGCCAGCTGTGCTTCATATGCCACTCGCAGGCTTTAAAACTCCCAGACTCTTCCAAACACTAGGAGTTAGAAAACAAGCACTAAACATAAAACTAGGCCAATTAACTGGGAAGTCTCATGAAACTATGACCCAAACCTTCAGATTATGGAACCAAATCTCACGAAGATTTTGATTAAGCTTAAGCAGTCTTGACTACTCTTGTTTTATTATTATTATTATTGTTGTTGTTGTCGTCATTGTCAACATAACTATCATTCACCTTTTGGAAATTAAATATTTTACTTTTGTACAATTTTTGACAATTACAATAATCATCAGTGCAAACTTATATTTGCTCACTGGTTTTTCCTTCACGACTAACCCCACTTTCTTCTCCCTCCTACATTTGGTAACACTAACCTACATGAGTCTCTATGCCTTTCCCTTTTCTATTTCCTTGACACAAATGATTTATCTTTTTATGATTGACTTATTTCATTGAGCATAATATCTTCCAGCTTAATGAATTATTTTTAATGCAAAAAATTTAATGCAAAATTATATGGGAAGGAATTTTATTTTCATTCATTCTAGATTTTCTTGGGATTAAGCAGAAAGTATCCAAACTTCACATAGCTGCTTTCTTAAAGGTATCACCAGTGCCCAAAATGTTTGCAAGGCTTTTAAAAAAACATTATTGCAATAGGGTAAATTTTTATTATTATATATGGAAGCTAATCATTTCAGAGTAAACAACAGATGTTTGCACCCTTATTACTGTTTGGTACTGACATCGGTATTAAATGATAATATGAAAACATGTCACAGACGTGAATGATGAATTCAAATGTCAGAAGTTGAGGAAAAGAAATGTTTAAAATAGAAAGTGTGAGGGTCTCGGATGATAATCCAAATGATGAGCACCTTCCTCAGGCAATGGTGCACACTCCCTTTCCCATGCTAACAGAAGCCTGTGTGTGATCTTTCAGGGTACACTCATCTTCCAAGACTTAAAAAATGTGAATAAAATATTCATTAGATGCTCAGTACTGGTGATCTGCCAAAATAGTCAGTTTTTTAAAAATTATAAAATAAAAAATATGCATGTTGATAGACAGGTGTACTGATGCATGGATGAGTTCATGCTACACACTACATTGGTGGGCATGACTCGCTATGTTGCTGGAAACTCATGTTCATGCTAAGGTGTACATTTATAGAAGATACACGAATTTTCAAATGATATTGTTAATTCAAATTTTAGCATCCCTCAAACTTTCTGGGACAGAACCTGCTTATGTTAACACAGGTACAATCAAATGGGGTCTGTTTTCAGACCATAAAGGCTATTGCTTTTTTTGTATGCATGTAGTTTAGGACAAAAGATTTATGTTTGAATCAATTAAATGCTCTGTGTCTTTAATTTAATCAGTAACTAAAAATACTCAAGGCTGGAAAGAAATAACAACCCCTGACCTCGAGAGTACACATTCAAATCATAAATTGGAAAGCACCCACAAGAAACATGACCTGTCCAAATGCAATGCTCTGCCCAGCATTCAAGAGGTTACCGACCCTGCATTGGTTTTCCTGCAGCAAGTATCAGAAAACCAACATTATCAACAAGGCTAATGCTGACTTGCCATTTTGGTGGCTGAGGAAAGAGAAAGCCCAAAGAGTCAAAGCCCCAAATCCCTGTGAAGCCTTGCACTTGGGCAGTATGATTTGGGTAGAGATATTACAGGAATTCAATGAGGCCAACTTTTACCACAGAATCCGAATGACTAGCTATGAAATAAATGTAAATTTTAGTAAACAAAATTTTAGGAAACTCAAACTCTACATACCTACAATTAATAGTATCCTTTTTTATGTATATATTTTTTCACATAAAAGCAATAATAATCATTTAATAAAATTTGGAGAGAATAAAAGTTATTTTAAATATATAGCTCTGGCACACTTTCATTTCTTATTTCTACTTCTCTTCTTTATAATAATTTTTACAGGATAGGAACTATCTACATAAAATCGTAAAATTTTAAAATAAAGGGGTACAATTATAGGCTTTTTACTTAATTATCCTTCCTTTTGTAGGACAAACTCAGAATGTGTTCAGAGTCTTCTCTTTCATTTGTTCTTGAGGAAATTTTAGTTCAAATAAGTAAATTTACAGCTATTAGTAGAAAAGTCAATTCTAGAATATAGCTCTCCTAATTGGTGCTTCAATAGCTTTTCAAGTACGATATGCTACCAACCTTAAATATTAAGTTAATTCAAAAAGGGATTCTACAAAATCATATTGTTGTTAAGTGTTATCAAGTCATCTGTAACCCACAGAGACCCTACTTACTGCCGAAGGAAACATGTCCAGTCTCCATCCCTCCTCCCAATCACTATGCTGGAGCCCACTGTTGCCGCCATTGTGTCCGGCCATCTCACTGACAGCCTTCCTCTCTTTTGGCTGATCTTCTTCATGACCAAGCACCATGACCTTCTCCAGGAATTCCAAATGTCCAACGTGCACGAGATGAAGTCTCTTGGAGCTGATGATGTTCTAAAATTGACTATAGTGAGAATTGTGCAGATCCATGAACATACTGCAAACCATTGAATTGTAGCGTTTAAATGGTTTGTTTGTGGGGGATATGGATTCTAACCTTCCAAAACGTTTTTTAAGGTAAACCTGTGCCCACTCAAATGAACCAAACCATCACTCCTTTATTATGAGAAGCTGAAATCCTAGACTTACTTTCACCTGAGTTTTCAATTACAGCTCTGTATGTAAATGTAGGAGGGTCAGAGACCATTGAAAAGAATAAGAGGCACAACATATATCCCTTGAATGGGTGTAAGACATAGTAATTAAAGCTTTTAGACATTTAGATTTGCTCTAAAATAGGGTTATTTTACGTGTAGCTTTTAAATGTAGAAGATAATAAGTATATTGACTATCATAAATATTATTTCTGTATAATAAAAATTGTAAATAAAAGTCATAATGAAGGAACAGAAGATGTAAGGTCACTTCACCTTATTTTTTCTTCTCCATATGGAGGTAAAGGAGCAGTGATTTGGATTCCTGCGGACCACTGGGAAAGGCAGAAGGACAGTAGAGCCCATAGACCAATCGGCCAACACCGATTGTCTGACAAGGGGTCTTTAATGTAAGCTCGGAGAGACAAAAATTGCTGATTTCCCAACAAAAGAGGAGAGATAAAGTGCACTTGAATCTTTAGGGCAAAAGAATGGTTTCTGTTTCATGGAAAATTTTGACTCTTCTCTAAAAAAATGACGTCACATCTCAGGCTTACCTTCTCTTACATGTGTAAGCTAACTTCAGTTTCCCTCCAGAGTTTGGACTCAACCTTCGTGCCCACCATTGGTCTGAAATGATCACAGAATGAAATAACAGAAAACAGAACCCAGTGTGATTCAGTGCCTGTTTGTAAGTGGCATGTGCTGATTGGAGAACATGATGTATTTTATTTCAGAAATATATATATATATATATCCTTCCTCCATTTTCATTTTCTAGATGTAGGTCTTTGCACATTCCATTATAATATTTTGCTTCGTCTTCTCAAACTGCCCTTTCAAATTTTCTGTTCAGCTCTTTGACTTCATGATTTTGCCCATGTGCCTTAGCTACTCTATGATTCATGGCAAGTTTCAGAGTATCTTCCGATCTTTTTCTTTCCATCATGTATTTTTTAGTGACCTTTTTATTTTTCATGTATATGTTCTCAATGTTAATGCACAGCTCATAAGGTTATCATTAGGGTTCAATGCAGTGGATCGGATCACGAGATGGTCTCAAAAAGTCAGTGAGATAAGACGCAGGGTCATATTGTGTCTCTTGTGGCCTTAGTTTTGTTTTCTTCAGCTTCAACCTGAACTTGCATAAGCAATTGATGTTTTGTTCTGGTCATCCCCAAGCCTGGTTTTAGTCGCTGAACTGAAAAGGAGGAGGGCCCTCAAGGAGGTAGATTGACATCTCTGGAGGAGCTGGATCGGCGCCATGGCTGCAACAATGAGCTCGAGCACCGCAACAATTGTGAGGATGGTGCAGGACCAGGCAGTGTTTCTCCTGTTGGGCATTAAGGTACTATGGCTCTGGACCTGCAAACAACATTGAGCTAATCCAAGCTCTCTTCCCACAGATGCAGTCAATTTGATCCCTGCATGTTTTCCATCTGAAGTAGTCCACATGCATAGTCACCTTTTGCGTTGTTGAAAAATGGTATTTGTGATGAAGAAGTTGTTGGGGCCACAAAAGTCTATCATGCTATCTCTGACTTCGTTTCTATCACCAGGACCATACTTTCCACTCAGATTTCTTTCTCTTTGCTTCCAATTTCTGCATTCCAGTTGTCAATAATTATCAATGGATCTGAATCACATGATTGATCAATGTCAGATTGAATATGTTGGTAGAACTCTTGAGCATTTTCATCACTAGCTTAGAGGGTTGGTGTATAAATTCGAATAATAGTTACAATGACTGGATTTCCCTGAATGCAGCTAGATATTAAGCTATCACAGACAGCTTTGTACTTCAAGCTAGATCTTGAAATGCCCTTTTCGACAAAGAATTCAACATTACCCCTCTTGACTGTTTCATTCCTAGCATACTAAATCATATGGTTTTCTTTGTCAGAATGGCCAATATTAATTCATTTCCTCTCACAAAAGCCTAGAATTTTGAATTTTGTGGATTCAATTTCACGGTTTACAACTTTCAATTTTTCTAGATGTATACTTCATGCATTCCAAGTTCTGCTTACAAAATGATGTTTTCAGTACTAATTTGGGGGTTTGCTTTATCAGCAAATGAGGGTCCTGAAGACTTCCCTCCCACGGGTTTACTCCCTCCAGGTCATCAGTGCAGACTCTAATTTGAGAAGACAGGGCTTCCTAAGCCAAATTTTGAGTGACTTCCGACCTGAGAGGCTCATTTTCTGGCACTATTTCCAACAATGGCCTCCTTTATTTCATGAGGTTTACAATATTGGTCAATGTTTTGATTAGTGGCTAATCCCTCCGAAGAGGACAGCCTCTTTTTTCTTCGAAGTCTGTTCTTGGTCTGGAAGATCTTCTGAAACTTGTTCACTTTGGGTGACCCTGATGGTATTTGAACTACCAGTGACATAGCTTCTAGCATCCCAGCAACACACAAACCACCACAGTACAACAAGCTGACAAATGGTGACACCGAACAAATACCACTTATTAATTCAGTAGCACATTAAAAGACTCATCAAACATGGTTTAGAACAAACTCATTCCCGACTGGCCCTGTTTCCTTAAAGGGAAGGACTGCTCAGTCTGTTTCCTAGTAGACCAAAGACTCAAGTTGCCTCATACAACCCACAACACCTACACTCTCAGGACAAGCAGGAAAATGCTTCTGATGGTGCATGTAAGAGAAAGACAGCTCAGACTCCAGATCCACTCTCATATGCTAGGCAAGAGGCTCAAACTCAGAGAGGCCTAAAAGTCGGTCCTTTTGCCCATGGTGGGGTGGGAGGTTTATTTATAGGATGTTCTGAGTGACTCACCTGTTAGTCAAATCCTGTTTCCTACTATTTATCAGCAATAAAGCTGACATTTTGAATTTCACCTCAGCATTCAACTCACTGCCACCCAGTGGGTTCTGACCTATGGGAACCGAAAAGGACAGGGAGAACTGCCCCGATGAGTCACTAAGACTAGAACTTTCCTGCCCCACCCCATCCCCATGTGGTTTCCTTGATCTAGTATTCACATTCATACACTTCCGTGGTTAAATCTCTTTCAACATGAATTGTATATCCATAATCACAATCAGTTTATTGCTCCCTCTCTCCTCCCACATTCGTTGTCTGTTTCCCCATATCCCCTCACACTCCCTGTTGCCCCCCCCCCACATCCCTGAGAAATGTACCGCATCTTGATGATCTCATTGCATCTACTGCTTCGATGCTTCACAAAGTCAGAAACCCCACAGAAATAATAAAAAACAAAGCCAAAATAAAATGGCAAGGATAAAAATAATATAAAGATAAAACTACAAATAACAAATAAGAAAGAAAAGACCACCGTCAATATTTCAAAAGCCAGGGAAGAAATTTTTGTCATGGAACAAGCAAGAGATACTTGAGCCTACAACAAATTCAGGTTGGGTCAAGAGGGAGGTCAACTGACTTCATATCAAGTTTGCTCCAGCATAATCAAGTTTACAATGATTACATAATCAAGTTTACAAAGAGGGGATCTGCCAGCGCCTTGATCTGATGAGATACTCTGCAGAGATGGTACTCTGCAGGGATACTCTGCAGAGATACTCTGCAGAGACACTCTGCAGAGATACTCTGAAGACTCCGACTGTCCTCCACAGTCTTCTACAATTGGTGTTCACGGTTTAAACTCTGGTACTTTTCCCTCCATCATATTTGGGTTTTGTTATACAACTGTAACTCTTCACAGGAATAGAAAGCCTGTCTTTCTCCCAGGATAACCTGGTGATTTCAAACCATTAACAGGCCAAGGCCTCACCACTATACCATCCAAACCCCTAGCTACATAATTCTAATTGATCCTAAACTCAAAACCGACAGCACAATGAACTTAGAAGACAAGCCACAGAAACAGTCATTAGGACTTAGAAGAGCTAGCTTTAGCTGGTATATCTGGAACATTTTAAGTAAATTCGCATTTTACTATCAAATGGCTCGTTACATAGGTTAATTTGTTGATTTTATTTTTCTTTTCCAAACAGTTTGGCAAGCTTTTAAGTGGAATTTTCTAACCCTTTCTATGTGAGCAAATTTACTTTAGATAAAATAGAATAATCATAGAAAGAAAGCTAGGATCAAAATTGACTTCTGGGTCACGCAGCTGACCTCTGAAGGACTTCTGACAAAAGCCATGTAAATAGTAAAACCCAAACGATAGTGTTGTGGCAATTAACATTCTTCTGACTCAGTTTCTCAACCTGTATGTGCAGGAGCCCTATTGGGGGTAGAGGTTCTGCATTGGACTGCTATCTTCCAGGTTAGCAGTTCAAAACTACCAGCTGCTCCGCTGGACAAAGACAGGGCTTTCTATTTCTGCAGCGTTGTAGACTCAGAAAGTCACAGGGGACAGGTGAACCCAGTCCTGTAGGTCTGTTTGAGTTGTCAGTAACTTGAGGCAGTGAGTTTTTATGAGTTTATGTGTAAAGGCTATTGAGATTCATGGAACTGAGAAACCAAATAAGTATTGTATATAGTCAAAATGCATTCATTTCTCTAGGACTATTAAGTTCCTTGCCACCTACCTTTTGTTAGATAGAAAACACCCAGTGTTACATTTACTGTATTCATAATATATTCTGATCCTCATCTGCTCTTATTTCCACTAATATTTCACTGGAAATGCAAGGTGATATAATTGTTTATATACTGGTATTTAAACATCTTTCCTGAGGACTATTTTTCTTTTTTATTGTTTAAACAAGGTAACAAACAGAAGTATTTAAATTCAAGCTAAAGATGGATTTTATCAACATGTTTTTTATTATATTGAATAACATCAACAATTGAAATTAAATATTTTCCCCAGAATATGCAAAATAGAGATGGGAAGGAATATTTATTTTTAGTAAGTTTATTTAACCTTGTACAATATAAAATCAAGGGTAGTGTTCTTGACTATTTTTCATAGAAAAGGAGAGGTGAAATTTATATTAAGAAAATACAGGCTTTCTCCTTAGAAGCTACTTTCATAGTAGTTTCTGCAGAACACACAGGGCTTGAAGGACAATCTACTTTCCTGATTTGAGTTTCAGATTGTGAAATTGAGTAAAATTGTGAGAATAAATGCCAGACGGCTGCAAGTTGAATCTTACTTATTGACAAATAACATGCAAGTATCCATTGCTAAAATATATACACATATTTTTTTACAGGGAAAAAGCTCAATGACTTCTCTTTTTGGCAACCCAGATGTTTGTTGTTAGCATCTTCTATTATTATTAATAGGAATCTCATTGATATTAATCCTTCAACAACTAGGCTCTTCCCTTTACTATTTAATGTCTTCCCTGTAGTTAACCATTTATAACTGTTTTAATATTCCTTCCAGTCAAATTCTACATGGCCTTCTTATGTGTAAAGACAAACTGTAGAGATAGCAACTTTGTTTGGAAATACATTTTCCCAAATGTAAATTCTATTGAGGTCTCATCAGCTAGCTAAGGATAAGTCACACTTCATTTTTCAGATAGCTCATATTGTTTTCCATAATGCAATGACTAAAGCCTGGGGTGCTTCAATGGGACTTGATGGTGCAGACGTGGTCTAAACTTCTTCATGATTATACATATGCTATTCTATGGTGCACACTAATCTCTTCTGCCTTGGGTGTTTTAACAAAATGGCTGAAATTTTCAGCCATTATGGATGAGTTATTCAGCAAATCTGTAAAAGCAATTCCACTTGACAAGCCTATAGTACTACTTCAAGTGATTGAATCTCTTTGATTCCACAATGGCAAGGTCCTTATTATTCTTGCAGGAATTTTGCAAGTTCTAAGAATATTTCCAAAATGCCACTTGCCACATAGTCCAAGAGAGACAGGCAATTCTGCCAGAACTATACTAATTTGATTTATTGAATCCAGTTAAAGCAATGATTTCTTTTGGGGGGAGAAGAGGGGTTGAGGGCATACTTTATATTCAAATTCATTGATCTTTTATTACATTATCTTAGAGTTCAACTCTGTACCGTGGCTTTTTTCTTCTCTTGCCTAAATTTACTTTCTAGTAAATGAATGGAAGCCACAAAACTGGTGAGGTCATAAAGCTTCCTTATCTGAAACACTGAATTGTATACAGCCCTTCAAGGCAATGGGATGCTTTTGGCCCCGAGGGTATTAGTCATGGTCCATAGTTCGTGGGAAAAACTAAGGAAGTCTCAAAATCGTGTTCCTATTATTTCCATTTCTCTAAGACTTTGAATTCCAAAGTGAATTTTCTATTACCCCATTGTACATTGCATAGGAGGGCACCAACCAACAGCCTTTCAGGAGCAACACCTGCAGTTACATTCAAAGGCATGACTTTTCCAAGCAGTCTGTGAGCAATTCGGCAGTGTCCCCCAAGCGGATAAAGGCCTAGGTTCTTTACCTGACTGGCAGAGCATTCCAGCACCACGAAAGGACTCCAAACATTGTGTTGTAAGTAATGAGTCCTGCTGGTTTCATCCTGCAAGACATTGAAATCCCACAGGGAAAATGTGGTTAGAAATAAAACAGAGGGCTGGGGCCTTTAATGAGTTTCCTATCCACAGATGCCATCAAGCCTTTATACTATTCATTTTATTTCTACGGCTTCAACAATGATTCCCAGAGTTGTGGGCCATACTCTTAACACTGAAGTGCATAGAACTTGGCAGAAATCTACACTTCAGAGATAATAACCTATCATTCCATGAAATAAAGGAAAAGGCATAATCAAAAAAAGAAGTTAAATATGGAAACCTGTTTTGACAACAAATGAATACAAATGAAACCAGACAGGAAAGGTGTTATGTATGCTTTTTTTTTTTCATGTTTCACATAAATTACAATATTGCAAGAACCTATCAAGTTCTTTCTTTTTCTTTATATTCTTTAAGTCTGATAGATTGTTTATATTTCTCTCCATCTTATATGAAAGGAAAATTTCAAAGAGTAGTGATTTGTAAGAATAGAAGAACACTTACAAAATCTACCAAAAATATATATGTCTCGTTGCCTATTTGCATTTGATTAATTATCATGATTTCATAATTAGAAATACCTAAAGCTACTTGGATTTTCAAAGGAATGAAATTAAATGTTCTGGGAGGAAAAGGAAAAAGAATAAAGATATTGTTACTTTGGATCATAGAAGTTACTAGTAGAGGCAAATATTCATCAAATATGTTTATTTAATAAGAAGAGCAAACTATAAAATCAGTTTACATAGGTTGGCATCAAGCTTCTCCAAATATTTAACTGAGTGACAGATAAGGAATTTGCCATTGATTTGTAATTACTAAAACCAAATGAAAACCTAGATTCTTATAAAGCTGTCCATTTTATGTTTCACCACTCAGGATCATTCTTATTCAAACAATGAAATTTGCAGGAAATGCAGAGTAAGAAATCAATTTACAAGACCCTGTCCCATAAGAATCCACACTGATTCTCTCCTAAATTGTTCTAATTGAATTCCACAGTCAAAAGTTTCTGAATGTGTTACATTTTCCCACTATCCTGTCCAGAACTTGAATTCCTTAGCTAACTTAATGAGAAATCTAATGTTTCTACACTATTTTTAATTCAAAGAATCTGAAGATAAAAGTAGAAATTATTGAAACATTTCTGCCATTTCAAAAGTCTCTGTCCCGATGAAAAAGTGAAAATAGAGAAAAAAAAGTATAATTTAGGCCATCTATCAAAACTTCAAAGAAGGAAGTGGCGAGAGACCTAAGGTAGTGACATTGTAGGCATTGGAACTTGGAGTCCTCCACGTGCATAAACAGAAAAAGAAATATTTCAGAAACAGTGGGTGGAGAGGGACATCCATTTGTATTCCAAGTCTAAATATGGTGGTTCAACTTATTTCATTATCAATATTCTGCATTTTTCCTCATTTTTTATAACCTACAACTTCAATATGGAATAAATCTGATTTACCTTCATATGTAAAATGCAAAAGTTATGGCTCTCCCACTTTTTTTCACCCTCATCTTGCACATCTTTCTTCATATAGTGGGTCATAATAACAGGTTATTCTTAAAGTGCCTACTATGCACCAGACCTTTTATGTTCATTTACATCTCCATTTTCAGTAAAACAACTTTCTGAAAAATAGATTATCATCCTAATTTTACTAATGAGACTTAAAAGAATTTCCCCAAATCACACCACTTGTAAGAATTTGATGTAGGATTTAAGGAAAGCCATTTTCCCTCCAAAAGCCTATTATCCTCATATAAAATATGCGGCATTATATACTTAATACTTTTCATCTCTGGCATTTATTGTGCTTACATCTCTAATAGTTTGATCAAATATTTAGTAAAAATGGTCATGTGGATTAATACATGCATATTCAACCTTAAAAATTAATGATGAAATGCTTCAATTCAGAGGACTAATTTTTATTTAGTGAGTTTCCTATCTCATGCATTTCAAATAATTTTAAACTAGCTGAGTTATATTTAAGACATTATGTTTTGTAACCAAATACAATACCTAAAATCAAAATGGTATATCAAATATGAAAATGAGAGAATTGAAAAATAGGAAGCAATTGGAAATTCTGAAAGGAAGATATTAGCAGAGATAAAGATAAGGTAACTTGAAGCAGAAAATAGTTCCTATGAAAACTAGATAATTCAGTTACATTTATGGTTTAGAGATTAGAAATCATATGTACCTGTATATTATTTTTCTTATTTAGTATTTTCAGTGAAATCTTGAATGAGATATCCAGTTCACCTCCAAATAGGATTAGCAGTCTAATTAAAAGAAGGAATTAATATTATCAAAAAGTTATATCAGTGTTTTTATTGATTTTGATAGCAAAATAGTGTCTGTGGCCTCCTTTCTCATTTGACACTTTCTTTGTATTTCCAGGTTTTCATAATTAAATTCTCAGAAAAGTGTTAATTTACTATCACATTTTTATTATTTTAGCTTATTTCCAAATACTACTTATTTTGCCATGAATTTTAAATGAAGACATCTTGATATTTTAATACTACATTTTTGAAATGCATTAATTTTTGTCAGTTAATCTATTCAGCCACTCCTTACCCTCCCACTCAAGAAATTAAATATGATTTGTATTCTTATTTCTGGTTTTAGCAAGCAAATGGTTGAACCAACTGAAATTAATTCACAGGTTGAAAATAATTAACATATGGGATAAGTTACTTATTCCTCAATGTGTATTCAAAAAGACATCAGTTATTACACATTGAATGTATTTAAGGGGAAAGTAATATGTTGGGTTTCAGCTGGAATTCAAGCACATAGTTAACTTCCTAATGAAGACATATAAAAACCGAGTTTCAGATTCTGGAAGCTATACGAATGCAAAATTGAGTTAAACACTTACAGAGTTTAATCTGGTGGGTAAACATTAGAGACTTGGACTTCACAACTGGATTTTTTTTAAAAGAATAAACTGTGTTTTGTAGTTTAATTATTACAGAAACTGAAGTTAGTACAGTGATGCTGTGCACATTTAAAAATGATTTGCCATTAACTTTAATTTCCTTTTAAAAAAGTCATTTTGTGAGAAAAAGTTTTCATTTCCACAGGTATATTTTTAAATTCCCAGGGACAAGGTGAACGAGGAAAAAGGCATAGGGAATCTGTAGATGGTGGAGGGTGCTGTAGTAACACCCTACTTATACACCAAAAGTCCGCTACTTTTTAATTTTATAAAGCAGCATTATGCATACAATTAAATTCTAAGAATCAAATATTTCAAGCGAAAGTCCCTTAAAGATTTATTGCTACCATAATGGGAAAAGCAATGCACTTATAAGACAATGTTTTTGCATAACTTATTGCTACTATTTTCTGCAAAACAAATTGCAAGAGATTCCAGAGGTAAATAACCGTTTTTAATGCTCAAATTAGGTTATTGGCAAGGGGAACAAGTTTAAGTACTAACTAGTATTTTGCATACATACCTTAAGATACAAAATAGCACGTGCTTTCTATTTATGTTGCTTACCGATCTTGATATTCAAGGGAAGAGTGTATAAAGTTAACAAGCAATTATTATTTGGCAAATTAGTACTCAACAACCCCGAGTAAATAGAAGTTTGAAACCTATCTGTTATACAGCTACTTTAATTTGCATAGCACACTGGTGTGTTTGCTTTGCAAATACTTTGCAATGAATCATCATTTGTACTATACAGTCCAAAGAAAAGCAATCAAAATTCACAGCAAGACAATGAAATTAATTATAACTGTTGAATTCTGTGGTGGTAATTCCTCCTCATGCAGGAAGATTAATTGCATTGCACTTTCCTTGCACTCCACTAAATGATCTGATGAATGTATAATCATTTACAGATTTCTCAAATGCTGAAAATTGATTACCTTTGATTAGCTCTGATCTGCACAAAGAGCTCTGACAGAGTATCAGTGAAACATTACAACATTACAGACAAAGTAACAAATGATTTAATTACCAGTGTGCTTATTAATGTTAGATTCCCTGCAGTGATCCTGGCAAATCAGGGGCCTGTAATAGACCTGTGGGTTTCACTGAATTCCATTAGGGTTTAAATAATATTTCTCACTATTTCTCAAATCCTTCTTTTCATGGCTCCTTAATAACTCTAATTAATTTTAATTTGCACTAAAAAAAATCCATGCCATCTTTAGAAACTTTTAATTAGCTATTAAATCAAACTCTTCTCCTCCCAAGAAGACATATATGATCAGCTTTGGGATAGCCTTACAAATAAGTTTTCATTACTGGCAGTTGACTCTCTGAAATATTATTAAATGAAAATCTAAAACAAATGTTGCATTGCACATGGGGTCCAACTCTCCTCTTCGAGCGGCAAACAAAGTGAGATTTGTTTAACAAGACCCAAGGTAAAGAGGAGGATGAAATGCTTAGAAAATAGCCCTGGTAAACAGCATCATCATAACCTTTTTTTAAAGTTGGTAGCAATCCTGTTCTTTCATCCATTTTGTAGTAGTATTTTTTTAAGAAAACACACTGAGTAATATGCTTCCGTGGATGCTGAGAGGAGTTGAGAATGCAAGAGCAAGGGAACACTGGCCCAGCGAGAGACAGGACGTGATGAGTGATGTTGGCGCAAACAAATCAAGCTCTTCTAGACTTGTACATGGGAACAGTCAGATCATTTTGGATTGGCAGCTTTTAGGGCTTTCCCAATTTGATGCCATTATATGTGACATTAAATTATGGTGAGGCAATGACAATGAAAACCCAGATGATCAGACGAATCAAATAGAGCAGCTTAAATGAAAATATGTGCCTGCAAGTATTTTCAGGAAGTGAAAAATAAGAAGGTAAGCCATTCAAAGGTTTAGCACAGAAATGATGCTATACAGACAACTCTATAATATTTTTTCCACACAGGCTTTGCATTTCTGCAGAGACAGGGTACCGCTGCAGGTGTTTCTGGGTGGCATTTCAAAACCACTCACTCTAAAACTTAAGACATGGGGATATGCAGCTCCCGCCCAATGCTGATGAATACATTTATTATGCTCCATGCTGTCAGCAGCCGAAAAGCTATCCATCACATGGAAACAGCACAGAGTCAGGAGTCTCTTCCTGTGGAAAAATATTGAAGTCAGATTGTTGATGTCAAAAGTCAAAGTATAGTTCAGCTATCTGTTTTATGAATCTGACTGAGACACATTGTGCCTATGCGCAAACTGATATGTAGCAGAGCTCATTTTAGCAAATGTGTGATCTAGAAGTCAGAAAAACATTCGTACAACCCAGCTCGTAGCAGGCAGAGGCTGTGGCACGCCTGCATCATTTTTACATTTTAATATGACACCGTTTGGTAGTGTTTATCATCTGAAATCCAAACCATATCAACTTCTAGCAGGGATATTTAAGATCTGTGTACTTTCCAAAAATATACATATATTCACACAGAATAAGAGAATGCATTCAAAATATCGCCACAGATAGCAAAGTGATTGGCCTTGTTGGGCTTGGTTTTTTGTTTTTATTTTCTTGTACAAGTCAAATCACAAATAAATAGTGATTCAAGCTTATGCTCAATTAAGAAACAGAGAATCATATGGGGGTCAAGAGAAGATAAATATTTAGTAGCCACTAAATTACAAGCATGATTTAAGGTCCTTTTAAAACATATGCACCCAATTATTCTCCTAGAACATTATTGCGATACTGCTTAACAATGTCTGAAGAATATATTTTACATATAGACTCACATCCCAAACAGCTCTCATAGTTAAATATGGCTACAATCTTAGAAAATAGAAATGAATCAGGAAAAAAAAAACAATTACTTATGCTCAGGATTTTTTGTTGTTGCTTATTTTGTTCTTCAGCTCTCCTTTCAAAAGAGAGCTATTCTTTATTTTCACGGGATTTTTTTTCAAATCAATTAAAATATAAGTAAATGAAATGTAACTGGTCTGGATAGTGTATCCACAGCCCTATCTCACAGAATTTTAAAACTAACTTCAAAATAGAAGACACAGTTTTGAAACTATTGTCCGTATATACACAGCTTGGGAATCAAAGCATACATTTCATGTGCATTCTTTAAGTGCAGAGCTTTGTACCGCCAAGTAACATATGCTCAGAATGCTATTACACGCGCTAGCCTTCCTACAAATTTGTGATGTTTAATAATAATTTTAAAAATGCACATTTCTCAATTCAGTCAGCAAGACTCTTTTTTTTT
>NW_022103915.1:77621785-77626601 GCF_000313985.2 Echinops telfairi | reverse complement strand
CCCCGCCCCCGGGCACATGATGTAATGGTCAACCCTTACACATGGGAACAAGAAAGACTTTAATGAAGTGCGAACTTATTCAATAAAAATTAGTGTGCTCCAGCTCTTTTGTTTTCCCCTCTCTCTCTCAAAGGGGGGAAAACATACAAATACCACGTAGAAAACTAGGAATCCTAAGGCCCTCTCTAGGCCTAAAAAAAGTCAATTGTTTATTTAAAGCAGAGAAATAAAACAATATCCACACAAAAACACGAGCAAAGATTATTTCCCCTAACTTGGTTCGATGACATCAAATGTAGAACTGGGCTCTCTGGCTGTAAGGGTCAGGAGCCTGAGTCAAGACTCAACTTCAAGTTAATTGACTGGCTCTGGGAGCAACAATTTGAAGAGGAACTCTTGTTTCTGTTGACTTTGGCAAGGAGGCTCTCAGTTATGCAGCCTTTGTGACCCCTGCACTATCTCATCAAGAGCTCTCTTTTGTATGTAAATACTTACAAAGAAGGACGTTTTTCTCTTTCTTGAAAATAAAGAAATAAATAAGTTCAATCATGATAGGTACTATTAGACAGTGAAAAGGACTGAGAAAACAAATAGCAAAAGTAAATATATAAATTAAGCGAAACAAAACAGTGAAGGTGGGACTTTATTTTTTCCAGATGCCGATTTGCAAGCAGCATAAAAGGTTTGTTAACTCGGGTTTTGCCTGTTTTATCAAGCAAATATGTTGACATCCTATGCATCCAAGTAAAACCTGACATTATCCTAATTTTAGTATTTTGAAATGTATAATGACAAGCCCTATAATTAAGTGCCAGATTCATTTTATCTGCATCCTTCCTGTTGATATATATATATATATACTTTTAATCAACCAAACTCTTCTTTGGAATAGTAGGCATACTAAGCAAGATTATATCCTTTTAAAACTCCTTCTGGGTAGATATGTCAGTAAATATTTGGAATACTGCTCTCTGTCTGTCAGAGGAAGAGAAGGAAAGGGGATATTCACAAGAGTGAATGAGTCATCACATGGAATTCACTGGATATTAATCCTCTTGTCCATCCATCCAAATTACACTGGTCCCACATAATAAGAAGGCACTGCAGAGGCTGTGCTGTATCCCTTCCAGGCACAGCTCCATAGCTGGCAATTAGTCTATATAGTCAGAGGCCAAAAAACCGTATTGTCTTCCTTGCTGTATAATGATCTGTTATGATGAACTGTGATTCTAAGGACTATTGTCTTAAAGTGTGGATCTGTGTGTAGAGCGTTGTCTGGCTGAGACCCAAGAATGGACCTTCCTTTTAACATCTCTGCCTGAGTGATTTCTCTGGTCTCTTTTTGGCTGTGTCAAACAGAGACTGCTTCTGCATGATTTCTTGGGTTGATGAGAAGCAATTATGCCTTAAATAAAGTCATTCATGTCTGCCATTTTGTTTGCATATTTTCCAGTGCTCACCTGTTATTAAACCTGTCTTTAAACTGGAAGTTAGCTGCAAGCAGACTTTTGTGTCTAATACAGTTTGGTAATCAGAGGAAAACAAAATAGATCAAATGTTTTCTGCACAAATCAATCAAGCAAGAAATCTAATAAAGTGATTAAAATCTAAAATAGTATTTAAGAATTTTCTGGACATTTTTTGTTTGTGTTTCTGAAATCCATCCCCAACACAGACACACATGCACACACACACCACCCCTTCCCTGAAAGATGGCAATTGTCTTTATGTAAAGTTTTTGTCATCTGTTGAGGTAGGAGGAAAGGATGTGCAAGGGAGGCAGTGTTAATAAATCTCATTCTTATTGTCAAAATAATGACTGCTACTCATTATAATATGAAAAATGATGTACTGGAATATGCAAAAAGTGATATTGGAGGTAGTTAGTTAAAACTGATTGTATATTGTAGATAATGAGCTTGTTAGAACACATACATTCAATACTCAAAAATTATATAACATAGCCAAACACAATTAATTAAAAATGTATTCTAATGAACTTTCGACAACTAAAAGAAAAATATTTTCTATGTAATCTCATAAAACCAATATATTCCATTTTGAACTGTCTGATCTTTAGATATCTGCAAAAAGGGAAATGCTCTTACTACTGGCTTATAATATAACTTTACAAAAGCTATAATTTAAAGCTAAGATAGTCATAAAATAAACAAATGAGAAAAATATTATTAATTTTCCTACATGGATATAAGGCTTATTAAAATGGAGCATAATTAGTTGTTTTTATTACCTATTTGGTAGATTTTATATTTGGTCAACTATTCTTTTTAATGAATACATTTTATAGATATAATTAGTTTTAAAAACTAAGACATAATGGCTGATTCAGAGTGATTTACTGGATGTCTTCTGATACGAAATATAATATCTAATATTATTCAGCAAATTGGAAATACCCTATTTACCCTATTATAACTTAAATGATTTTATTTTATTCTTTCTGTTTAGGAAAAAAATCATGTTAATAAAATGATATAGAAATAGAAAGTAACTTAATTTGAAAGTAATTTCATGTTGTCTTACTTTTTGGAAAAGCTCCACTAGCAATGTGTGCTTGATTTTTGCGTTTCAGTGAAATAAGAGAAGGCTTTCTGGAGGCTTAAAAGTACTTAATTTATCATCACTGAACGGAGAGCTTCCTTCCCCAGCCCCTTTAACTCTACCCCCTGAAAAGATTTGTACTAAGGTGACCTCTGCTGTTTAAAAAAAAGCCTTGCAAAAGCAGCCCCTCTCTAAAATATTTAGCAATCCTAAATTACAGGGATAGCTGTAGACATTGCCATGCAAAAGTATTTAGCAAATGCTTTTTCACTCCGATTACATTCGTGAATATTTAGTCCTTTTCCCTTGTAACTGAGACAGTTCCTCTGTCATAGACTTACTTGTGTTTTGCGTACAAATTCGCCCTGCCTGGGATCACTGCCATTGCATTTTCTTCACACTGAAGGGCTCTCTCTGCTCCTGGTGGGGGAAAGTCATGACCCAGAAAAAAAATGATTTAAGAATTCTCAGGGTACAAGTAAGAAGAGAGGAAATATGCCTTGGCTGAGCTCCTACTAGTGACAATTTAAAACCTGTAATTAGTCTGAATTCAAGCTGCAAAAGGACTTGGAATTAAAAATTCATTAATTCAAACTGCTATATTAACTTTAACAAACCAGATCCCTTATTATAAAGAATCATTTTTACAAGCTGTTGTGTTAGCTACTGGAACTTAAATGTATTAATTTTCAAGTGGTTTAAAGATGGTATAAAGACCACTCAACTCTGTTGAATGTGTCTTCTCTCTCCACCTGGAGAAACTTCACTCACATTGGATTTTCTTGACATCAGCACCTTAGCCCTGGGTTTTAATTTCACCTTTGTGCTCAATTTAATGTTTGTAAATCCCTTTTGTCCTGTGGAGTGCATGGTCTTTAGCTACTTCCCCCCTGATGTTTGCAAGACCCCCAGTCCTCTTTAGCTAACTCCCTGACATTTCCATGAACTATACTGCTGAAATGTTATACAGTAATTAATGTTGATCCTAGTACACATTCAGCCCCCGGTACAAATTAGGATGGGAAAGGTTATCATAATATTTTGCTAGTCTATTTGGTAGATTTGAATTGCTCTCTGTGGGGGACAAACAAAAGGAAAGATGTTTTAAAGTGAAACTTCAGGAGAAAGACCATCCAGGTAATAATGATGCTTTCAAAAAACAAAATCACACACATATGTCAGCTGAAAATAATAAATCATTTTGTGTCGACATATTGATACTTAAGTTATAACTCCCTTAGGACCAATATATAAGACTGCCAAGCCTATTAGTAGACACAGCCAATGCATAGGGCTGGAATTCTCACTACAATTCTGTTAAAATTGTGTGGAGTTCAAATCCAGGTATAACCAGCAGCTGGTGCCTCTCCAACTGTCAGTGGTGTCTGAAAAACACTCAGAGACTAAATAATTTAGATTACGCTATACTGACCTGTATAATTGTTTAAATGAGTAATGCAGCCACCGACTGAAAGAGGTCAACCATCTGTAGAGGAAATACAGAATTCAGTTTCATTTCCAAACAAACTTTTGAAGAGCCAATTGTTTTTTCTCTGGGAGGTAGAGGAAAGTCTGAAGATAGATTAATGGCTTCTCCCACTGAATAAAGGTTAAGACTTCTATCATTTGTAGAATGCAACTTCAATGAAAAGAAATCACAGGGCAGATGGTCCCACTGCCCCACACTCTCAGTCCGTGGGTACTGGTCTTGGGTGGGCTAAAGGTAGTTGGCCTTGCGGATGCAGCATTATTGCAGTATGCGCCATCATCATTCCTACATATATGTGTGAGTACATGCATTTACAAAGTGGGAAGTTTCTAGAAAGAATAAATCATGGAGTTAGAATTACTACAAGAACGGAGAACTAGAAAGGCGAAGTTCACTGAGCCATTTATCCCTCCGCCCTTCAATTAACCCCACATGTGTTTATGGGCAGGTTGCACAATAAACTTTAACTATCTCAGTCCCCTCTTTGCCAACCTTGCACCTGTACATAATACGTTGCTTCATGATTGAAATTAAGTAACACCTACACCTTAATTCTATTATCCTGTGAATATGTTCCCCCACTGATGAGAGTTTGTAAGCCAACCACTTCATGCCTTTATCCCCCCAATTTGGGGTATCCCACTTACCTCAAGCCAGTGCTCTTAGAAGACAATCCCATATTTTTCGACATGAAGAGTCTTCATTCCAGTTGGAACCTTGTGAAGTCTGCATCCATAAGCAAAGTCAAATCCCGACAGGCCATCC
>NW_022103915.1:77597268-77619768 GCF_000313985.2 Echinops telfairi | reverse complement strand
TTTACACATTTCTTATCTGAGAGCAAGTTTAAGAGCAAAGAAGAAGCTTTACAAGAGAAGAATTAAAGCTTCTGTTGGTGTTTCAAGAGCCCTGCACAGTATACCAAAGTTTCCCACTCCTATCTCTCCTACATCCCCAAAGTAGAAGCTGAAAACAATGGTGAGTGGTAAAATATGTCCTGAGAGAGATGTGTATTTCAAATAGAAGATAATATAATGCTTGTCTCTTGTGTATCAAATAAGTATTAACAAAAATGGAAAAAATCAGCAATGTCTAAGGAAAACCAAAATTCATTATCAATCAGTTACATTGTCAAGGTCTTAATGCATTAGCGTTTGCCTATTTATCTATTGGTCAAAACATTTTTATCTTGTTTATCACACTGGAGAAATAAGATATGGTGAGGGGGAGAGGCAGATCTAGCTTTCAAATCCTCAAATTCTATAATGCATTTCTAAATATGTTTCTAGTTTTAAAATAAATATTGAATTTTCTGCTTGAATATTGTTAATAGAATGATATTTATTTCAATAACTACTAAGTTTCCACCTCATGTCAGACCGGAGCTAAGTCTGTCAGTAGTAAGGTTAGACAGGGTTCTCTAGACAGGGTTCTCTAGAGAAACAAACCCAGGACACTAATAATTTTATATATATTTATATAGATATAGAGAGATAACATAAGAAATAAACAATCTATAAAGCAATACAAATGGCTCAAGGTAACTCACTCCCTTGAGACAGCTGTGAGACACTGGCGTCCTTCAAGTCTTGAGGGCTGCTGGGTAGTCCTCTGTAGAGCAATCTAGGCTATCCGGGCACAGGCAGCAAACAGCAGGGCAGGTCACCAACAGTGAGCCAGATGACAGGATCCAATAGTCTCCAGCTCAAGAGATGTAAATTCCAATGGTGTGGCGAAGCAGGTCTTGAAGAAACCTCAAATTACAGCGACATAGTCCACAGGTTAGGTGTCCCACAGGAAGTGTAGCTTGCAAATTGAGGCACAGAACAAGCAAGGCAGCCGCACACTGGTCCTATGATCAAAGAGCAAGAGACAAGAGAGGTAAGGCTCGCTGAGCCATTTCTCTCTGGCCTTCAATTAATCCCACATATTTTCATTGGCTATGCTGGCACAATAAACCTACCTGTCACAGTAAATATATAGTATAAAGTAGAAAATAAAAAAGAGTGGAGGTGACAGTTACAGCAGCTGTACCTGTTTAACTTCAGGGGCTAGTGCGAAAAAGATTATGAGATAGAAATCAGGCATTTCTGAATTCTCCAACCCATTTCCCATTTTCTGGTAACAGCCATCCTCCCCATGGCACTCTATTTATCTGCTGGGTTCTACAGTCAATTGCAGTGACCACACAGAACAGTGACCACGCTTACAGTTAAGAGGCTTATTTGGGAACTTGCAAGAAACAACCTGGAATCAGTAAGAACAGGCTACATCTCAGGATCCAGATCAGAAACAGGCAGGCTAAGTCTCCCTTCTTTAGTAGAGGACAGCTCTTTCAACTCCTCTTGGTCATGCGGCCTTCTCCTCAAGCCCCTCAGGGCAGGCCTCCTTTTTCCCTGCTTATCTGTTACCAAGGATTGTGTTTAATACTCATGATGGACTTGTCACCACTAGCTCTGCCACTGGGCCCCTTCCAGGCCTCTCCCTGTGGTCAGTGTGATAGCCCCTGCCCTCGGTTATAGTTCTTTTAAGATGTCTCTTGCCTTCTCTTGCTTGGCTTTTCTCTTTGTTTTCCTTCTACTTTTCTGCTGCTTCTCTTCCTTCTTTCGGTATCCAAACCTTCATAGTGTTGGCTGTATATGCACACCAATTAGTATCCATTCCAAGCCCTGACTCCCCCGCCCCAGGGCCAGGAACTGACTAACCCCTTGTAGGTAGGCCACAGAGACTCTATTTGCATAGCCTATAAACCCATCCCTGCTAAGAGCATACTAATCACAAGACAGGTTTGCATCCAGGAAACAGAACCAAAACAATCAACCCATGTTTCCTATAATGTACTCGGGAAGTTTCAGTCCATTTGGCCACAAGTAATAAACTCTCTGGAGCAGAAACCAAAGAGTAACTTCTTAGGGTCTTGGGGAAAACTCTCTCGAGCTGTTTTTTTCCCCCAACGAATGAAAGCAACACACCCCTTAAGAGAACTCCTTTCATCAATTCATCCATCTCTCCTCTCAGAAGATTAATCATGAATTATAAATTTGGAGAATTGTTGAATTTCTTTGGTTGGGTAAAAGCCCTACTTTTGAGTCCTATTCCTAAGAGAACTTGGAGATCTAAGTTATCCAGATTACCAAGGACCAATATATTGACCATTGTCACATACAGAAATAGCTGTCTATTACAGGTGTTCAAGTGCCACAAATGAGAAATGAGGAAAGGGGAAATCAAGCAAGATTAGGCACACTGGAATCATGGGGTTGACAACCATAAATATACCATGGACATCCAGAAGAACAAACAAATCTGTTTTGGAAAAAGTGCATGGAGAATACATTTTGAAAGAAAGGATAACCAGACTTTGGATACATCATCACAGAGGTCAGATGTTAGAAAAGGAAGCCACACTTGGCAATGCAGAGATGGGCCTTCCTGGAAACGGACAGACACAATAATTGCAAAAATGGGATCAAACAAAACACCAATTGTGAGGATGGTACAATGTTTCATTGTATTGTAATGAGGTTGACTGAGTAGGAGTTGATGTAATCTAAAATAACACCACAACCACCAACAATAGGGTTATGAATAGTAATTATATTCACGGAAATATCACTATGTAGGTAAATAAAAGTACACATAAAACAAACTCATATAAAAATATCTGGGTTTGTCAACAAAATACTGATTCAATTAAGAACTTAGATGAGAAAAATTCATTCAAAATGGTCTTATTTAGCTGTGCTAGGAATTATCCAGATTGAGAGACCCTTTCACTTGATTCATCAGTTCTAATAGGTTACCACTCATCCAAATCAATTGAAGTGCTTATTTCATCTAGAAATGGGTTGTTATCATATAAATGTATTATATTATTATCTACTACATTAATCTACAAAAAAATGAGTTCTAAATGGTCATATAAAAATCTGATAAGGAAAAAAATTAATGTCATACTATTTCCTTAGGAATCCACCTAGAAGAGTCACTAATGTTTAGTACCTAAGTGGCCACACCGCGCTCATCTGTCAGTGTGTCACCCTGTGGTAGCTTACGTGGTGCGTGATGCAGCCTCACTAGTTGAAACTGAAGAAGATGAAAGTGAATTCATGAGAGCGAATGGACAACTTCTGTATTGAGCAGGGGAACATAGAGACCGTGTCGACAATAGATTTGAAACCTTGGACATGAATCCCCGAAGAGCAGAGGAGGTGTGGGATGGCAGCAAGAACATCATATACCAGTAATCAAAAGATCATTAAAAAACCGGAAAGAAAGAACCACAGAATATAGATATCAGAAGAGTCTCTGAAACTTGCTTTTGAATGTAGACTAACAAAAGCAAAGGGGAGGAAATAAAAGACTGAAAAAAATTTTCAAAGGACAACTTGAGAAGATTTAGTAAACTCCTATAATGAAAGGTACAAACACCTGGGGTTGGAAAACCAAAGTAGATGAACACACTTGATATTTATTAAGATGGGAAAATTGAAGAGAAAAATTCCAAACATTCAGTTGCAATATTGGTAGATTCTATAGGCCTTCCAATAGACAACATCATGATAAATGAAGAAAAGGTTGAAGTTGGAAAGGATTTTAGTTGGCTTGGCTCCACAGTCAATGCTCATGGAAGAAGCAGTCTAGGAATTAAAAATAAATAAATAAAACAAAATAAACAATAAAAAAGGATTCAAACACATATTGCATTGGGCAAATCTACTGCACAATACATCTTTAAACTAGTGATGAACAATGATGTCACTTTGAGGACTATCATGTTTCTAACCCAGGCAAGGATATTTTCAATATCTTCATATGCATATCAAAGTTGGATAATAAGTAAGAGAAACCATGGAAGAATTGATGCATTTGAATAAAAGTGTTGCCAAAGAATATTGAAAGTGCCATGAACTTCCAGATAAGCAAACAAATATGGCTTGGAAGAAGTACAGCCAAAATGCTTCTTAGAAGTGAAGATGGTAAGGCTTGGCCTCACGTACTTTGGAAGTGTTAGCAAGAGCGACAACTGCCCGGAAAAGGACATCATATTTGATAAAGTAGAAGGCATAGAAGAGAGTAAGATCTTCAGCGGGATCAGCTAATATTTTCCTACACATTTTATTTGTTTCTAGCAAACTTACCTACCCAGTATCAAACACCATAGACATAACAATCAAAATAAAAGGTAGTGGTAGACGTGTGCATCTAATAGACTCAAGTGTGGCAACAATTTGGAGGATGGCAGAGACTGGGCAGTGTTTCTTCCTGTTTTACATAGATCCTTATGAGTTGGAACCAAATCAAATGTACCTAACAACAATCACAATGATGATGTTCTTAATAAACCACAAGCATCTTTAGAGATTATTGTTAGTTCTCCTTTACTCTGATAATAGCAACAGAGATAGGGAAAATGAAACACGAATACTGACTTAACTTCTGTGAACAACTTCCCCTAACTGTACAAAGCATGAAGTAGCTTGGGCCTACATTTCATAATAGTTTTTCATTAAACTTCAAGTCAAGTTCTACCACTAAGTTCAACATTTGGTTGTTCTTAAGCTGGAGGGTCCAGAAGCCAGCACTGTACAAGAAATGCAGTCAATTTCTTACTACTCTATCTGGTGGCATGGAGATTTTTTTCTGCCTCATGGATTAACATAAGCAAAAGGTGTAGACCATGCATAATCTATAATCTTAACAAATTATAATTGTGTTTTATTTTGTGTATTTATGTGGAACTATAACAGGGATAGGAACTATCTTCATTTTGTCTGTGTTTAGGAAATAAAAAATAACTTAAATGTTTTATACTTATTCTTGCTTTAAAAAATATTGTAAAGTCAAATATACACAGTATCTCAATTTCTATATCAGAACTATAAAAGCTTCATCTTGTTCATTCTTTTTCTTTCCTCATTTCCTTTACGTAATTTGGATTAGAATTTTCATGAATTTCTCTGAGCTACCATAATATTTTACTTGTGTGGGAACACAATAGGTTTCTCTTTAAGAACAAGGATCATGTAGTTTGCATCCTTCCTAATCATATCTCTGGACCTCAAACATAGTAGCCGTGGAGTATCTATGTAGAGTCAGTGTATTATTCGAACCACTGACAGAGGCTTTTATTGAGTGCATTATACAATATTTTTCCATTTACTTACATAAATGGTGGTGCTGGCTTTATCTATTAAACAAGGAAATAAGGTAGTAGCAGTGAGTGGTCTAGCATTTAATTAATAGGGCTAGGATTAGAGCTTGAATTCAGATATTTGAAAAAATATTTACCAGGTCTCAGGAAATAAACTCACTGTCATCAAGTCAATTCCAACTCATATAAGCAGGGTAGAACTGGCCCTGTAGGAGTAGAGACCCCAGTTGTTCCCCTGTGCAGTGGCTGACACTTTTGAACTGCTGACCTTGCAGGTAGCAGCCTATCACATAACCACTATGCCACCAAGGCTCAATAATCTCAAAATGTACCATATGCCACAGGATGTCAAACATGGATTGTACAGTAAGCTTTCATAGCCACTTCTATTGGACGGGATATTATTGAAGTAAAACATTCTGATTTAGGTAGTATCAGTTATTGTTGTTGGGTGACACTGAGTCATTTCCAACCCATGATGACCTTATGCACATCAGAGAGAAACTCTTCCCATCCTGCACCATCCTCACAGTTGTCCAGGGCTAGAGCCCGTTGTTGCAGCCATGGTGTCAATCCATCTCCTGGGGGCCTTCCTCCTTTTCACAGCCCCTCGACTTTCCCAAATATGATGTCCTTCTCCAGGGACTAATCTCTCCAGAGATGACATGTACAAATCACGTAAGACGATGTCTTGTCATCCTGCTTCTAAGGAGCACTCTGGCTGTGCTTCTTCCAAGAGAGACCATTTTCTCTTTTTAGCAATCCATTTTACTTTCAATAGTCTTCTCCAACACCACCACTCAAGGGCAGTCATTCTTCTTTGGCTTTCCTTATTGAATATCCAACTTGCACATGCATATGAGGTCATTGAAAATGACATGGTTGGGTAAGGAACACCTTCGTTCTCAAAGTAACATTTTTGCTTTTCAATACTCTAGAGAGGTCTTGTGAAGCAGATTTACCCAATGTAACCTGCCCTTCAATCTCTTTCCTGCTGCTTCCATGTGCATTCACTGTGGATCCAAGCAAAATGAAATCTTGGACAACTTCAATTCCATTTATCATGATGTTACCTGTTGGTCCATCTGTGAAAACTTTGGTCTTCCCTACCTTGAGTTGCAATCCACACTGAAGGCTACAGTCCTGGATCTTTGTCAGTAAGTGCTTCTAGACCTCCTCACTTTCAGCAAGCAAGGTTATGAAATTTGCATATCTTAGGTTGATAATATGGCTCCCTCTGAATATTTGCTCAACATACAGATTATATAAGTTCAGTGAGAGAATATACCTGTCAATACAACAATACAACCCCATCACACACCTTTCCTCATTGTAAGCCATGTACTGTTCTCTTGTTCTGTTTGAGAAACAGTCCATTGATCCACATAAAAGTCTACATGAGCACAAGGAATTGTTCTGGAATCTCCAGTCTTGTCAAAGTTATCCATAGTTTTTTATGATCCACACAGTTGAAGGCCTTGGCATAGTCAGTTAAACACAAGCAAACATTTCTCTGGTATCTGCTTTTAGCCAAGATCCATCTGACATCAGCAATGATAATCTTTGTTCCAAGGCCTCTTCTGAATCCTATCTGAAACTCTGGCAGCTCCCTGTGAATGTACTGCTGAAACCTTTTTGAATGATCTTCATCAAAATTTTACTTTCATGTTACAGTAATAATATTGGTCTATAGTTTGAGCATTCTGTTGGGCTACCTTTCTTTGGAATGGGTACAGATATGGATCTCTTCCTGTCAGTTGGCCAACTAGCTGTCTCCAAAATTTTCTGGCATAGATGGTGAGTGTTTCCAGTGCTTTATTAGCTTATTGAAATATTTTGTTTTGCATTCCATCAATACTTGGACTCATCTTTTTGGCAAATTATTTCAGTGCAGCTTGAACTTCTTCCTTCAGCACCATTTGCTTTGCTTATATGCTATCTCCTGAAATGATGGGGTGCTGACTAGTTGTTTTGGATACAATGACTCTGTATTTTTCCATCTTCGTTTGATGCTTCCTGCATCTTTCAATATTTTGCCCTTAGACCTTTCAAGATTGAAACTCGAGGATTGTTTGTTTGTTTTTTCTTAAATTATTTCAGTTTAAAGTATACCAAGGTGTGTTTTCTCCCTTTGGGTTTTCTAATTCCAGTTCTTTGAACATTTCATTATAATAATTGACATTGTCAAAAAAACAAAAAAAACAAAAAAATAATTGACATTGTCTTCTTAAGTTTCCTTTTGAAATGTTCTTTTCAACTCTTTGACTTCATCCTTTATTCCATTTGCTTTAGTTGCTCTCTTATTGCAAGTTTCAGTGTCTCTTCTAACATCCACATTGATTTTTCTTTCTTTCCTGTCATTTTAATGATCTTTTGCTTTCTTCATGAATCATGGTCTTGATGTCCTCTGACAGTTCAAGTCTTCTGTCATTAGTCTTCAATGCATCAAATATGTTCTTGAGATGTTTTGAAATTGAGGTTGTATTTTGGGTTTCTTGAAGTGTTTCATTTTTTTTCCAGTTTCAACATAAATTTACATATGAGCAATTGATTATCTGTTCCACGGTCACGCCCTAGCTTGGTTTTAGCTGCTAATAGTGAACTTATAATATCTTCCTACAACTGTAGTCAATTTGATTTCTTTGTACTCCATCTATAGAAGTCCATCTATATAGGCACCTTTTACATTGTTGAAAAAAGATATTTGCTATGTTTCTAGCTGTTGAAAATATCTATCATGCAATCTCAAGTTTCATTCTATTACCAGATCCTTATTTTCCAATTACTGCTCCTTTATCTTTGTTTCCAGATTTTGCATTCCAATTGCCAATACTTACTACTACATCTTGATTGATTTCATACCGAAGTGTCAATGGTAGAATTTTTCAATTTCTTTGTCACTAGCTTTGGAAGTTGATGCACCAATTTGAAAAATAGTTGTATTGATTGGATTTCCTTGAAGGAGGATAGATATAAACCTATCACAGGCAGCACTGTACTTCAAGACTGATTTTGAAATGTCCTTTTTGATAATGAATACAACAGCATTCTTCTTGATTGTGCATAGTAAATCATGTGGTCTTTTGATTCTATATGGCCAAGAGCAGTCCACTTCAACTCACGAATGCCCAGGATATTGATCTTTATGTGTTCTATTTCATTTTGACCACTTCCAATTTTCCTGGATTCATACTTCCCACACTCCAAGTTGTGACCACTGGCAGATTCTTGCAGATGTTTATCCAAATGAAAATTCTCAAAGGGTCCACTCCCACAGGTTTCCCCCAGCTTGACTTCACCATGATTAACTTCACTCCAAAAATCAGGTCTTCCTCAGACACATTTCAAATACCTCAGATCAAGGGGACCATCCTCTGGCACTATCTCTGACAATGATTTCCTCCCATTGGTTAGGCCTTCAGTGCCTGACAATGTTTCAAAGCTGTACATGTGATTTTCAGGACCTTCTTCCACTGACATGGGGCACTGAGTATTTCTTTGTTGCCTGTTCTTAGTCTGGAAGCTCCTACTGAAACCTATTCACTTTGAGTAACTTCGTTGGCATTTCAAATGCCAGTGACATAGTTTCCAGCATCACAGCAATACACAAAAATACCACAGCATGACAAATTAACAGACAGGTGGTGGAATAATATCAGTAGGATGTTGTTTTTGTTTTACAAATGTATACAAGTCATTAAATATTGTTTTTAGAAAGAATATAGAAAAGAGTTCTAGCTTGATATTTATTTCTCCTAGGAGATTTACACTAAAACATTTTTGTTTTTTTAAAAACCTTCATTCTCATAATACGAACCAAAAGGTAGACTCTGGTGTAATCAGTTCTCTCAATAACAGATAACTTAGCCTCCAAGGTCTAGAATTAAATAAAATATCACTCTCCTTTGTAAAACAAAACAAAATATACATTAATGAAAAGGTGGCAGTGTTTGCCCACTTAATTTCCCCTACCACAGGTTCAAGGAGTGCTCGGGACTTATAAGGGTCAGCAATGAGATGCCAACTTCAGGGTCAGAAATTTGAATTCACCAGTCACTTGGCAGAGCAATCTCAGACAATGATTTCTTTGAATAAAAAAAATTTACTCTTTTTTTACATTTTAAAAGAAAACACTTTTATTGATAGTTAAGGGTCACAGCACAGTTTACAGGACAAGAGATATGAGTCCTAAGACATCGGAGTGTACAACTTGACAGATTTAACATTCTTCACCCTCATCCTCTCCACCTGCACTATCTGCTCCAGCCTCCTTATAACCCTTCTCAAGGGCAGCCATATCCACATGGGCCTCAGGCAATTCTACTTCCTCCATCCCCTAACCTATGTACCACTGAACAAAGGCACGCTTGGCGTAGATCAGGTCAAACTTTTGGTCCAGGCAAGCCCAGGCCTCAGCAATGGCTGTGGTGTTGCTCAGCTCACTGCACCTTGGCCAGGTGTCCACTAGAGACCACAGGGGGAGGCTGGTAACTAATGTCAACCTTGAAGCCAGTGGGGTACCAATCCACAAACTTGATGCTGCACTTGGTTTTGATGGTGGCAATGGCAGCATTGACATCTTTAGGAACCATGTCACCATGGTACAACAGGCAGCAAACCATGTATTTACCATAGTGAGGGTCACATTTCACTATCTGGTTAGCAGGCTCAAAGCAAGCATTGGTAATCTCTGTTCCAGTAAGTTGTTCATGGTAAGCTTTCTCAGCAGAGATGACAGGAATATATGTGGCCAGAGGGAAGTGGATATGGGGTCACTGCAACACAAGTTCTGATAAGAGCCATAAACCAATTCTACCCAACCCTGTGTGAACCACATCATGGGCTATGTATTGCAATGACTTTAAACGCTATCATTTTGGATATCATGGTATCCCCTAAATACCACACCAGAAGGACTCAATGTGGGAACACCACTGAATGAACTGGGCTCTACCTCAAAAATACTTGTAACCCTTGGACTTAAGACTGAAATGCCCTGGTGTGAGAAAAAACAAATGATGGCAACGCCAAGACTGAGATTTATGGTAGTTGGGCCGTGGTTAGAATCCCCGGCTTAGTAGGCATTAAATGAAAAATAGCCCCGACAACCATGTATCTACTATTTTTAAATATTCTTTGCTTTAATATAACATGTATTAATCTGATAGGCAAGAATCTGCCTTGTAAATGAATGTTACTGGAAGATTTCCCCTAGCACCAATTCTCATGGTCAACATAAACAGAGCACAATGATTTAAGAATTGGCCCTGCACAAATCAACTGCTCATGCATTTCAGTTAGCAGCTGGGCTAAGCTTGCATAACCTCCTTTCTCAACAGTATGTTACATTCTATGTCATTGGATAAATTAATAATGCTATCAAGGAATTTACTTTATGTCCCAGGGAGGTTAATAATGTTCTATATAATAAATGACAATAAGATTACTAAAGTGAACCAGAACTGTACATAATCCATAGACAAGTGAATGTATTCAGAGGCCCCACTTAATTCTAGCTTCAATCCAAAAATATTTCATTCTTATGACATGGCCTTGCTTGATACTTGCCATCATGAAGAGATCACTGAAGATACGGGTGCTACAGCATAATGTGGTAAAGAAAGCATATGGTGCCTGGCTATCAAAAAGAACTGTGTCTGGGGTTTTAAAGGCTTTATTCCATCAAGCAGCTATCTAAGTGAGGCATCAATTAAGTCCACATTGAAGAAGCACACCAGCCTATGTGATTCAAAGATGACAAATAACAAAATCCAAATATGATGGAGAGAAAGATATTAGAGTTTAAATTGTGAACACTCAATTTGTAAAAGGCAATGGAAAACAATGGGAGCCCCACATCCATCTACAGACTACCTATGGCGATTAGGCCTCTGGCAAGTTCCCTCTGAACTCAGTTGACTCACTTATAAGAATTGACAGTTAAAATCAATCGTGGTAGCAAAAACACTAGTCATTGTATTTCTTTATATTTTTGTATTTGCTATCAGTAATCATAATTTAATTTTTTTAACTTTGGGTTAGAATGAATTTAATGCTATAATTAAATATTTAAAAATATTAAGCCTTTAAAATACATTCATTTTCACAAAATACTATGAAACTTCTTTTTTTTAAATGTGACTATCATTCATTTTTGCTTACATATGTAATTTAAGTATGGAAAGGAAAAGGAATGAATTTTATATATTAAAACACATCTGTGGTAGTCACCTAATGTGGTGTCAATTTAAGGATTAAGAGTGTAGAGGTGGAGTCTAGGCTGTCAATCTGGAGATAGCCAATGAGACTTCTATGTGGGCCTGGCCTTCTCCTGAGAACTCTGGGAAATCGGGTACTTTCCTCCTTAGAGGCAGGAGAGACTCTCTCTCTGCTCACTCCCTGGGAGACATAGCAGCTGACAAGACACATGGACACAACCAGACCCCGGAAGCCGGAGAAGCCACAGAGAGACCCCAGCCAGCACTGAAATGCTTACAACGCCACTGGACCGAAGGACTTTATACCCACTGGCTTGTGATTGTCCTGCATTTGGCTTCATTGCATGTTTCGTGAGTCTGAAGAGGACTTTCTAGATTCGTATCGGACATATGGGCTAATATCAGATTTGTGGCCTTGGACTGGACTGGGTTGGGATGTTTTCTCAATGTTCAATTCCTCTTGTACATAAACCTCTCTCTTATATACATTAAGTGTGTCCATGGATTTGTTTCTCTAGTCTACCCAGACTAATACAAGATCCCTGATGGATATTTCTTTCGATGTTTTACTTCATTCCAAGGATTTGAAAGCCTTTCCTTCTCTATATACCAGCTTCTCAGCTTCCTACAGAACCCTCATTGGATTCTATGGCATTTAATGTGCAATTTGTCATCGTTGGAACAATCAAATCTGCATTTGAGGTTTAACAAGTACATTGTATGTTGGTAGTAGATATATCTGTAGGTAGACAATGATAGATAAGGGAATCATTGTTATTTCTTTTACTCTGTGTTGGTGGCTGTAGAAGATGTAATCTGAGCTGATGTGCAGCTAATAATAGGTTATTTTCAACATACTAGAGTATAGAAGATGTATCTCTGTGAGCTGATGTGCAGCTAATAATAGGTTATTTTCAACATACTAGAGTAAAAGGCCATTCTGCCTCTGGGGGGCACTGGAATGATCCAGAGGGCTGCAAGCACAGATATCTACTTTGTCCTGGATTACAGACTACAGTACAAATATTTTTAATTGCCTAGGGTGCGCTAATTTTTTTTCCGTAAAGGAGGCAGTAGACCAAATAAGTTTGGGAACCTATGTACTAAAGCATAGGATAAAGCATACGCATCTACCTTTTCAATGTCCCTACATCATTCCAGCACCCCCAGGGGAGTGGTATCTCCGACTGGCCTAGAGAAGATTGTCAGATATCAAGGGAAATTAAGAGATTAATTTCAAATTAATACAAATTAAGAATAAAAGGATAGTTTTAATATGACTTTTTAACAGGTTGTTACAAATTTTTTTTTAAACACAAAGGAAAATTACTTTTCAAACTATTTTTAGCTGTTATAAAAGGATGATACTGAGTGCCAAATAGCATGCTAATTTATCTCCATAACATGTAAAATGGACAAAATTGATTAGTTAAATTCTTGAAATCCTTAGTTCATTATCACAAATACATTAAAATCTTTAAAAAGACAAGTGACAATAAACTAGATATGTTTGAAGAGATTGACAACTTAAATGCGAATAAGTGACTATCATTTAATAACAAGACAAATGACAGTAAGAAATAAAACTAAAAGTGCCAACATTTGATATATAGAGAGTAATAGAAATTTGTATGAATATGGAAATGCACACCTTTGAAATGTGTCTTAAATTTTAAATAATTTTATTGTTTTTATCAAGTATTTAATATTTTTCATTAATATTTTTTAGAGATTTCTTATAACATAATCTAATTTTGTGTGTTCTTTTTAATTGTTCTTATTTTAATATGCCAAAAGGTATATTATGTTTTTACATGTATTTGTTTTTCTTTTTTCATTATTTTTTTCTTTCAAACCATTTTATTAAGATCTACTACAGACATCATACCACCCCATAGTGCAATCATACCAAACAGTAAAAATGATATTACTATACACAAAATAATTCTATGCCAAATTGTGAAAAAATATTAAGATACACTACACTTTAGATAGCTCTATCAATAAAGAAAGGAATAGCAATTATTTATTTTACACTATTTTCTTCTAAAATACAAATTAAAATTAGAAGGCATCATTATTTCTGTAGGCAAACAAATAAACAAAGAAGAAAAACAAAAGGACTCAAAATGTTAAGACATATGTATTTATGCAAGCATTCAGGATGCATAACCACACACATAAAATGTAACCTGCCATGTGAAATAATCAAATTACACCATTGAAACAGTTTAACAGTTTTACCAAAGAAATAATAATACCTGAACAACAGTAGGACTAACTATTCCCTAGAAGGTGGGAAAATAGCAACAGCCTGTGGTCATTTCTGAGGTTGCAGCTTTCTTAAGTATTTATGAACCGAGTACTAAATATATTTACTCTAAGATTTTAATATAAGTATTACTTATAGTACTTGGGTTAGTCTGGGTACTGTAGAGAAACAAATCCACAGAAACTCATGTATAAGAGAGAGTTTTATATAAATGTTAAGTGTGCATCAAGAAAACATCTCAACCCTGTACACTGGTACAGATAGGAACTGGAAACAAAGGGAATCCAGGGCAGATGATCCCTTCAGGACCAGTGGTGTAAGTGGCGATACTGGGAGGGTGGAGGGAGGGTGGGTTGGAAAGGGGGAACTGATTACAAGGATCTACATGTGACCTCCTCCCTGGGGGACAGACAACAGAAAAATGGGTGAAGGGAGATGTCGGACAGGGCAAGATATGACAAAATAATAATTTATAAATTATCAAGGGTTCATGAGGGATGGGGAGGGGAGAGGGGAAAAATGAGTTGCTGATGCCAAGGGCTTAGGTGGAGAGCAAATGTTTTGAGAATGATGAGGGCAATGAATATACAAATGTGCTTTACACAATTGATGTATGTATGGATTGTGATGAGTTGCATGAGCCCCTAATAAAACAATTAAAAAGAAAAAAGAAAATGTTTTGGAAATGATGAATGCAACATATGTACAAATATACTTGATACAATTGATGGAGTGTTATAAGAGCTATAATAGCCCCCAATAAAGTGACTTAAAAAGAAAGAAAACATCCCAACTCAGTGCTGCCCAAGCCCACAAGTCCAACATTAGTCCATATGTCTGACACCAATCACAAAGTCCTCCTCCATCTCACAAAACACACACAATGACACTGACTGCAGGAGGAAAGCTGAGTCAGAGAACGTGTAAGCATCTCAGCACTGGCAGGGGTCTTCAAACGGGTGCTCCAGCACCCAGGGCTGCATCCCTGGGTAGGTCCATGCAGCTTTTTCTCAGGAATGTCTGGCAGGAAGTGAGCCTTGCCAGCTAAAGCAGGGGACTGGCTAAGGCAGCTGCACCCTGGTCTGACCATCACAAAGCAAGAGACCCAAGAACAAGAAAGGCGAGGCTCACAGAGCCATTTCTCTCTCCGCCCTTCAATAAACTCCACATGTGTTTATCAGCCAGGTTGGCACAATAAACTAACTCAGCACTGATGTATTGAATTGCTATATTCTTTGAGCACCTGTGCTAGTGGCCATGTAATGCTCACCAGTTACACCGTCTTCCTCAATACTGCTAGCTTCCCAGAAATACAATCTGATCTCGCAGATTTGATTACCTTGTCATTAGTGATTGTGGAGGGGATTGCTACCTTCCATCTGAAGACATAGCAAACTTGTAAACTTTTCAAATATTGACATGATCTATGATACCGTTTATGATCCTGAGCTGGTTATTAAAGGCTAAGGTTCAAATTTTGTAGTTTTAGTAAGGAATTTAGGTTACTCCCTTAGGGCAGTGAAAAGTCACTTCAAAGAAATAAACTGGGGGGATGATGTGAAGTTTGAAACCATCTGTCCAGAGCTCTATAAAGGATGATGGGTAAGTGATATGTGGGGAATTTATAATAGTAATCTAGAACATCTTATGGTAATCTAAAGGAGAAATGGTAGTGGCTTCCACATAGGCAGGAACCACAGCAGAGAAAGTGAAAGGATGAGAGAGTCACAAGATGTTGGGGATGGTGCTGACTGGGAATTTCCGGAGGGTTGAACTGTGAGGTCAGAGAGGGAATCAAGGACAAATATTAGATTTTCATTTGAGTCAGGAAATGTGTCATGATATAAAGAAGATTGGGGGACAGTCAAGTTGTAGTTATCAAGAATTGCACAGAAGTCTGGATCAATCGCAGTGGCCAATAAACCACCCTTGTGATGGTAGGAAACAAGTTCTGATGGTGTGGTGAGCTACACATTGAGTTGCTAATCACAAGGCAAACCACCAGTCACTCCTTGGGAGGCTGTCCGCTTCCATAAAAATTTCAAATTAAACTCTCAGAAACCCAAAGGGGCAGTTCTACTTGGTCCTGTAGTGTTACTAAGAAACGGAATCTACTTAATGACAGGGAGTTTGGAGTGTTTGTGTTTGTTTTGTTGCAGGGGTGGGGAGTTAAGCAGGGGAATTTCAGAAGCCAAGAGAAAAGAGGACTCAACCTTCTAAATGCATTTTTAACAGCTGCTCAATATTGTGAACACCTGATGAGTATCTTGCAAGAATGCGATTGTCTGTACCGTCAAAGCTGCAGTGAAATACAGGCAGAATCTGTATTTGCAGGATAGAGAGAAAAACGGGCTGTACCAAACTGAAGCCAGTGAGCCTGAACTGCGGGTAAGTTTTACTGTCTGGGACAAGGGAGTAGTGGATAGGCTGTTTAAGGAATTTGCCTTACATGTAACATATGAAAGTGTGTGACAAACTTTGCCCAGTTAAAAAACAGACCAAAAACTCAGTTGCCATCAAGTGGCTTCCAACTCAAAGCCACTCCATAGAACAGAGTAGACCTGTCCCATAGGATTTCCAGGACAGTACTCTTTACTGGGTTATGGTGTTGACAAAAATGTTCAATATACAATGGAATACCAGGAAAACAAACAACCCAATTTGCCTTGTAAGAAGCATAGACAGAATGCTCCTCAGGAGTGAAGACGACAAAATTGTGTCTCCTGTATTTTGGAAAGGTTCTCAGGAATTACCGGTTCCTGGAGAAGATCATGCTTGGAGAAGTAAAGAAATTCAGCAACAAAGAGGAAAACTCACAAGAAGACGGTTCACCACAGTGGCTGTAATCAACAACTCAAGCACATGAGAGGGTTGTGCATAACCTGGCAATGTTTTGTTCTGTTGTACTTAATGTCACTCCACCACTTGTCTGTAAGTGTGTTTTCCTGTTGTGGTTTGTGTGTTGCTTTGATGGCAGAAACTATGTAATTGGTATTCCAAATGCCAGCAGAATCATCTAAAGTGAACAGGTGTCAGCTGAGCTTCCAGCGTAAGAACAGACTATGAAGAAGAACTCTGTCCACTTCAGCATTCCAACTTAAGACTGTCCACTATTGGAAGCCTAGTGAACAGAAGCAGAACGTTGACTGAGATAGATAGTCCCAGGGCAGCTGCTCAAGTCAGAGGACATTAGTTGTCTTCTCAAAGTCGACCATAATGACATGAATGAAGTAAATCCTGTGGAAATAAAGTCTTTGAGACTTTCATCTGCCGATGAGCCACGACTCATAATGAGAAGAAACGGTTGCAAAAATCTACTAATAGTGGAACTTGGAATGTAAAAACTGTAAATCTAGAAAAATTTGGAGCTGTCAAAAACTTAAATGGATTTTATAAAGTTCAAAATCCTAGGTATCAGTGTGCTAAAATGGACTGGTAAAACATGAGCATTGTCAAGGATTTTGTCTTGCTTGGATCCACAATCAATGCTCATGGAAGCAGCAGTCAAGAGTTTAGACACATTTCATGGGATAAATCTACTGCACAAGACTTCTTTAAAATGTTGAAAAGTAGGATGTTACTTTGAGGATTAAGGGGCACCTAGCCTAAGTCATAATATTTTCAATTCCATCATATGTACATGAAAGTTGGATATTAAATAAGGAAACCAGAAGAAGAAGTGAAGTGTCTGAATTATAGTGTTGGTGAATTTTATTAGAAATATCATGGGCTGTCTGGTAAGAAGTATGGCCAGAGTGCCCCTTGGAGGCAAGGCTGGGGAGACTTGGACTAACATTCTTAGGAAATGTTGTCCCTGGAGAGACCAGTCCCTGCAAGGGAAACCAGGCTTTGTAAAGCTGAGGGACCATGAAAAAGAGCAAGGTTCTTCACAAGACGGATTGACACGAACACTGGCACAATGAGGAGGGAGCAGGACCAGGGGATGTTTCCTTCCCTTGTCCCCAGGGTCACTCTGAGTCAGAACTGACTCAATGGCACCTAACAACAACACAGGGTCATTGTGAGGTAGACACATGCATCTAAAACCCACCATCTCTACAGAAGTAGACTGCCACAGCGCTCTCCTGCAGCAGCTGGTGGGGTTGAACAACCATCAGCACAATCCAAGTGCTTAACAGCTGACCACTGGGACTTCCTTGGAACATAGTTGGAATTCCATAAATATTACATGAAACATGAAAGTAAATGTTCTCTTTTTAGATGGAGAGCATCATTTGCTGGCATGAGTTTTCACTGGCTTTGAAAGTAATGGACTCTCTGCTACATGTCATTTAAAAAGTTCCTATTACATAAATAGTGAAATCAATGAATGCGAATCAATCAATTAATTAATTAATTAATTAATTTTAGAACAGAAAATACTTAATAAAAGAAATTGACTTAGACCAGGTTCTCTGGAGACCCAAAACCGGTGACATTTTGTATGTGTATATAGAGGGAGATAAGAAAATGGTTCACAAAACTGCTCAAGTGAGCAAGTCCTAAGTCCTAGGCAGAAGGTTCTCCTGATCCATGTAGCTGAGAGACTGATGAACTCAGGAAGATGATAGGCTTTTAGCTACAGAGTCAAATGAATCCAAGTTTGGCAGGTAAGATGACAAGGTTGGCACTGAGAACTTTCAACATCAGCAAGAAATATGGCAAGCCATTGGTTCATGTCCTAAGAACCAGAGGTTGACCAACCAGATGCAGGATGCAGACCACGCATAAAGCAAGCAAGTCTTCTCCACAGTGTCCTCATATTTTGGAGCACACCATACCCCAGGGAAACTCCTTTAAATTGATTGGATCAGGACTGTGATCTGAGGAAGGGTGGTGCATCCCACCCTTATCTTCTACCAACTAATCTGTTTTTGGAAAAATATATAAATGAACAAAGACCTGCACCTGAGCTTCAAATTGTCAACCCCACTTGCAGTATGCGCTATACTTTGATCAACCAGTAAGCCAAAGACCCTCTTGGACAATTAAGTTGATAGAATAGAAGAAAGCAAGGACTGATTTATTACTGCTGAGTAATGTCTGAATGCCTCATGTTACTTCCACTTCCCATAAAGACACCCTGGTGGGTAGCAGTCACAAGTTTAAAACCATCAGACACTCCTCTGGAGATAGATGAAGCTTTCTACAGTAATAAAGAGTTACAGTCTCAGGCAGTTGTACTTTATCTGATAGAGTCATTGACTCAATGGCAGGGAGTTTGGGGGCATATGGAGAGGTTGGATTAAGAGAATAATGGAAGAGAATCAAGGCTAGAGATACAGAATAAATGGCATTTACCTTCCTGAAATCTGTGGTCATCTCCTGCAACTTTTCTTCCCTAGCCCCAATGGATGTGAACTCTCATTTTATCCGCCAGCTCTCCAAAGCCATATAGCATTTCAGGGTATTTTAAAATTCAGGAAACAATTATATTATTCCCCAAACCATTCCCAACATTTATCCCCATTATGAGGCATTTATCATCACTTATTGATGCTCTTAAAATCTACTTTCATTCAAAAAAGATTTTACATGATTAATAGAACTCACAATCAAATCTGGAGAACTTGAGGCTCAACTGTCTTTAGAAGATTAACTTTTTAAATTTTTAAGTGAGGGTAGTTTCAAGTGAATCACTTAAAAGAATATATAAAGGAGATATTTTTTAGCAGAAAGTACTTTTGGCATGTCTTATATTCCTAGCCCAACCTAGTTAATAGTTAAAAAAAATAGCATTACCACTTGTTACCCTGTTTTGAAAGGTTATAGATTCAGAGAATAATAGTTAATATTGTCATCATCTGTGGTAGTTATGTACTCTGATGTCAACTTGAGACAAGAGCGAAGGGGTGGAGTTAGTCAATCAGGTCACAGCTTGATGACATCATTTTGGAGGCACTACAGAGAAAAATAGCTCACTGAAGGCCAGACTGACACTCTCCGCTTTGTCTTACTGTTGACAAGACATATGGAGCTACACTGATGGAACTAGATACCTGGAACTGGAGAAGCCACATGGAGACCCACACCAGGGCTGAGATTCTTCAACTGCCACTGGATCCACAAGACTTTCCACCCACTAGCTTGTGCTCTTCCTGCAGTCTGTATGTGTTGCGTGAGTCTGAAGAGGAATTGATAGACTTGTATCAGACATATGGGCTAAGATCAGACTTACTGACTTGATCTGGACTGGACTGGGATGTTTTCTTAATATACAATTACTCTTTGATATAAAGCTCTCTCTTACATATATATGAGTGTCCGGTATTTGTTTCTCTAGTCAACCTAGACTAACACATCATCTATCAGGTAAATGAAGAATTTATATTTTGTTCAATCTGATAGCAAAGTGAATTTGCTTTGTCTATGTTTCACTCTTGGTTAAATGATAACAGAATTTTATTTTATTATGATGAATCATTGACTATGGAAAATTATAATTCAGGGGCTGAGGCAATGCATAATAATATCATTCAGAAGGACAGTATAAATTTCCTTCTAACTCAGAATATTTGGGGGGAAATTTTTGTGAAAATAAGTTCTAAAAATAGTTTGATACCATTTCATTTTAGCATCAAAGAAGACAAAGAAGAAAACATTTCCAGGTACATAAAATGGGCTTTTCAAATAAGAAAAGAATAAATTATCCACGTTAGATTAACCACAATTGCTATTAGTGATATTAAAAACAAATTAAATTACTGATGCTCAAAATCAAAACAAAACAATCCACGAAAGAAACAAACAGAAAAAACTCCTTGCCCTTTGTTAATTGCAAAATAAATAAGAAGAAACTTGTCTTATTTTGAGAAAGCTGATATTGTTAAATATATTTATGCCTAGCCAGCCACAGCTCAAAATGGAGGAAATACTAATCTATTTTTGGTTATCAGAGAAAAAAAATGTTGTTTTCAAAAATTAGAAATTTAAAAGGAGAATAAATCCAGAAGAAACAAGTCTCTGGATATCTTTTAGGTGTTCTAGGAGACCAACAAAGAATCTGAGAATAGAGACAAAGGTTGGTAAAAGGGAAAAGATATCTTTCAACTTCTTGGAAGACTATTGATCAAAAAATAGAAAATATTTTTAATTGAATAAAGAAGACTGTAGAAGAACAGATGCATCTGAATTGTGGTGCAGGAGAGTATTGACAGCACCACGGGCTGCTAAAGGGCAAACTATCTGTATTGGAAGAATTATGGCCAGCGGACCCGTTTGAGGTAAGAATGGAAAGTCTTGGCTTATAGTCTTCGGATATGTTGTCAGGAGAGACTAGACTCTGGAGAAGAATATCATGTTTGGTAAAGTGGAGGGGCGATGAAACAGAGGAAGGCCTTCAAGGAGATGGATTGACACAGTGGCTGCATCAATGGGCTCAGACAGGAAAAATTGGCAGGACTGTAGTGTTTCATTCTGTTGTGCATAGGGTCGCTATGGGTTGGAGCCAACTCGATGGTAACCAACAACAACATGCATCAGCATATTTTTTAGTTAATCCCAAAACAGCCCCTAGCAATTATGTAATGATTTGAAAACTTACAATGATCTTCCCCACTCGTCTGTCATGTTGCCCTACTATGATGGCTTCTTTGTTGCTGTGATACTGGAACCTACATCACTAGTATTTAAAATACCAAGAAGTTCACCGATAGCGAACATGTCTCAGTAAAGATTCCATGCTACGAAGAAACCAGGAAGAATTTATGGTTCCCTTCCGGAGGGATTAGTCACTGAATACATTATGAATAGCAGCAGAGCATTGTCTGATATTGAGCCTGAAGAGGAGCCCTTTGGTTGGGAGACATTCAAAATAAGTCAGTGGAAGGGATGCCTTGTCAAAATAGAGTTGATTTAAATAATATGACTGGAGCAATGCTTTGGGGGAACTTCGTTTGCTCATGGGGCATGAGTCAAAATGTAAAAGAACAGTTACAGACATCCATTAATAAAGGAGCAAAGAATGTATATGTGTTAGTTCAGATAGAATAGAGAACCCAATCCAGGGAGGATCATGTTTCTAAGAAAGAACTTTATATAAAAGATTAATTGTGTATTGAAAACATCCCAGCCCAGTCCAGATCAAGTCCATATGCCCAATATTAGCCCATATTTCTGAAACTAGTCCATAAAGTCCTCTTTAGACTCATGCAGCCATGCAATATTGCTGAATGCAGGAAGATCACAGGCCAGTGGGTGGAAAGTTTTGTGGATCCAGTGGTGGTAGAAGCATCTCAGCGCTGGCATGGGTCTCCACGTGGCTCCTCCAGCTCCAGGGCTCTGGCTCCATTAGTGTTGCTCCATGTGGCTTGTCAACAGAAATGTCTCACCGGGGAGTGTGTGTGCCCTGCCTCCAGCGGGGAAGACAGGAGTACCCGGAATCCTCTGGAGGCCATGCCCACCCAGAGGCCTCATTGGCTAGGACCTGATTGACAGGCTAGACCCTACCCCTCCGCAAGTTGCCAGGAGATTGTATAACTGCCACATCTTCTCTCTAGCCAAATAACTTCTTTTTTCCTTTAGATCTTTACTGAAATTTAGCGTCTCGGGGAGACCTTCCTTTGCATACTAACATGTCAATGCTTCCCATATCCTCATTCTCCATGCTGCTTCCTTGTTGAATTTTCCTCCGTTGCACGTAACTACTCTCAGACCCACTACATGCTCGTACTCA
>NW_022103915.1:77553828-77597168 GCF_000313985.2 Echinops telfairi | reverse complement strand
AGTGGAAGCAACTCAGTGCTGGTGTAGGTCTCTGTATGGCTCCTCTAGCTCCAGGGCTCTGGCTCCATCAGTGTGTCTCCATGTGGCTTGTCAATAAGAAGGTCAAGCAGAGAGAGTGTGTGTCCTGCCTTAAGGGAGGAAGACAGGAGTTCCCAGAATCCTCAGGAGAAAGCAATGCCCACACAGAGGCCTCATTGGCTATGACTTGGCTGACAGGCTAGACTCCACCCCTTCATTCAAGATGACAGGGGATTATGTAACTGCCACAATATGGCATATGAATCTCGAAAAAATGGAAGTCAATGTTTCAAAAACTAATGTAGTGCTGGTTTATACCACTCGTCTACACAAAGTAGTCTACACCAAAAAATTGGAAGACAGCCAGCTGGCCAATCAATTGGAAGAGATATTATACCCATTCAAAAGAAAGATGACCCAACAGAATGCAGAAATGTCCAAATGATATTATTATCACATGCAAGTTCAAGTTTGCTGACGATAATCCAAAAACAATTGTACAGTGCATTGATAGAGAACTCCTAGATATTCACACTTTATTCAACAGAGGCCAAGGATACTATTGCTGATGTCAGATGGATCTTGGCTCAAAGCAGAGGATGTTAGGAGATGTTGACTTGTGTTTTATGGACTATGTAAAGGCCTTTGATTATGTGGTTCTTAACAAACCAAAGAAAATGTTGTGAAGAATGGAAAATGTGTAGCACTTGGCTATGTCATGCAAAACCTGTCCATATGAGTAGACCAAGAAGTATTCCAACAGAACAAGGGGAATGCTGCCTGATTTAAAATCAGGAAAGGTTGGCATCAAAGATTCATCCTTTTACCGTACTTATTAAATTTGTATGCTTAGCAAATAATCTGAGAAGCCTGATTATATGAATAGGAACTCAATACCAGGATTTAAAAAAAATCATTTTATTGGGGGTTTGTACAACTCTTATCATAGTCCATACATGCATCCACTGTGAAGCACATTTGTACACTTGTTGCCATTATCATTCTCAAAACATTTGCTTTCTACTTGATCCCTTGGTATCAGCTCCTCATTTTGCCTTCCCTCCCAGCTCCACCCTCCCTCATGAACCCTTGTAGCTTATAAATTATTATTACTTTGCCATAGCTTACACTATCTGATGTCTCCCTTCATCCACTTTTCTGCTGTCCATCCCCCAGGGAGGTTATATGTAGATCCTGGTAATCAGTTCCCCCTTTCTACCCCACCTTCCCACCAACCTCCTGGTATCACCACTCTCACTGGTCCTGATGGCATCATCTGTCCTGGATTCCCTGTTTTTCCAGTCCTATCTGTAGCAGTGTACATCCTCTGGTCTAGCCAGATTTGTAAGGTAGAATTGGGCTCATGATAGTGGGAGGAGGAAGCATTTAAGAACTAGAGGAAAGCTGCAATTCCAGGATTTGAGGAACGTTCATCAACATGTAATATGCATATCAGAATGCTCCCTTAGTGGCAAGTATGACTTTGTCTCACTGTTTTTGAACATGTTGTCTGGAAAGACCCGTCCCTGAAGAATAACATCATGGTGGTAAAAGAGGAAGCCCCCTTCAACAAGATGGATAAATGCAATAATAGCACCGATGGGTTCAAACATTATAAACAACTGTGAATATGCACAGGACCAGGCAGTATTTTCTTCTGTTGTGTATGAGGTCACTATGAGTCAGAGCCGACTTTATGGCACCTAACAATTTTCAGAACACAGGAGCTTTCTCGCTGAAAGAGAAGAGGATGTGAAGCCCTTACTGATGCCAATCAAAGCCTTCAGTTGGATTACAACTCCATGTAAAGAAAACTGCATATTTTAAATATCAATAAATAGACAGCATCATAATACATGGAGAAACATTAAAGTTGTCAAGAATTTCATTTTATGTGAATCTACAATCTATTCTCCTGTGAACAGCAGTCACAGTATCAGATGGCATATTGCATTGGGCAAATCTGCAGCACAAAACCTCTTTAAAGTGTTAAAGAACAAAGATGTTCCTTTGAGGACCAAGGTGCACCTGACCTGAGCCAAGTATTTTCACATGCATGCAAAAGCTGGACAAGGAATCAGAAAGACAAAAGAAGGATGCATGCATTTGAATAGTTGACAGAAAATATTGGACATATCTTAAACTGTTAGAGGAACAAACAAATCTGTCAAGCAGGAAGAACAGCTACATGCTCATTGAAATTGATATTGGCCACCCAGACTTCATCTGATGTGCTCTGGAAATATTGTCGGGAGAGACAAGCTCTGGAAGAGGACCTCATGCTTGCTAAAGTAGAGTCAGCAAAAGAGAGGAAGATATTCAATGTTATGTATTGACACAGTAGGCACAACAATGGATGCAAACCTAACAGTAATTGTGGGCCTGGCTCAGGACTGGTCAGTGTTGACTTCTGTTGTCCATAGGTCCTAAGGTTTTTACATGAGTCAGAACCTATTACACAGCAGCTGACAATAGCAAAAAGGTATGCAACATTGAATTCCCTACCTACATTAATGAACAATTAAATTATGTTGTTATTAAGTGCCATTGAGTCGACTCTAACCCTATGAAACACTGCCTGGTCTTGTGCCATCCTCAAAATTTGTCTTTTGTTAATGAAGGTTGTTCTCCTTTTCTCTGCTTCTCCACTTTACCAAACAAGATGTCCTCCTCCGAAGACTGGTCTCTCCCAATAGCATATCAAAAGCATGGCAGACAGTCTTGCCATTGTTCCTTTAAGGAGTATTCCACCTAGGCTTCTTTCAAGACAAGTTTGTTTGTTCTTTTGGCAGCCCATAGTTTTTGTAATATTTTTGTCAATGTGATAACTCAAATGCATCGATTTTTATTTGGTCTTCCTTATTGAACACATAACTTTCACATGCATTCACAAGTCAATTGAAAATACCATGGCTTGGGTCAGGCCCACCTTAGTCCACAAAGTAGCATTTTTGCTCTTCAACACTTTAAACTAGTTCTTGTGCAGCAGATTCACCCAAGGCAAAACATCCTTTATTTCCTGCTGCTTCTATTAGTATTTATTGATCATGAATCCAAGCAAGACAAAATCCTTGACGACTTCAATCCTTTCTCCATTTATCATGATTTTACCAATTGTGAAGATGTTGGTTTTTACCTTGAGCTGCAATCCACACAGAAGGCGGCTGCCTGTGATCTATATCAGCACGTTCCTCAGGTCCTCCTCACTTTCAACAAGCAAGGTTGGGCCATCTGTCTATCTCGGGTTGTTAAAAAGCCTTCCTCCAAACCTGATGCCACATTCTTCATATAAACCATCTTCTGTGAGTATCTTTTCAGTGTACAGATTGACTAAGTATGGTAGGAGGATGTAATCCTGGTGCACAACTTTCTTGACTTTAAACTATGCAGTATTCCCTTATTCAATATGCACAAATGCCTCTTGATAGATGTACAGGTTCCAAATGAGCACAAGGAAGTCTTCTAAAAATATCATTCTTCTGAAGATGATATTTATGTTTGTTATGTTACACACAGTCAAATGCCTTAGTCTACCCAACAACACAAGTAAATATCATTTTGATATTCTCTGCTTTGATGTAGAGATCCATCTGATGTCAGGCATGCCATCCCTTGTTCCACATCCTCTTCTGAATCCTGTCAGAACTTCAGGCAGCTCCCTATCAATATTCTGTTGCAACTTTTGTGGGGTAATCTTCAGGAAAATTTTACTTGCTATGATATCAATGATATTGCATAATATATGATTTGTGCATTCTATTGAGTTTCTTCTGACCTGAGGGGCTCATCCTCTGGCATTAGACCTGACAATATTCTGCTTTGTTTCATAATATTTTCAGTAGGCTATTCCGGAGAAGTGGGCAGTCTATCCCTTCTGCATAGTCTGTTCTTTGTCTGGCAGATCTGCAGAAATCTGATGGTGAAAGACATAGCCTCCAGTATCGCAGCAACAAAAAAGCCACCACAGTACAAGAAACTGATAAACAAGTGGTGGTATAAAAAAATAGGTAAATTAGAACTTTAAAAGGAAGCCTAGAGTAGTCATTTCCAGAAATGGATACTTTAGTCTCTTCCAAAACCCAGTGTTTCAGATTATAAAACATGTCTCTATCTCTTTCATCTGAGATAAGAAAAGGAAGAAAATCTCTTTCATCTGAGATAAGAAAAGGAAGAAAATATTTCATTTTGTTTATTTTTTTGGTAAAATTCTATATAATCAATATAATGGAAGAGAAAGTATTTAAAAAAACACAAAACTGACTCTAGAAAAAGAAACTAGAAATGTCTGCATTTGGGACTCAGTATAGAATTGGTTACATACCCATCTTTTACACATTAGCCACGTTCAGTCGAATTGACATGAAGCTCTACACTTAATACTAGTTTACAAGACCGCCAGAAGTTCCTTCAGGCATAAGGCAGCCACTCTCCTTCTTAGTGGGGAAACTTCTGGGAGCACAGCCACCGGAGTGTCTGCTTTGGCTTGACTTGTTTCTTCCTGTTTGCTAAAACAATTCTAGGTAACTGTTACCATTTCTCAAACTCATGAGTGGCTGAGGACATGGTTTCCAAAAGTTCCTTGTTCTTTTCCAGCAAAACTGCTGTCCCACCAGTGCTATCCAAATATAGATTCCCTCCGTGTGGCTGAAAGACCCACACCAATGATTTTGACTTGGATAACAATAGGTATCAGGCCCCAAGCTGTCATACGATGCTGATAGAGGAAGAAGAACTCAATGAAACCTCTAAGCCCTGAAAAGCCCTAAAACCAGTGACTGCCAGTGTCTTAGCATGAGATGGTCTAACATAATGGATGTAACTGCTAAGGCAATACAACTGGAGTATGCAGCCTTCAGTGGCTGGTAACAGGACTCATTTCACAACACAATGTTATATTTGTCCTTGAACCCAATTTTTAATACCACAGAAAAAGATGCACTTTGAAAATTTTGAATTTTTAAACTTTACTTCTTATTTGATCTTGAGCATAATCATGTCCCCATTTAAGATTTTTGAGAAACTCAAATTCAGGAACAGCATTCCGTAGGTAGTAGTGAAGCTTTTTTTCTTAAAATGTCCTTAACCTCCTGTGCGCATAACCCCCAAAGGATGCAAAATTTCTGATAGAGAAACTACAGTGTGAGTGGGTAAGATGGTGACACACCAATTTACTGCTGCCTTTTAAAGGCCATTGGAATTATTCCAGTAAGGCTGTGTCTTTCCACAGCTGTTTATTGCATATGGCCTAGAGCATGCTTCCAGCACCAGTATCTTTTTAGAGGTGTGAAAAAGACTTCTCTCAGAGTCCAGGAAAGTGGGCTGTTCGAATCCTCCTGGAGACAAAGGGAAAACTTGGTTGCAGTGCCTTTTTCAAGCCTAACAGCTTTCAGATGACACATAAGGAGTCATTTATTCACTTGAATATACTCAAAAGCTTTGCTCGCCAAGTCTTCCCACAGTCGACATGAGCCAATGCAGATAATTTTATTTTAAAAAGGTTACATGCTATGTAAAGCCCACACAAGTAGCTGTCTGAGATGTTTCTGTGTCCCTGGTTGGATTTCTGTGGGGTTTCCTCCATATTTTCCATTTTTAACTATAGACTAACCAAGTTATCATCTACAGAGAAATGTTCACTTTAGTGACGTTCCTTCCAAAGGACGGAGCCCTTGGAAGCCCTGCTTAGCTCATCAATAAACCCTACTGCTCAGTAATCACCATCCCCGCAAATTGACAAGTAAACTCTGTAAATACAGAAGTCAACACTCCTGGAGTCTATTTTTCTATTAGTTATCAAATCAAACTAATATATATGTAACCCATCCCATAAATCTTTGCTGTTTTACACACAGAACCTTATTACAGTCACCTTTGAGTCTCTCCCTTGTGGAAAGGGTGGACTAGATTTAAAATCCTGGTTACGGTGGACTCGCCAGCAGCGTGTTTTCTTGTTACCTGAGCTCAGTGAGTAGAACGTCTGACTTCCACATGCTTACTCTGTATGCGCACAATGAGCTTCTTCAATGACATGTTAAGCAGGAGAACTTATTATTGGACATGTATGTCTACACCAGGCTTTGTCCTAAGACCAGAAGAACAACTCTGGATTCTTTAACCCATGATCTGTATTTTGGAAAGTAAGGTTTCATTCTTATTAAATAATACATATCACTCTAGTTAATATTTTAATTTTGAAAAATGTCTTTCTTCTGGTGGGGTAAAATAATGACTCATAGGCAGTTATGAACATGATCTGTTCCAAATGGTGTGTCTACGTCAGATTTGTAGATAAGTCAGAAGTGTGCATTCTTATTTTGGCACGTCTCATTACAAAACAAGGTTCATAGACTTTCAAGTATTTAAAAATTGCATTTGCAGTTAATGAATATAATTGTGAAGAAGAAATTGTTCAAAGTAGGGGTTGGTCCAGTTGTTTCAAAGTGAGGGCAAATTTGCATAACATTAAAGGACAAATAGGAATGGTCCCTACTTCAGCCTGAAGTTTGAAACTTATAAACTTATACTACTTCACATTATTCCTGTCCCTCTCTGTTGTTGTTGTTGTTGTTAGGAGCCATTGATTCAGTTCCAACATATAGCAGCCCTATGTACAACAGAACAAAGCACTACCTGGTCCTGCGTCATCTTCATAATCGGTTCCATGTTTGAGCTCATTGTTGCAACCACTGTATCAATCCACATGGTTGAGAGCCTGCCTCCTTTTTGCTGCCAAGCATGCTGTCTTTCTCAAAGGACTGGTCTCTCCTGAAAACATGTCCAAAATACATGAGATGAAGTCTCGTAATCGTTGCCTCTAAGGAGAATTTTAAATGTACTTCTTCCAAGACAGGTTTTTTTTGTTCTTTTGTCAGTCCATGGTACTTTCAATATTCAATTTTCACATGCATATGAGGCAATTGAAAATGTCATGGCTTGAGTCAGACGCATCTTAGTCCTCAAAGTAACATCTTTGATTTTCAATACTCTAGAGTATGCAGGAAATTTATCTAATGCAACTTGTCTTTTGATCTCTTCTCTGATCCTCCACAAGCACTGTCTGTGGATCCAAGCAAGACAAAGATTGCAAGGTCAATCTTCTCCACTTATCATGATGTTGAGTTAAGAGAATTTTGATTTTCTGTACATTGAGTTGTAATCCATACTGAAGGCTTCAATCTTTGATCTTCATCAACAAATGATTCAAGTCCTCCTCACTTTTGGTGAGAAAGGTTGTCATCTGCATACCAAAGGTGATTAATCAATCTTCTTTTATCCTAATGCCACATTCTTCTTCATATACCCTAGCTTCTCAGATGATCTGCTTAACATATAGATTGAATAAGTATGGTGAGAAGATACAACTCTGACAAACACTTTTCCTGATTTTAAACCATGCCGTATTCTTATGTTCTGTTCCCACAACTGCCTCTTGATCTGTAGACAGGTTCTGCAAAATCATAATGAATTGTTCTGGAATTCTCATTCTTTTCAAAGCTATCCACAGTTGAATGACTTTGTATACCCAATAAAACACAAGTAAACATATTTCCTGTATTCTCTGCTTTGAGCCAAGATCCATCTGATATAAGCAATGATGTTGCTTGATCATGTGCTATTTATTGTGTATGTCCATCTATACAATGAACAATAAGGTTGCTGATTTTGCTGTTAGCAGCTTTTGAAGCAGCTCTGACACACAGCAACCTCATGTACACCAGGATGAAATGTTGCTCAAGCCACACTAAATTCAAGAGATGGTATGCTCAAGTCACGATAGTGGCCAGTCTATTTTATGGCCTTCCAACCTAGGGGCCTCATATTCCAGCATTGTAATAGTACTTCTTTGTGATCTATAGAAGTTCAATTGACTAAGTTTTGTAAGTAAGTCACGAGCCTTTTGATCCTAGTCTGTCTTAGTCCGGAAGCTCTGCGAAAACCTATCAATGACATAGCTTTCAGCATTAGAGCAACAAGAAAACCTACACACAATGTCATCAATGACACATTAACAGATTTGTGGTGACACCATTAGGTAGATAGTTTTAAGTAAGATTACATGAACAATTTTTAGAATTTTAAGAATTTCTGATCCAAGAAATTCAAGAACAAGTTTCAATGAAATAAAATGGTAAAACATGGACAAAACATTTTTAGGTGGGCATTTGGGCATTCGTGATCTTTAGTTTCTTTTATTTTTCTTGCCTTATGATATCATTTTTAAAGTAACCCTTCCTTAACTTTACATACTTTTCTTTTGCATGAATTCTTTCCCTCAAATAATTCCATTCAATCGGCCTAATACTGTCAAGTGGACTCAGTCTCAGAGGGACCATCTAGGACAAAATAAAACTGCCCCATGGGGCTTCCAAGCTAGGATTCTTTTCACAATTAAAACTATCATACATTTTTCCTCTGAAGCAGCTGCTAGGTTCAAACCATGGGCCTTTGGTTAGCAGCTTAGGGCTTAACTAGTATGTCGCTATCGTTCCTTCCACGTTCAATTGCTTACATATAACTTCAAATTTAGCATGGTGGTTAACCTGCAACCCCAACTTCATATATGCAAACATTGTTCAAATATAGTCCATCCTGAGGACATATGTCAAAACCAGGTCTTTATGACTTTTTAAAATCATTAAAGAGAATTCTATGTGTTTATAATTTTATTTACAAGTTGAACCTAACTGTATGTATTAAAGAATATAAATTATATTTTATGGAGTACACATTATATTGCATTCATGTTTTAAAATTCTACATTTAGATGTATATATATATGTGTGTGTGTATATGTGCATATTTTCCCCTAGATTTTAAATGCACATTTAGGAACATGTATATACATAGTCAATCTCTATATTTCATGTTTGTGTCTGCTGCTAAGTGCAATGAATAATTTTCTCAAATCAAATTTTTAAATTATTTACATGCTGGAAATGAAAACAACATGAAATTATACTTTAATAGTGGATTGCCAATGCAATTATAAGTTATTTTTCCCCAACCATCTCTATTTTTGGTAGATGATTAGTGCCCCGTGGGATCCAGCAACTTCTCTGATCGAGAACTGTTTGTTTTCTGACTGCTGCAATTATACATTACACATACACCAACGATGAGTAGCCTCATGTGTTGGGATAAATATGTTATTATAAGTTCAAATGCTTAGATACTTTTTCGATGTTTATCTGAGCTGAGCAAAACATAGTAGTTTGAGTTCACAGGGGGCTTATGTAAATCTTTTGGGGGAGAAATGCAGCTCACAGGGGTTTGTAAGCAGATGGCATATGCAAGTAATCACACTTCTCCTAGGTGGGAGGAATGACATTCTAGAGTAACAAAGTAAGAGGGAGGTGCCATGACAAGCCTGCTCGAAGAGTTCCCACCTGGGTTTTCCCACCAAGCAGAAGCACTAAGTATAAACCTTAAGGATAATATGGAATAATAGCATCCTGACGAGCTTCCCTCAACACAGACAGACTGCCCCATTCGCGTTCTTTCTCCGGAAGTTTGGAACCCATTGAACCTCCCACTGTTGAGAACCGAGGTGAGATTTTGCTTGATGGAATTATATCCAAGAATGCTAGAACTCTGAACTATAGAGTATTTGTCTTTATGATGAACTGTAGACAAAAAATAACTTCAAAATGAAAATTGAAAGTCTTTTTATATTAGTGGAACCAACACCTAGTTCTCCAATCTAGAGAACTGTATAAAGCCAGGTCATACATATACTGAGAGCCCAGTACCTTACAACCAGTTGTCTCCCATCCTGTTAAACCTGAGCAGGAACATTCTACACAATGTTATGAGAACTCAAAGCACGGATGAGTAGTCTAAGCCACACAAACAAAGCTAACTCCTATTGGTCTGTTTAAACTAGAAATAAACTTGCATTAAAGATTAAGAAGGCCGAGAACATCATTGACAAGACTCCCCATTCTTAGTTTTTATGTTGGCGCACTACAAATCTGTTTCTAAGGGCATTCTTTTCAATATGAATTTTTCTAGAGTTACCAGAGAACCCAAAGGGATTAAAAATCAGTAACAAGGGGCGCTGTTGATGTTCAAAGAACTATTATTCCAAGCTCATTTTATGTACAATGAAACATCCTACAGTGTAGAACCTAAATGGAAAGGTGCTTTCAATTTCCTTATTCACAATATTTTCCTGCTAGCCATTATTCTAAAGATGTGAATAAAAACTTGTAGAGCGATGTCCAGTCACCACAAATGAAGAATCATTTGAAAGAGATGACAATGATGTTACTCATATTTGAAGTTCCATCACTTCACACTTTTATCCCCAAATCCCGTACTTTTATTATTGTTAAATTATAAATAATGCCATTTGATATCATTAGCTTTTTACTCTCATGGCCTTTTTCGACTATAAATTCTATTTTACGTGGTAAAATATTATAAAAAATACATTGCTCTCCTGCCTAACATCCCCTACTTAAAGAAACGCAGTCTTTTACCATGTTTTCACCACAAGTGTTTTTGTAGTCAAGTGCAGCACATTTATCTCCCCGTCACTAATTCCCTCACTGAGCAAACTTACCAAGAGGCACTCTCCTGCTGTCCCTTCTCTACTGGTAACGTGAGCCAAGCTGCCCCCAATATTCCCGTTATATTCGGGTTGACCTCACACTATCAAAGCCAGCTTCCCGCTTGGCGGAGAGCGCTTCCGGTCGGCGGGAGGCGGGGCGGAAGTACAGTTCCTGTCAGACTCCCGGACCCAGGGTCATGCTGAGGCAGCACCGGAAGTTTGCTAAGGAGTCCGCGGGCGACAAGGTGAGTTGGGGGCCCCTGTCGCAGACTTAAAATACGGTTTGGTCGCACAGTAGCGCGCGCAGGAAATGTGTGGGCATCCCGTGGCGGCCCCCGGGCTCACACCTTCCCCGTGGGCTGGTTGGGGGCGGTCCAGTGGTCCTGGCCCCTATGGATCCTATGTGGGACGGAAGAAAACCCTGCCCTGTTCCACCGCTGCCCGGTTTGAGCCCATTGTTGCAGCCACGGTGTGAATCCATCTCGTGGAGGGTCTTCCATCTTTTCTCTTGACCTCTCCCAAGAGAGGTTTATTCTCCTGGCCCCTCCTGAGAAACGTGTCCACATTTCAGGTCTCACCATCCTCGTTTCTAGGGAGCATTCTGGCCGCACTTCGAGACTAGTTTATTCTGGTAGTCCAGAGCCTTCGCCAACGCCATCATTCAAAGACTTCCATTTTTCTCTGGTCATTACTCACTGCCCAACTTTGACGTACACAGGAGGCGATTGATACTGCCATGGCTTATCTTTTAATAATTAAAAAAAAAAATAAAAATGCCACGCTTTGGTCAGGCTCACCTAAGCCCTCAAAGTGACGTCGTGTAGGAGCTGTCACCGAAAGGGTGGATAAGGAGGAGGCATGTACGGGCTGCGGTACACTGGCCAAACCTAACGTCCTTTACAGGTTTGCTTATGCTGATACTTCACTAGGCTCTTAGAGCAAGGGGTGATCTCTGTTAAGTTTGAATAGAAGCCAAAAAGCATGATTTTTGCCTTCACCCCTTGAGGAATGGCGGCTCAAACCCTAGAAACATTGGACCCAAAGCGGATGTGCACCTGAAGCAAACCTGAATGGCTAGTCCCTGGGTAGTCTTGCTCTGGGAACACTTAATCTTACAGAAAGATTGTTAATGTCCATTATGGAGTAATAAAATAATTGGGAAGGGAACAAGTATGAAAGGGCCAGTGGTTAGGGGGTGGCCTGCAGTTCATTCAGTAAACTACATCCTGTGGGTCTTCCAGCCGTGGTTTTAAAAAAAAAAAAGCCCGCTTATCCGCATCTAATTTGAAAGGGTGGTGGTGGTGGTGGTGGTGGTGGAAACATCTTTCAATTAAATGTTGTCTTTCTGCGTTTGTTCATGAATAGCAGAATTACAGTTTCATTAATGAAATGAAGCTTAAATACTAAACAATATTCAGACCTTATATTTACCTTTGATATTTTTTCTTTCTTCCTAACCCTTTTTCAAATAGTCACATCTTGTTGATTCCGGTTTCACAGCTTCTTCCGAATTGCACATCCTTCTCCTTGCATTCAGCTGCAGTCATAAGCCATGGTTCTTCTGTCCTGATGCCATGTTTGCTCCATGCAATCCAGCTTCCCTGATTATCTGCTCAGCATCAGAAAAGTATGGTGATAGGCTACAACCCTGAAGCACATCTTTCCTGGTTTTAAACCATGCAGTATCCCCCTTTTGTGTTCACATAACTGTTCCTTGCTCCAGGCACAAGTTCTGCATGAACATAATAAGTGTTCTGGAATTCCCATTTTTCTCGATTATCCATAGTTTGTTATAATCCACACAGTCGAATGCCTTGGCACAGTCGATAAAGTGCAAGTGAACATACTGCTGCACCCATGGTTGGAGGATCTTAAGCAAGATTTTAATTGCCTGTGGTATTAGTGATGTTATTCTATGATTTGAATACTCTGTTGAGTCACTTTTCTTTGGAATGGGTACAAACATGATCACTTCCATTCACTTGGCCAAGTAGATGTCTTCAAAGTTTCATGGAATAGAGGAGTAGTACCTTCTTCCCGTCCTTCATCCATTTGTTGAGACATTTCCATTGGTCTCCCAACAATTCCTGGATCCTTGTTTTTGCGAATGCTTTTTCTGTGCAGCTTAACCTTCTTCCATCAGCACCATTTGTTCTTGCTCATATGCTACCTTCTGAAACAGTGAAATGCCCACCAGTTCTTTTTGGAATAGGGACTCTGTATTCTCTCCATTTTCATTTGAGGATTCCTGCACCATTCTATATTTTGCCCAAAGAATATTTCAATATTTCAACTTGAGTCCTGGATTTTTTTACTGAGTTCTTTCAGCCTTAGGTATGCTGAGCATTTTCTTCTTTGGGGTTTTCTAATTTTTGTGCTTCACACATTTCTTTAAAAATGCATGGCTTTGTCTTCCTGAGCAGCCCTTTGAAAACATTTATTCAGTTTGACTTTATCCTTTCTTCCATTTGCTTTAGCTGCTCTATCATTATGAGTAACTTTCAGGATCTCTTGTTTTTTTCATAGATAATGTTCCTGATGTCCTCCCACAGCTCATCAGGTCTTTTGTCATTAGTGTTCGATGAGTCATATCTGTTCCGGAGATATTCTCGAAATTCAGGTGGGATAGATTCTAGGTCATATTTTGGCTCTTGTTTTAATTTTCTTCAGTTTTATACTTACATGTGAGCAATTAACGGTCTGTTTCACAGTCAGGCCCTGACCTGGTTTTGACTACTAATATTGAGTTTCAACATCATCTCTTCCCACAGATGTATTCAATTTGATTTCTCTGTTTACCAGGGGAAGTACATGTATATAGCCACCTTTTGTATTGCTGAAGAAAGGGATTTACTATGCACAAGTTGTGTTTCCAAAATTCTATCATGGATCTCCAGCTTCATTTCTATCACCAAGTCCATATTTTCCTGCTACCATTCTTTCCTCTTTGTTTCCAACATTTCCATTCCAATCACCAATAATTATACATGTATCTTGATTTCATGTTTGTTCGATTTCCAACTGAAGTTGTTGGTAGAATTCTTCATTTTCTTAATCACTAGCTTTGGTGGTTGGTGCATAAATTTTAATAATAGTTATATTGATTGGATTTCCTGGAAGGGGGGATAGATATAACCCTATTACAGACAGCAATGTACTTCAAGATTGATTTTGCAATGTCCTTTTTGGCAAGGAATGCAATTCCATTCTTCTCGATTATGTTATACCCAGCATAGTAAATCATACGATTTTCTGATTCAAAATGACCAATAGCATTCCATTTCAGCGCTCTAATGCCTAGCATATTGATTTTTATGCATTCCACTTAATTTTTGACCACTTCCAAGTTCAGATCATTAGTATATTTTTGCAGCTGTTTCTTATTGCAACAGTTTATTGAGTCAATAGTGCCCTGTCAGCAAATGAAGATCCAGAAGTCTCCACTTCCAAAGACTTTACTCAACTCAAGACACCCTGAGAAATCAGATCCTCCTCGGTGACATTTCAAGTCACACTTTGAATGCCCTCTGACCTAAAGGTCTCATCCTCCACCACTATCTCTGACAATATTCTACATCCACCCACTAGACCTGCCGTATCTAACAATGTTAGATTAAGGTTTCCAGTGATTCCTTCCTCCTAACAGAATACCCTATTCCTTCTTCATTGTCTGTTATTGGTCTGGAAGCTTTGCTGAAACTCTTTCACTTTGGGTAACTTTGCTGGCATTTGAAATACCCGTGACAGGGCTTCAAGCATCACAGCAGCACGCAGGTCCTCACAGTATGACAAACTGACAGAGAAGGGGTGGAGTGCTAGCCATAATTTGTTATAACCCAAATAGTAGGATGTCTTTGCATGTCACTGAAATACAGGTAAATATCATTCTGTGTTTCAGCCAAGATTGACGTGATATCTGTAATGATATACTTCATTCGATGTCTTCTTCCAAATTCAGCTTGCATATCTGGAAATCCTCATATACAGCTGCAATTATTTTAAACTTATTTTCAGCCAACTTTCACTCTCATGCTATACTATGGTGCTGTTTGATCATTTCCATTTTCTGCCGGATCACCTTTCTGTTTGAACATGACTCTCCTCCAATCAATTGTCCAAGTTTCTTTTTAATAGAGAAGTAAAGACTTTCAGCATCTGTTTAAGCATTTCAATTATTACCTGTCAATTTCTGCATTCTGTTTTGCTTAGACACCTCAATTCTATACCATGGGTCCTTGGTCATGTGCCAACTCCTAAAAGGATTGAACACTGACCCATTCTTTTGCTATAGTGATTGTTGTATCCCTTCCATCTCCTTTCAATGTTCTTGCATTTTCTAGAAGCATTCTGACTGAGCTTCTAAGTTCTGCAAGTTCATGATATATTCTATATTCTTCCTTAACCCCCTGATTGAAAGGCCTCAACTCTCCTTCAGTTTTCCTTATTCATTGTCCATGCTTTGCATGCATATGAAGTGATGGAAAATACTACAGCATAGTCAGGTGTACCTTGGTTTTTAATTGACATCTTTAGTTTTTCACATTTTACAGAAGTGTTTTTCACAGGAGACATACAGTGCAATCTGTTGTTCTATCCAGAGGAATGCTTCCATAGACATTGAATAGGAACGAACTGAAATGGGAAGAAAACCTAATGTTTTCTTCAACCCATGCTCTAGGACACTTTCTCTCTCTGAGAAAATTCATCCATGCGTTATTATCAAGATGTGGTTGAGGTTCTCGGTTTACCCCTTTCAAGTGTGTCCATCAAGGTTTACAGTTGCTCACTGGAGGCCTAGCACAACATTCTTTTGTATTTTTATTAGGTCTCATTTGTGTTAGTCCGGGTAGACTACAGAAGCAAATCCAGGGAGACTCATATGTGTATGACAGAACTTTCTATAAAGGGTAATTGTACATTAAGAAAGCATCCCAACCCAGTTCATTCCAAGCCCATAAGTCCAATATTAGCTCATATGTCTTATACCAATCTATAAAGTCCTCTTCAGACTTATGAAACACATGCAATGACATCAAATGCAGGACAATCCCAGGCTAGTGAGTAGAAAGTGTGTGGGTCTAGTGGCATTATAAGCATCTCACCCCTGGCAGGGGTCTCCACATGGCTTCTCCAGCTTCCAGGGCTGCATCATGATAGGTTCATGTGGCTTCTCCTCGGGAATGTCTCGAGGGAGTCAGCCTTGTCCATAGAGAGTCTCCAAGGGAGTCATCAGAAAGAGCGAGATGTCTCTTGCCCCCATGGAGGAAATTCAGGAATTCCTAAAATTGTTTGGAGAAGGCCATTCCCTCACAGAGGTCTCATTGGCTCTGTCTGGATTGACAGGCTAGACTCCACCTCTACACTCTTAATCCTCAAATTGACATCAGATTATGTAACTACCACAACATTGATAGCTCAATTGGAAAGTTGGGGTGTTTTGGGAAATGTTATGTTTAGATACAAAATACAGAATAAAGAACCCATTTATGTTGTGAAAATGCATTTGTGCACCTACATATGTGTATAAAAACATAGGACATATCTGTAAGGATGCATGCATTCTATTAAGACTGGTTCCCTGAGAGAGAGATTTTAACTTCATAAAGACACATGCTATTATGCTGAAGAAAATTCCCAAGAACATCTGGGAAAATAGAAACAGGTCCTCAGGTTCCACAATCAGCCTGAGAAAAGAAGTCTAAAGGTACGAGCACCTGCATTCAAGGAAGGGGAACCTTGTTCAAGTCCGTTTCACTGCATAGATCAATGAAGTGAAATTGTTTGCTTAAAGGTCATCATATTCACTAGATAAAGTTCACCAAAGTAGCTCCAGTGATTCACAAATGCCTCTTTACAAACTTCGAAATTTTTGTTTCAACACCTTTGTTCCACCAGCAGTTGCACTTGTCTGCGCGCTCTGTGACTCCCTAACACAGCCCCCTGAGCGGAAAGAGTTGTCAGTCTGAATCTCTACTGTTCACATGCTATCTAGGAAGTGATCAGTGTTAACAATCATGTTTTATTCACTTTGAATCCATTCATAAAAAACAGAATTTCCATGCTGGATAGCCTACATGTGACTTTTGTTTTTCTGTTTTGCTATAAATATATTCATTCTTCCTGTGCTCTTACCCCATGGATATATATTCCTTGAGGATAAGGACCAACTTTTATTTTGTTCACAGTTGTATTCTTAGTGCCTAGTGTCTCCTGTCATAGAGAGAGCATAGATACTTTATGGATCAATGGGATGAAGAAAGTAAGAAGCACAAATGAGTGCATGAGTCGTCGGGTGAATGACTTAGTTACCTTTACTTACAACTTACAAGAAAAAAAAACTTTGTTTATAATATTGCTCCAGAGAAAATTAGTAGATGACCTTTGCTTACTTTTGGAGGTTATTCTGATTTTCTTATCTTGGTATATTACAGTAATAGCATGGGTTTTATACCTCTCCCCCCAGAAGAGGTTAATTCAACTGATTAACAAGTAACCTAATTTATTAAAAATGCTGTGTATTATTCTTTTTCTGGTTAACCATTTTCATTTGTCCTTAAAATCCTTCGTATTCTATAGAAATTATTTTTCTATCTTTTTAACCTTGGGTCATAAAATAATGCTAAAGTTTTATTTCAAAAAGTATCTTAAATGTAATTTTTTAACTCTCTTCAACATTCCTCTTAAGAGCTTGGGCCTGCTTGTCTGTATTTGACCAAGTAAAGATTGACAATGTTTACAAAGTGTTAAGAGAAAAATCCTTCCCCAAACCCTGTCACTATCAAGAAGCTTTTACCAAAAAACCTAAAATCATTTTTACTTTATTTCTATATCATCAGCCCAGCTATGGGTTAATCACCTGATAACAGCTGCTGCTCACTGAATTAAACTAAAATGACATTAGTGAGCAAAATTGAGCAAGAAGCCATATGTATCTCAGATATGAAGAGATTGTTTTCATTGTATTCTCAACCTCAGAAAGGGGGGGAAATGATAGAGAAGCTATTACATTAGAATTTCCACATAAAATATTCACTTTTGCTATTTTTCTATTTTCTTTTGGTCAAATGGTTTTAAATTGCCATTAAAATTCAGTACAGGGATAATGGGGGTGAAAATCTGAATCTAAACTCAGACCTGTGAAATTAGGCACACTGTCTATTGAACATACCCTTCACCTGTTACATTTTGCCACTGGAACCGGATAAGCATTGTAACTAAATGGATTACTCGGCATTTTACTAGAAACAAATTACCCAATACTACCATTTACGAGTTAAGATTTCCTGTAAGAAAATAGTGCAGGCAAAAAAGAGGGATTATTTCATATCTTTGAAGGGTGTTTTATCACACTGTGCAATTGCATGCAATTTAACACCTAAACTGCTTAAAGTGCAAATGATATCAACGAGTCCACCCTAAGGGCCTGGTAATAGTCCTGCCGTGTGTGCAGCTAGAGCTGGTTTGTCAGCACTTCCATTATAAGCCTGGTCTTTCAGGATTTTTTCCCACTCAACCATGAAAATTTGCTGTAGTTTACAACTTGGCATAGGACGTTTTAGCTTAAGAGCTCCTATTTTTCTCCCGGCTATTTTGTCCCAAAAAAAGTCAACTGGCCATCTCTCTGGCATGTAAAAAAAGAATAGTTATAACAGGCTATTCATTACAGAAAACAAGTTTCCAATGAGTATTTAATTCATTGAGAGTTTGATCTAATTAGATTAGTTCTCAAACAGCGATGCCTGTAAATTCCACATCGGTAAGAGACTTTTAAAATAACAGTTCTGAATTCCTAGCAAGTTTTCCTCAGTCCAAACCAAACCCACGGCCATTGAGTCAACGTGGACTCGAGTCGTTGCAACCCCCTGTGGGTTTCTCAGACTGTAACTGTTGCTAGAAAGCCCAGTCTTTCTCCCATGGAGCTGCAGGTGGTTTCGAACAGAGGACCATGAGGATCTTGCTGGACTTGTAACTACAAACCACCCTAGTCCATATCCATACAGACACAAAGGGGAAATGCAAAAGTGTTTGCTATATGCTCAGATAAATCTCGAATGGTTTATTATTATAGATCAGAACAAAAAAGGTGTTTTATGATTACATATGATTAGTTGTCATGTTGGAACACACACAGAATACTCTTAAAAAAAATCATACCATTGTAAACGAGGGGGAGTGCAGAGTGGAGACCCAAAGCCCAGCTGTAGGTAACAGGACATCCCCTTACAGAAGGGTCTAGGGGAGGAGATGAGCCAGTCAGGGTGCAGTGTAGCAACAATGAAACATAAAATTTTCTTCTAGTTCTTTAATGCTTCCCCCCCCCCCCAACTATCATGATCCCAATTCTGCTTTACAAATCTGGCTAGACCAGAGGATGTACACTGGTACAGATAGGAGCTGGAAACACAGGGGATCCAGATGATCCCTTCAGGACCAGTGGTAAGTGGTGATACCAGGAGGGTGGAGGGAAGGTGGGGTCGAGAGAGAGAACCGATTACAAGGATCTACATATAACCTCTTCTCTGGGCGACGGACAGCAGAAAAGTAGGTGAAGGGAGACGTCAGACAGTGTAAGACATGACAAAATAATACTAATTTATAAATTATCAAGGGATCATGAGGGAGGGGGGAGCGGGGAAGGAGGGGAAAAAATGAGAACATGATGCCAGAGGCTAAGTGGAGAGCAAATATTTTGAGAATGATGAGGGCAACGAATGTACAAATGTGCTTGACACACTTGATGTGTGCATGGAATGTGATAAGAGTTGTACGAGCCTGAATAAGATGATTTAATAAAAATTAAAACAAACAAACAATTAGGCCATGGAAACTAGAATGGCCCTGCATTGATGGTCAAATCTCTCTTACTCCACCTTTGGCAAAAGGCTGTGTTTCCAACCCAGGTTCCGGTAACCTTCCCCACCCTCCTCAGACTCCTGATTGTCTGTCCTGCAGACCCATCTTCCTGAGGAAGACAGTGAATGTAAGGAAGCTGCAGTAGCCCCACTCTAGCAGCGGGAGAAATGTCGTCTTTCTCCGCCTGATGCCGTCACCTTCCAAGGAGACTTGCATCACTTTTCCAAGTGTCTCCTCTGGGATTCTATTCTTTTTATTATTCCTTTTCCTGCCTGCATTTCAAAATCACTGTATTGTATGACTTCTTTCTGCCAAATTATTTTTTTCAAGCAATCTTAGGAACAAAGGAAAAAAAGAAACCTCCAATCCCTGGTTATCTTACAGAAAATGTTTCAACTTTTTCAAATAACTTGTATTTTGCAAAATGCAATGTTATAATTTAGGATTAACTTCTATATGAATGAACGGAATTAGTCTATGGAGTTGTGTGTAAAAGTTAAGCACCACACAATCAGGGCATCAGTGGTTCAGGATCGAGCCCCTCTCTCCATGCAGAACACCTGGGTTCCTTTCTACACTAGTGTAGCTCATGTGCACCACACTATATGTAAAAGTCAACTGATGAGAATCCTATGGTTTGCAGGGGTCTGATCTGCAATCAGTCATGAGGATGGTGCAGGACCAGGCAGTGTTCCATCCCTTGTTCATGGAGTCACTGGGAATTTTGGGTGAGTCAATGACAGATAACAAGAAGAACACGTAAAATTGCTTTGCTTAGCAGTCTTTTCTGGAGACATATCTTGACAATAGTTTGAATTATATCCACAATTATTGTTCTAGTCCATATTTCTCTCTTTCTTCAGCTCAACATGGCTATGAATATTTTCCGTGGACATAATCTATCTTTTCAAATGTATTGACATGTGTTTCCAAGTATATTTCTTTTAATATCGATAGTCTTATTTACCATGACTTTGTCTAGATTGCCAATTCTTATATTGTAAACTTGTCTATCACTCAGATTTGGTCTTTTTGTCTTATCCAGGATTTACTTATTTTATTCAACAGGCTGAGGTAAAATTTGAATTTACTTTCCTATTTGACTGATCTTTAAAATTTTCACATTTATGTGTTTTTCTCTTAGGTAATGTTATTTTTTGCTATTTATTTAACGTGCCTGCAGCAATAGACCCGTCAGGCCTACTTATACCCTGTTTGCAGCCGTTACGTATTGGGCTGCCAACCGCAGGGTCAGCCCTTGGAAACCACCAGCCATCGCCCTGAGAGCGATGTGGAGCTCTCTATTCCCATACAGAACTGCAATCTCGGAAACTCACGGAGGCAGTCTGTCCTGCCTTCCTCGGTCACTGTGAGTCAGCCTTGACTTGATGGAGTGAGCTTGAGTTTTGAGCTGTCATACGTCTTGACAAAGGAATATTATTAACTTATTCTATATTACATTATTGTTTTCTGAAATTTGTATTTGCACTTTGGTCCATGTGTTATTTACACTGACGTTTTCCCACAAATGTCTATCTTTTCATTCTTGATTTCCTGTTCATCACAGAAAATACTCTGTAAAATACATGTTTTGGGATTTTAATTTAGCCACTTGTCATCTTCCTTTTAGTAAAGTTTTCTTTTCCTGTCACAAATATTTTATAAGCACACAACCTCTACATCAAACAGATATTATAATTCTGGTATTTGTGTGATGAGAGGGAAATGATAGGTAGGTAGATAAGTAGCTAATAATTGACCATAACTATGTTTTTGTTATTGTTGTTATTAGATACCCCTGAGTCAACTCCTACCCTTAGCAAACCTATGCACAGCAGCATGAAATACTGCCCAGCCCTGCGCTATCCTTACCATCGGTCCTATGCCTCGGCCCACTGATGCAGCCATTGATGCAGCTGATATCTCTACATCAGTCCATTGATAGAGATAGAACTATATCAATTATCAGTGAAAAAAGTTGGACAAACTTAAGGGTCCTAATATAAGGCATAAATACACTACCAAACAAAATGAAAAGCACCTACACTGTAAGAGACAAAATAGATGACCTCCTAAAAATACAACATTTATGTATATCAAAAGACTTCATCAAAAGAGTAAACATAGAACCCAATCTGGGGTGGGTGGGGAGAGTGGATGGCTTAATTCAGAAAACTAGCACCTTAATAACAAAAATATGAATTAGCCAGTCAAAAAATGGAAAGAAGACATGAATAAACAATTCACTGAAGATAACATCAAGAGTCAACAGTCATACAGATAAATGCTTGAGATCATTACTGAAAAAACAAATACAAATTAAAACAATAAATAGTTACCATCCCACACTGACCCAATAGAAAAAAAATATTTTAAACAACAACAACAAAAAACCCAAAATATAAGAAGTACTAGAAAGGTGGTGAATAGATTACAGCACTCATTTTTTGCTGAATCTTATAACCGCTATGGACAACAGTATGACAATTCTTTAAATAAATGGGAATAGAAAAACCATATGACACTGCAATCTCTCGACTCAGTATATGCCCCATAAAAATAAAGCACAAAATATGAACTGATATAAGCACACCTATGTTTATCACAGTGTTATCTACAATCATGGAAGCAACCAAAAATCTCATCTGTGTTGGAATGAATAAAAAAACTGGTGCATACAGAAGAGAAACTATTATGCTTCTCTAAAAACAATGCTAAAACCATCAAACATCTCATGATATGGATACATTTGGAAGACATTGTGCAAAACAAAGTTGGTCAACCTCATAAAAACAAATAACACATGACACAATTATTATCAAGTAAATAGGGAAAACTAAGAAAAAGGATTTCACACCAAATGAAGCAGACATCTAAATCTATGGCTAGAGGTAGGAGGTCGAGGAATAGGGGGAGGGGGAGGAAACGAGGGAGGATGAGAGAAACAGACTAGGCCGTGCACATGGAGGTGTGTGCTGACTAGGAGCGTCGGCTGGGCAGCTGTGTTCTGTACGCTCTTTCCCTGGTGTGTGTTATACTCCACATATAAATGACGAAGAGAAAAGAGAAAGAAGGGGCACAACCTTGAACATCTTCCATTTTTTCTGCCCCATGAGATCTAAACCCTGGTCTGAGTGGTTACCAAAGGAGGAAAATGACATTGAAACTGAGTTCAATGCTATGGTAGCACAGGCGCCTGTTTCAAACAATTTTAAATATTTTTAAACAAAAAATACAATTGTTAGTTAAATAAATATAGGGAAACCAAAAACATTGATTCTAATTAATTAACTAAATGACATTGTATTTCTGTAATTTTGTATTTACTCATAGTAGAGTATAATCTGATGTCTCCTTCCATATATAATTTGAAATATAATTGAATAATATATGTCAATTATACTTTGCTTCTCCATATAACTCAATTTTGAAAAATATAGGAATAATATTAAGTCTCAGAATTTTGGTTCATGATAATCAGATCTTAAACTTAACCTTAACTTTTTAAAGTAGCAATCTGCAAGTATCAATTTTAATTATCTATCCCTTAAAAAAGCTCTAAATTTATTTTCTTTTTTTAAGGATAAAATTAGTGTCGCTCTATTGTTCAAATGTATGTTAAAGGCCTATGTAATCTAATTAGAACATCAAAAAGAAACTTAGAAGTTCTTCACTGGGTGTTTACTATCACCATTAATGACTGATGCAGACAAATACAGAATTTTCCATGCATCTCACAAAGGAATCATGGGCATCTGAGTATGAGCTCTGGAAGCACAATAGTTAAGAATTCATATGATAACCAAAATGGTAGGGATTCAAATCCAAAAGCCTCCATAGGACAAAAGAGCTTGCCTACTGCTCTCTTTAAGATTGCAGCCTAGGAAACCCTAGTACCAGTTCTCTTCTGTCTTATAGGTCCTTCTCTGCCTCAGAGTCAACGGACTATGTTGTACACAACTGCATACGCCAAAGTGTCCTCTCAAATTGCTTCTAGTTTCCATTAGCATCAAGATTATGTGTGGGACTGTCAACTGAAAGATCAGCAGTTTGAAACCACGAGCTGAAAGGAGTCAAAACTGATTCGATGGCAGGGCGTCTCTTTTTGGGTTTCGTTTGGTTTGGTACTATGAAACCAACAGCATGAACTGACAGGAATGATATACTGCCTTCACTTTCTAAAATAATAGATCATAGTTGAAACGTGAGCATAGATCATATACAAAATGGATATTCGTTAATTTGATTTATGCTGATGTCACTTTTTCAATGTTTAAAATAAGACCCTAGGATTTTAATGTTGGTTTTTTCATGATCAATTTATAGGCTCCAGGAATTCTGTGAATCCTAGAACTGCAGATAGCTGTTTGAGAAAACTGCTCTAAAGTAATAGTTATCATGTGTTGTTGCTAGTGTTAGGTGGCATAAAGTCAGTTCCAAACCGTGGCGACCCTATGCACAACAGAATGAAACATATCTAGTCCTGTATCACCCTCACAGTCCTTACTACGCTTGACCCCATCATTGTTGCCACTGTGTCAAACCATCTCATTATGGATCTTCCTCTTGACCTTCTACCAAGTATGATGTCCTACTCCAGGGACTGATCCATCCTGCTAACATGTGCAACATATATGGGATCAAATCTTGTCATGCTCACTTATTTTTTAAATAACTTTATTTGGGGCTTGTACAAATCTTATCACAATCCATCCATCAATCCACTGTGTCAAGTACATTTGTACATTTGTTGCCATCATCATTCTCAAAACATTTTCTTTCTATTTGAGCCCTTGGTATCAGCTCCTCATTGTTTTCCCCTCCCTCAGTCTCCCACACTGCCTCCCTCATGAACCCTTGATAATTCATAAATTATTATTTTTTCATGTCTTACACTGACCAAAGTCTCTCTTTGCCCACTTTTCTGGTGTCCGTCCCCCTGGGAGTGCATTATATGTAGATGATTGTGATCAGTTCCCCCTTTCTCCTCCCACCTTTTCCTTTACCCTCCTGGTATAGCTACTCTAATTATTGGCCCTGAGGGCTTTATCTGCCCTGGATTCCCTGTGTTTCTAGTTCCTATCTGTACCCGTGTACATCCTCTGATCTAGCCAGATTTTAAGGTAGAATTGGAATCATGATAGTGGTGGGGGTGGGGTGCAGGAAGCATTAAAGAACTAGAGGAAAGTTGTATGTTTCATCGGTGCTCTATTGCACTCTGACTGGCTCATCTAATCCACACGACCCTTCTCTAAGGGGATGTTCTTTGGGTCTCCACTCGACACTCCCCCTCATTCACAATGATCTGATTTTTTGCCATGCTTACTTTTAAGGAGCATTCTGGATATACTTTTCTTCAGACAGATTTGTGTGTTCTTCTTGAGGTCCCTAGTATATTCAATATTCTCCCCTAACATACTAATAATGAAAATCCATTGATTCTTCTCCTGGCCGTTTTCATTGTCCAGCTTTCCCATGCACATGAGGCGATTGAAAGTGCTATGGCTTAGGTCAAGTGCACAATAATCCTCAACGTTACATCATCACTCTTTGGGAATTTGAAAATGTATGGTTGAGTAAATGTTCCTAGTGCAATGTCGCTTCATTTCTTCACTGTTTTTCCTGGGGATGTTGATTGTGATCCAAGTAAAATGAAATCCCTGTCATCAGGCTTATTTCCATTTATCATGATTTGGTCATTGGTCCAGTTGTAAGAATGTTTGTTTTCTTTATGTTGAGATGTAATTCATCCTTTAGTCTGTAATCGTTCCTCTTCATTAATACATGTTTCAAGTATTATTCACTTTCAGCAGCGAGGTTGTGTTATCTGGACATTGCAAATTGAGAATAAACTGTCCTGTAATCCTGATGTCACTTCCTTCTGTATGTAGTGTAACTTCTAGGATTATTTACTCAGTTTACAGATGAAATAAGTATGATAAAAGGATACAACCTTTAAATACATTTTTCCTGATGTTTAAATCGCTCAGTGTTCCCTTGTTGTTTTTGAATAACTGCCTCTTGGTCCATGTGTAGGATCCACATCAGCACAATTAAGTGTTTTGTAACCCCTTCTTCACAGTTATCCATTATTAGTTATAATGAACATAATCAAATGCATTTGCAGAGTTAGCAAAGCACAGGTAAACATTTCAAGTACTCTTTGCTTCCGTCAGGATGCATCTAATATTAGTGATGACATCACTTATTCACATCCTTTTCTGAATCTGGCTTGAATTGCCCTACATAATAAATGATGTATCTATTATGCAACACTAAATTTTAGTCCATTTAAGCTTCATAATAACTAGAATGTCAACATTTATGCATTCCATTTAATTTTATGATATGTAATTTTCCTGGATTTGTACATTATAGATTCCATGATCAGAGCAAATAGATTGTTTATGGATGTTTAAAGCATTTTCTCCTCATTCTGAGTAATGTCACAACAGCAAATGAAGTCCCTGAAAGTTTGGATTGTCCATATCATTAAGGTAAACTCTAATTTAGGGGGGTTAATTCTTCCCCAATCTCATTATGAGTACCTTTCGGCCTGAAGGGATCATTTTCCGGCACTATATCAAATAATGTTCAACTGCTCATTTTCACTTTCCATTTTAGCATATGGTTTTCACCAGCCAATTTTTTAAAGAAGTGCAGTGCTAGGTCCCATTTTTCAGTGTTTCTTAGTTTGGAAGCTCCACAGAAACTTGACGACCATGAGTGACTACATTGAGGTTTTCAGTACTGTTGGAAAAGCTTCCAGCCCCGTAGGTCACCGGTAGATGGTTTCATCAGTGGAAAGGGAAGGTTCAAATGGCAGTGGTTAGAATAACTGGACACATTTTCAAAATACTGTGTCTTACCGTGGGACTATGATAGGGGATACTGCTTTTGGAAATTCCCTGCTAGGAGATTACATTGTTATTGCTGGTAGTCATTACACATTTGAAAACAAAAATATAAAAAATCACATAAAAACATAAAAAAAATTGGTGCTAAAGAATACCAATGATGTCTTCAATGTCAAAATCTTTAGTCAGGGAGGGAGCACTAGAACCTATTGTGATGATGGATATACAACTCTTGTTAAAAGTCACTTAATAATGGGTGTGTATGATGTATGAATTTTATGTCAAGAAAACTAATGAAAAAGGAACCAAAGTTGACCAGTGGTACCATGGGTAAAAGAATAAGAGTTTTTGCTTAGGAGACATTGAGTTTATGTTAATGGTGGAGGAATAATTTGAAAGAGGATATCAATAATGGCTGCATAATCAAGTATAATCAATGACACCAAAATATACATGCAGAAGGTGTTTAATTGGAGAATGTTTTGTCGTGTATATTTTTCCTAGGGATAAAAAAATAATAATTACACTAATAATGAGTACAAGAAAGAAGAAAATGTGCTCAAATTAACTGTGAAATGACTGTACAATATGCTGGATATGATTACACTATTGAATTATATGATATGGGAAAGAAGTGTCAATTAAATTGTTTTTCAAAAGGTTAAATAGTACTAAAAGTGACTTATTATGAAAAAAACACAGAACAAAATCTTTAGTTGATTGCAATCCATTAAATTGGAATCATGTGAATTTACCTACCTCTTTCTTCAAACTCTTTCTATCTATCCCCAAAACTTATGCTATTGCCTGGACTCTCATGTATATTCTTGACTGCTTCTAATCTTCTTTCACATGCTACTCTTCATCTGTGGGGATTTGACTGTATGGATCATAACAAACTATGGATCACTTGAAGAAGAATGGGATTTCCAGAACACTTCATTGTGCTCACGTGAAACTTGTACATGGACCAAGCGGCCATTGTGTGGGCAGCACAGAGAAATATGCCATGGTTTAAAACAAGAAAGGTGGTGTGCATCTGGGTTGTATCCTCTCACCACTAATTCAATCTGTATGCTGAGCAAATAATCAGAGAAGCTGGACTATATGATAAAAGAATGCAGCATCAGGATTGGAGAAAAGCTTTTAATAACCTATGATACACAAATGACACAAACTTGCTTGCTAAAAATAAGGAGAATTTGAAGCACTTGCTGATGAAGATCAAAGATAGCAGCCTTCAGTGTGGATTGCAACTCAATGTAACGGAAATCAAAGTCCTCACAATTGGATCAATGGGTAATATCATGATAAATGTAGAAAAGATTGAAGTTGTCAGATGTTTGTCTTGCTTAGATTCACAATCAATGCTCACAGAAGCAGCAGTCAAGAGATCAAACCCACATTGATTGGATAAAACTGGTGCGCAAGACTTTTATCTAAAAAAGGAATTTTTAAATTTCAAATATGTTCTTAAGGGATAGTATTTGTTATATGAACTATAGTTCTGACCACCAAACATCATGAGGTTTTAGAGAGATAAATAATAATATATAAGCGAGGGTCCTTTCCTGAAATAGTATCTGTCCTTATTAAGAAGTTTTCATATTGAATATAGATTGAAGATGGGCAGAGCTGGGTTGACCCACTCCTACTGACAGACCTCTCAACTTGAGATGGCAGTTGTCCTGAAGGGACATAGGAACATATATTCATAGATGTATGAATATTTAAGACGTGCCCTTTGATTCATAAAAAAATTTATACTTGAGAATAGATCCGGTGATACTTCTATATTAACTTAATATTTATGTTCTAGTCTTAGATTTACACCAACCAATTTTCTCTTGACTTTAGGTTCCTTACTAACAAAATGAATTGTTTTCTTTAGATCCAAATATTCAGTTTAGTTTAGGGTAGAGTACACTAAAGACACAATTTAATTCCTAAATATTGGTGGTCTAATACACACACACAAGATTTTTTCTCTGAGTCATAGGTTCAATACTGATCTGTAAGTATTCTGTAAGCTCTACTCAATCACTCAGTGATTTAGATGCTGGCAGTATCACTATCCTGAGACAACACCCTCTCAGGAGGAGGTGTCCAAGTCACCATGATCGGGGAAGATATTGATGTGAAGAGTTCATAGCTTGCAATTGCCTCCATTCAAAAAGGTCAAACCAATCCTGCAATGGTCAATTGGCCAGGACTACTGACATATCCAGATCTAATTTCAAGGATGGCTGAGAATCATACAAGAATACTGGAATATCTGATGATCATTTCTCTACCTGCCATTATCTTGGATTTTTCAATAGGGCTCAGAATGCCATTGTTCATTAATTCTGAACACTGCTCTTTACTGACTATGTTCTAAATGTTATACTTTACATATGTTAAAACTTAATACAACAATCCACTAGGCCAAAAAAAGTGTTCCATGGGGAGTATAAGGCAAACTTATTGGGGGGGGAGGGGTTTATAAGTTGTTTAAGTTGATGAATACAAAATTGATGCTACGAAATGTAAACCCTTACCTAACTCACAATAAAAAGGGTTAACATTTTTTAAAGAACCTGCTAGGCAATTTCATTCCAATTTTATAGATAGATGCCGTGCTTTGAGAATATAACTTTCCTATAAGTTAGAATATAACCATGAATTTTTTCATTAAGGAGTATTGGGGTTGAGTTCTGAATTCTGGACTGTTTAACTCAAGCAACTTTTACTGTTCCTTCATATCTCATTGCCTTTCATGAGTACCGTTGAAGGAAAATGGCTTTAAACAGTTATATTTTGGCAAAAGTAGGGAAAGGAACTTCAATTTGCTTTAATTGTGTTAAACTACCTAAAGGTAGCATCAATACTGTGTGCTCAGTACCATACTGAACTACAGTTAGAAACAAAGGCAGGTAGAGGCTTAGACATTTAAGAGCATATGATTCTATGAATATTAAGAGTTTAACAAATTTCAGCTTGATTTCCTTTCAACTGAGACCAAAAACTCATTCTTTCTAGGGATCCACTTTACCTATTTCCAATTGAAACTAAGGTTTTCATTATTTTATTAAGGCATTTGTAATTTTTTGTATAAATGGCACCTGTTTTCAAAATACTTAAGAATATTAATTAGCTTGTTTTTCAGCACAAGAGACAAAATCATGTTTTAAAAATACAATTGCCTTTTATAAACTGTTGTAATAAAGTTTATTTTACATATTTATTTTGAAGTAGTATACAAGCAAATGATAGCAATAAAATATGGGTGGATTTTTAAACAGATGCAATATTTTCAGTATCTCAGTATTTGAAAAACAGAGTTCACGTTATTTGACATATACTCTTTCTCATTTGTGAGACATGTCAGGAGCAACAAAAAGGCAGCCGATTCTCTAATTGTTGGTCACAGCATTAATAGTAAAGAAATCTTTGGGAGATTTTATTTTTTTCCCTTGCACATTTTACTCAATATTCTTATGCGAGCTGGAAATGCTTTTCCGTGATGTCAGGCACCAATGGAAAGGTGCTGAGTTAATCCATAAATGCCCTCTGGCGACAGTCTCCGAAAGTGCAACTCCTTTCCCCTCTTTATTCTCCATGCTCTGCTGTCTAAAATAATTCTATGTATTCGGACTCACAATTTTGACAAGAATAAACAAACACTGGTTTAGTGTTTTATCTGATCCAGTGACTCATATCGTTTTAAAATAAACTATGTTGTGTTTCGAAATTTAAAAAGAAAAAGAACTTGTGAGAATGCAAATGCCTAATCATTGAGAAGTCCTTGGAAAGATCCCCTCAGGCCATCACCTAACACCTCCTTGAGGGTCAGAGTGGGATCACAGCACAATTCCCAGTGTAAGAGTTAAAGGCATATATATATATATATATATATATATATAACTATTATATATAACTAATATATAATATATATATATATATATTCAGTTAGGTTATAATTTTCCTTCATAATTTATTGATAATCTTAAACTAGTTTTCATCTCATTTTGATTCTATGGTTATCTTCCAAGTTCCTTCAAAACAGATATTATAATTCCCGTTTTTAATTAAATAGCTAAATGGGTGGCAGTTTTATGTCCAGGGTAAAAAGAGCACACCTGAATGTCTCGCTTATCCTGACTATCAGACCCGGAATCCTCACCGTACGTACCCACGCCTCACCTGCCCCTGCGCTTACACGTACCTGGATTCAGAAATCAGACGGCAACAAAACTTTCCTGAGGACAAGTGCCAGGTTTTTAAGAAAATTTGTTTCCTAAAGTTTGCTTTAGACCAAGAAGTCCTAAATTTAATTTTAAACTTGAAAATAACAGCAAGGGTTATTTTCCCCTAACATTTAGTTTGGAACAGCTTTTAGTAAAAAATAATGCATGCGTTTTCTATCTTTTTTCTTTTTCTTTTTTTAAAGATCATTTTATTGGGGCCTCTTATAGCCTAGTGGGTTACGTGTTGGAGTGCTAACCCCAAGGTGAGCAGTATGAAACTACCAGCTGCTCTGTGGGTGAAGGAGGAGGCTTTCTACTCCCATACAGAAGTTATAGTCTTAGAAACCCACAGGGCAGTTATGTCCCCCAATAGGGTCTATAAGATCGGCATTGACTCCATGACAGTGAGTTTGAGTGCCACAATTATGAGAAGTCAAGGACATAATCTTTGGCAAGAGATAGATCTGGGAAGTGGCCATACTTTAGTCTTATTTATGACCCCAGTGGAAAATCTCGATCCACATGGAGTACTATTCAGCCATCGAGGGAAATGAAGTCTTCAAACCAGCTCCAATATGGGTGAACCTTGAAAACACTATTCATTTTCTTGTTAAAGAGATGTGATACGATGCCATACTTTAATATTAGCCCAACCTGTGTTTGCACCAATTATTTAATTTGTACAAAACGTATTGGATCAAATAGAGCGTCTCCTTAGGGGATCTGAGCCTGTAAATATTTATGAGAGGTAGAATGCCTCATTTTTTGCCTGGAGAAGCTGGTGGGTTTGAACTGCTGAGCTAACAGCCTAACACACAACCCTCTGTTCTCCTAGAGCTCCTCTTTATGGTCACGGCACAGGAGAAGGATAAGAAAATCCAATTATGTGAATTTTCCTTACACTTCCATTCTTAACTTAAATCATTTTTTAACTTAATTCTCATGCTATTAAAACCTGTAAAAAGGATTCATCACTTTTTCCTGATTTGGTAAAATTTTGAACATATGAAATCTATCATCATTAGCTAGATATGAGAGCGGTGCAGCCTGTGCCGACCAGGGACCAGGCTAGAACTCAGAGACAGCCTTGATGCAGGACAATCATGATAGTAGAGAAGCAGATGCTTGTCGCTTTTATACCCAGGAAAGAAACATTGGATGCAGTGAAATACTGAATATGCCACAAGGGTGACAATGGACACAATGCGTTCCGGAGCGGTACCATTGTAATGTGATTTTCAATTTTGGAATCTCTTATAATTAACCATATCGTTTGATTACATAAGCATGTTGAATTTCAAAGCAGGACACTCTATTTCATTTGTTATGGTATCTGTCAAGTATGATATTTAAATAAATTGTCTACTTCCCCAAAATCACATAACACTATCTTTGGCCCCACTTCCCATAATCAATATACCACCATTCTAATTTCTTTAACTTTTTTTTGCAGTTTCAAGTTGATTAACTATACATTCAAGATGTGTGGCTAATTACTAGTAATTGTCATGAAAAAGTTAGAAACAAAAAGAAGTCAGGTCGTTGGAAAATTTGGCCTTGGTGACAGAAACACCAGAGGTGCCATGATTGAACTTTGTCAGACAATCAGACAATGGTTTATTAATGGCAAAACACCAACATACACAGCATCTATATATGTGGACCACCCAAGAATGCATTACATCTATGGAAAGATACGGGATTATCAGTGAGAACAGGACAAGGGCCTGCCTATGGAACTGACCATTGATTACTCATATGCAAGTTCAAATTGAGGCAGAAGAAAATTAAAACACATGCTAGTTCAAATTGAGGCAGAAGAAAATTAAGACACATGCAAGTTCAAATTGAGGCAAACCTGATTAGAGAAACCACCTCAAGAATATGTTTGATGTATTAAACTTAAATGATTGAAGATCAGAAAAGGTGTGGGATTACAGCTAGGATATTATAAATGAAGGTAACAAGAAGAAAAGATAAGACCAAAATGAATGTCAGGAGAGACTTTGAAACTTGCTCTTGAATGTAGAGAACCTAGCGGATATGAAGCAAGGATGAAATAAAAGAGCTGAATGGAAGATCACAAAGGACCACTGGAAAAGACAGAGAATTATGAAATGTGCAGACTTACAGTTAGAAAAACAAAATTAAGAACACACTTGGCATTGCTCAAGCTCCAAGAACTGAAGAATAAATTTCCCGCCTTGAGTTGAAATATTTAAGGAATCTATGGGCAAGACGTTGAATGACAGGAAGCATCCAAAGACGATGAAAGGAATACAGAGTCACTGTACTAAAAATATTTTGATGCCACTCAACCATTTAAAATGGAACATGTAACCCAGGACCTAAGACAATGAAGGAAAAAAAATCCAAGTTGGTTTATGGTATTGTCAAAAAGCAACAGAAATATTTCAACAGAAGGATACACTGCTGGAAGTACTTGCTTTGTTATGCAAAGAATTGTGGAAGACAGCTACCTGTCCACCTGATTGGAAGAGATCAATATTTTTGCCCTTTCCAAAGAAATATGAGCCAACAGAATGCAGAACTTATTGAAGAATATCATTAATGTCACATGCAAGTGACATTTTGCGAAACAAAAGTAAAAATGTGTTGTAGTCCTTACATACAGAACTGCAAGAAATAAATTATGGTAAAAAATGGCTGGGGGCTATCATTACTGGTGTCGTCTGGATCTTGGCTGGAAGCTGAGTAACAGAAAAAGGTTTTCTCATGTTTTATTGACTTTTCAAAATATCCAGTTGTGTGGATCATAAGAATTGATGAATAGCACTTGTGAAGAATGGAAATTCCGGAACACTTAACTGTGTTTATGAGGAACCTTTAAGGATAGCAAGGGACAGTCATTGGAACAGAAAATGTGGTACTGAGTGGTTTAAAATCAGGAAAGGTATGCACCCTTTCACTATATGTATTCAATCGGAATGCTAAGAAAATAATCCAAAAAAGTAGATTGTGTGAAGAATACAGCATGGGGATTGAAGGAAGACTCTCTTAACAGTTTGTAATCTGGAGTTGATACATTTCTTGTTGCAAGTGAAGAGGATGGGAAACACTTACTGATGAAGATAAAAGACTACAAACTCCAGTACGGCTGACATCTGGACATCCTCACGGTTGAACAAATAAGCAACACCATGCTAAACAAAGAAGAGATGGAAGTTACCAAATATTTCGTTGAATCCACACTCAATACCTGGGGAAGCAGCAGACATTAATGCATTGCACTGGACCAATCTGCTGCAAAAGACCTCTTTAAAGTATTCAAAAGCAAAGATGTCACGGAGGACTACGGTGCACCTGATCCAACCTATGGTAATTTCAGTCATCCAATAGGAGTACAAACACTGGACAATGATTAAAGGTGACTGGAGAAGAATTTATTCATTTGAATTGTGATAGTCTTGAAGAATATTGAGTATTATATGGACTACCAGAAGGAAGTATATTTCGAATGTTCCTTAGGAGAGAGGAGAGCAAGACTTCATCTCATGTGTTTGGGACATGTTACCAGGAGGGACCAGTCCGTGGAGAAGAAGATCATGCTTGATGAAATAGATATACTGTTAAAACAAACAAAAAAGGGATGGCTCTCAATGATATGGAATAGCACCGTGGCTGCAACCATGGGCTCTAGCATAGCAATGATTTTGAGGATGGCGCAGGATTTGGCAGTGTTTCCTTCTGTTGCACATAGGGCCACTATGAGTCCTAACCAACTTGATGGCATCTCACAATAGATAATCATACTTCCTACCATACAGTGTGAATCTCCCCACTTCTCTACACCTTTATCATCCCCACTCAAGTTGGTGCTGATCTTTTATCTGGACTACCACCAAAGCTCCAATTTATATTTCTGAACACTCTGTGTCTCCACCAGCACACACTGAATTCTGCCTCCAAACCACAGCTATAATTACCATTTGAAAAAACGAATATGATGAAATAATGCCAAAATTTGAACTCTTCCCTTATTTTCTAGCACTCAATGATAAAATTGCTAATTCTGACTGTACACGAAACCTCTTCATAAATTTCCCTATTTATTTCTATCTCCGTTTTTCTTCAATCACACTAGCCTTTTATGGATTCCCAAACACCTTAAAATAGTTTTCTTTTAGAGATTTCCCACACAAGTTTTTTTTTTTTATCTACCACCTTTGCTTAATTAATACCTACTAGTCTTTCTGATTTCAGCTAAACATCACCTCTACTAGTTAGAATGAACTGTGCTAACTCTGGTTGTGGTTAGGTGCCTTTGAGTCAGTTGCAACACACAGTGACCCCGTCCATGTACAGCAGAAGGAAAAATATTTACATACGTTTATACATAATCATTTATTTATTTATCCAACAAGCATGCACTGGGTAAATATCATGTGCTAGGCATTCATCAACTTTGTTGTTGTTAGGTGTGTTAGTCTGGGTACTTTAGAGAAACAAATCCACAGAAACTCATGTATAAGAGAGAGTTTTATATAAAGGTTATGTGCATATAAAGAAAACATCCCAACCCAGTGCTGCCCAAGCCCACAAGTCCAACATCAACTCACTAACCCATATGTCCGACACCAATCCACCAAGTCCTCCATCTCACAAAATGACACACTATGATGCCAACTGCAGGAGGAAAGGCAAGTCAGTGAATGTGTAAGCATCTCAGCGCTGGCAGGGGTCTCCACACGGCTGCTCCAGCACCCAGGTTGCATCGGGGTAGGTCCATGCAGCTTCTCCTCAGGAATGTCTCCCAAGAAGTGAGCTTTCCCAGCTGAAGCACGGAACTGGCTAAGGCAGCTGCACTCTGGTCTGAGCATCACAAAGCAGGAGACCCGAGAACTAGAAAGGCGAGGCTCCCTGAGCCATTTATCTCTCCGCCCTTCAATTAACCCCACATGTGTTTATCGGCCAGGTTGGCACAATAAACTAACTACCTCAGTAGGTGCTGAGGAGGCCTCTCTGACTCATAGCAAACCTGTGTGCAACAGAAGGAAGCACCATCCAGTCCTGCCCCGTCCTCACAATGGTTCTTATGTTTGAACCCATTGTTGCAGCCACTGTGTCAATCCATCTTGTCTAGGAGTTGCATCTTTTTCACTGTCCCTCCATTTTGCTCAGCATAATGTTCTTTCCAAAGGACTGATCTCTCATGACAGCATGCCCAAATTCCTTGAGATAAAGTCTCACCATCCTGCTTCTAAGGAGCAATCTGGTCGTACTTCCTCCAAGAGAGATTTGTATGTTCTTTTGGCAGACCATGATATATTCTATGTTCTTCACCAGCGCCATAGTTCACATGAATAAATTCTTCTTTGGTCTTCCCTATTCAATATCCACAGTGCTACCACAAGAAGAAGTATAAAGCCTATGCTATAATTCAACATACTTCTGCATTAAGCTGCTAACCACGAGGTCATTATTTCAAACCCATAAGCTGTTACATGGTAGAAATATTGGGCTGTTTACTCCTGTAAAGATTTTAAAGTCTGGAACCCACTCTGTCCTACAGTGTTGATATGAATCAACTCTATGGCAGTGAGTCTGGTTTGTTTCCTCAAAAAAACCAAATACTAGTTTGCATTTCTATGTTTATTTGATGGTCAGTTGGTATTAGTTAGTGGCTTCTCTAGAGTGCAAGCTGTTAGAAGCTATGACTACCTGCTCACCACCATAATTGGTGGAAAGGAGACCTGGTAGATGAGTAGGTTAAGGAATCAGTTGCTAACAGTTAGGTTGGTTTTTCAAGCTCACTAGTTGCTTTCTGGGAGAAGATGAGACAATTGGCTACCCTAAAGATTTACATCTTAGAAATCCTTAGGAGAAATTTTACTCTATTCTATAGGTAGCTATGAATCTGAATCAACTCCATGGTAGTGATTATTTTGGTTTATAATTTAGGTATTTCTTCTCTAGTCCTATTTTGAATTCCTTCCAAGTAAGAGACTTCAATAAGAATGAACCAATTAATCTTAGAATAAATACAATGAGATTAATCCTTAGAACAGGGGAGGGAAACCTTATCTCACTTACTTTGAATGTGTCATAAGGACAAACCAATTGCTAGATGAGGTGACCTATTTCTGCTTTTGCTATATTTGCTACTTGCTATTGTTAGGCATCTTTTGAGTCAGTTCCAACTCATTGTGACTCTGAAATAAAACAAAACTCTGCCCAGGACTGTCATTCTCACAATCGTTGTGTTTGAGCTCATTGCTGTAGCCCTGTGTTAATCCATCTAGCTGAAGGTCTTCCTCTTTTTGACTGACCTTCTACTTTACCAAATATGATTCCCTTTCCCAGGGACTGGACTCTTCTGACATGTCTAAAGGATGTGAGATGATGTCTCACCATGCTTGCCTCTAAGGAGCATTCTGTCCCTACTTCTTCCAGGACAGGTTTGTCTGTTCTTCCGGCAGTCTGTGGTACTTAGAATATTCTTCACCAACACCATAGTTGAAATGCATCAGTTCTTCTGTGGTCTTCTTTATTCATTGTCTAACTTTCACATGCATATGGGTGATTGAAAATGCCATTTGGGGTCAGGCACAGCTTAGTCCTTAAGCTGACTTCTTCTCTTCAATACTTGAGAGGCCAGTGTAATACATTATTTGATTTCTTAACAGGTAGTTGTTGAATGCATCAAATATTTGTTGTTTCTCTCTACTAAACAAATCATTTTATTTTAAAGTGTTCTTCTAAACAAGCATGTTTTTTATTTGTCTTATTCTACCCAATTCCAAATAGACTGACTATACAAGTCAAATAACTAAGCTGCTTAATCCAATGGTGCCACATATTGGCCCTTCTCTGATGCACATATTTCTCTCCATTATATTTCTTCCTCCTCGGAGAAAAATTAAGCCCCAAATGCATTTTCTCCACCTATCATCCCTCTCCCCAAGAATAAACACATAACTAAATCTATGTCTTATGTGTGCACACATATCTTCCTTTCTTTTTTCTCTTGTACCTTTTGTTCAGTCATGCAAGATCTACTAGTGTTTGACCCTTCTGTCTTTTATTTCTTCCATTCTCTTCCTCCTTTTCCTCTCTCTTAAGATCTAACTCTTTATTCTTATCATTCACTATTACGTTATTGCATTATTTCTATGGAAAACCCAATATAAATTCTAGTAATCTACTGTTGAATTTTACCTCAAAGTGATCTGCATTATGAAACTTTCTGGAAGATATTGATGTGTCTAGTTCATCACTGATTAGTTTCTATATTGTTTGATATGTGGGGTTCCTCGAGTTGAATTTTTTAAAACATGGAAAATATACTTTCTTCATAATACAAAATGCCATCTTTAAATCTTTTTATTTTAAATTGATGGAATAATAAATAAAACGTTTCTTTGAGACAAAAAAGTTGCTGTGTTTTTGTCCCATTGGCTTCCTGATTATGTCTAAAACTCAACAATGTTGATAATACATATTTGGCATATGTTTTACAGGTAAACTTAGAAGAAAAACTTTTGAAAACATATAATCTCAATTAATTACCCTATAATCAATATTCTATTCTTGTGCCTAAGTGCTATTATAGTCTTTGAAATATTTTATTGTAACCTAACAACAGGAATTTCAAAGAAAGAAAGAAAGGTGAAGGATAAATTTTATAATTTTCTACATAAACCTATTTTGTTTTCTTATTCTAGCAATATAATATTTAATTTTGCAAGTTTAGCATTATAATTATAAATGTAACTGTATCTAGAAATAATCTAAACCAGAAGAACATGTTGAATTACTAGATATTTTTAGTTTTGATCTTGAATAAATTATTTATTTTTTCTAGACTAACATATAAAATTGAACAAATTAGTAAATTATGTAGAAACTTTCCAGGATATTTTTCAGAACCTAGGTTATTTGATGGGTAGGAAAGAATTTTTTGAGGGTCTCTGAGGAGGGGAAAAAAGCCTGTCAGCCAGCATGGCTGGCCTGTTATTTTCTTCCTGTCCCCACTGTGAAACACTCACTCTTAGGCATTTCTGTGCAAGAATTACCAGGGAAATTCTTCAAGGGGCAGAACTTCAGCACAGGTAGCAAAGGGTCCTGAAAAATGCACTCCCAAACTATTGCAAGGACTCTGCGTTGGCTCTGCTTAAACCTCCATTTTCACTCTCATGCTCTGTCTCATTGCCCCTGAGAGATTTCATAAGCATAATTCTTTATGGGTTCAGGGGCAGAGGTCTCAGGAAGCCTCTCCTCTGAAGATACTTCCTGCTTCTATGGGACGTGGTGTGTTGTCACCCTACCTATATGAGATACCTCTGCTAACATCTCTTTTAAGAGGAGCAAGCTCTTCCAGGTGGAGATGCTGTATTTGAGGCTGTGAGTCATTGGTAGGAACTAGATAGCAATCTAGGTCTTCTGTATCAATTGGGCCGTTCTAGAAAATTCTCCCAATAGTCACACACAAAAGTTATCCTAGGGGAAATTCTTAATTATGATGAGATAGGAGGAAAAAGGTAAAGAAGAGATTGACATCCTTCAATGTTATGCTTGTCTAAGAACAATACTAAAATCATATATTATTCAACATTTGTTTCTCTTCTACTTCACTCTTAAATAGATTCTTACTTTAATTTTTATTATAAAATCAAACCCAGGGACAAGGGAACAACAAGTGATCCAAAATCAGTGATGAAGATGGTGTAAGAAGCCTGGAAGGGCTTGTTCAAGGGTAATGTAACCGAGAGGAATTATTGAAAACCAAATGAAGGCTGGGCATGATAGTGGGACAAAAGGAAAGTAAAAGGAAATAGAGGAAAGAACTAGGAGGCAAAGGATATTTATAGAGGTCTAAATGCAGGTATGTATATATGTAAATATATTTATATATGATGATGGGGAAATAGATCTATGTGCATATATTTATAGGTTTAGTATTAAGGTAGCAGATTGACATTGTGCCTCCACTCAAGTACTCCCTCAATGCAAGAACACTCAGTCCTATTAACCTCACATTCCATGCTGTTCACCTTCCGAACATGATTGCTGAAGATAAATGGGTGCATAAGCAAATGTGGTGATGAAAGCTGATGGTGCCCGGCTATCAAAAGATATAGTGTCTGGGGTCTTAAAGGCTTGAAGGTAAACAAGCGGCCATCTAGCTCAGAAACAACAAAGCCTACATGGAAGAAGCTCACCAGCCTGTGATCACAAGGTGTCGAAGGGATCAGGTATCAAGCATCAAAGAACCAAAAAATCATATCATTGTGAATGTGGGGGAGTGCAGAGTGGGGACCCAAAGCCCATCTGTAGGCAACTGGAAATCCACTTACAGAAGGGTCATGTGGAGGAGATGAGCCAGTCAGGGTGCAGTGTAGCAACAATGAAACATAACTTTCCTCTAGTTCTTTAAATATTCCTTCCCTCCTACCCATTGTCATGATCCCAATTCTACCTTAAAAATCCATCTAGACCAGAGGATTTACACTGGTACAGATAGGAACTGGAAAAACAGGGAATCTAAGGCAGATGAACCCTTGAAGACCAGTGGTGAGGGTGGCAATACCAGGAGGGTGGAGGGAAGGTAGGGTGGAAAGGGGGAACCGATTACAAGGATCTACATCTAACCCCCTCCCTGGGTAACAGACAACAGAAAAGTGGTTGAAGGGAGACATCGGACAGTGTAAGACATGAAAAAATAATAATTTATAAATTATCAAGAGCTCGTGACGGATGGGGTGGGAACAGGGAGGGAGGGGGAAATGAGGAGCTGCTACCAAGGGTTCAAGTAGAAAGAAAATGTTTTGGGAATGATGAGGGCAACAAATGTACAAATGTGCTTGACACAATGTGTGTATGTATGGATTGTGATGAGTTGTACGAGCCCCCAATAAAATGATTTTAAAAAAACAAACAATCAGGAAATAGTTGTTTGGACTAGCAGGATGAAATTAAAGGACAAAGAAAGAAAACGGCTTTTTTTCTACATATTCTACCTCTGAGAATACTTTTAGACAACATTTCTTAAATTTGCATGTGTGTCCATGCCCAAGTGTGGTGTGGGAGGCGGGGGTGGCGGGGCGGGGGTTGTGGGGGTGGATGTGCGTACCTCAAATTCTTTAAGCACATTGTTTATCTATGCTTTTTTTTAGGATTTGTCCTAGCTACTTGTGTAATTTAGTAATCATAAATGAATATTTTAAAGAATACTGATATGCACTAATAATAAGAAAATGTATATAAAATTTTATAAATGTTAAAATTAACTATATTTAAATTATTTTATGAATGTAATTACTTGGCTACTCTAGCATAATATATGCCATTGCATATTCCTTAGAGTCATTATATATAGTTAAAAATGGTCTGTTGGTTTGTTGTGCTTTGATAGTTTATGTGTTGCTGTGATGCTATATCACTGGTGGTTAGAATACCAGCAGGGTTACCTATAGTGAACTGGTTTCAACAGAGCTTCCAAACTAAGAATAGACTCTGAAGAATAAGAAATGGTCCACTTTGTAGGAATTAGCCACTTAAATCCTTATGAAATGAATCAAAATATTGTCGGAAACACCTGATGGAAACCATTGTCGGAGATGGTGCCAGAAGTGGTGCCCCTCAGGTTGGGAGGCAATAAAACGTGACCAAGGAAGAGCTGCCTGCCCAAAGTCTGCCATAATCAGGATGGAGTAAAGCCCACAGTAAGAAAGCCCTGGGACCTTCATTTGCTTATGAGTCACAGCTCAAAAAGAGAAGAAATAGCTGCAAACATCAACTAATAATCTGAATTTGTGATGTAAGAAGTGTGACTCTGGGAAAAGTAGAAGTTGTCAATAATGACATTGAACACCTAACAATTGACATTGTAGGCATTAGTGAGCTGAAACGGACTGGCTTAGATAGGATGAATCTGAAAATCTTATGGTGTACTATGAAACAGATAATCAATTGCTCATATGTAAGATCTTGGCTGAAAGCAGAGAATACCAAAAAAATGTTTTTGTGTATTTTATTGACATGTTATGTCATTCCACTCTGTGAATCATATTAGTTTCAGAGGGATGGGAATTCTAGAACACTTCATTGTGCTCATGGGGAAATGGTTCATGAGTGAAGGGGCAGTTGTGTAAACAAAACAAGGGAATACTGGATGCTTTAAAACAAAACTAGGGTGTCTTGGGTGGTGTGCTGTCATTGTGCTTATTATATCTGTGTAAAAATAAGAAGAAACGGGCATCAGAAGTGGAGGAAGGCTTAATAACAACCTGCAGTTTGCATGCAGTTGACAGAAACTTGCTTGCTGCAAGTGAGAGGAACTTGAGAAGCACTTGGTGATGATCAAGGATGGTATCCTTCGGTAGAGATTATAATTCAATGTAAAGAACACAAAACCCTCAACTCCCAACCAATAACACCATGATAAAAGGAGAAAAGATTAACGTTATCTAGAATTTCACCTTGCTTGGATTCACTATCAGTGCTCTTGAAAGCAGGAATAAAGACGCGTTGCATTGGTTAAATCTGCTGCACAATGCCTCTTTAAAGTGTTGGAATCAAGGATGTCACTTAGAGGAGCCTGACACAAGCCGTGGTATTTTCCATCGCCTCATATGCATGTGAAAGTCGGGCACTGAAAAAGGAAGACTGACGAAGAATCCATGCAGATTAAGTGCCAATTTAGGGTAATGTCATTCTTAGGCTGAGTAGTAAACCATAAATTAGTACTTGATGAGGAAGAAAAAATATTACCCTTATGAAGAATGAGTATGCCCCCAAATTATGTTATCTTTTCCAACAAAAGGAAGAAAAGTTGTTTGCTTTATAAACATTAATCTTTCAAAAGTCAGAGTACTCAGCTTTCACGATAATTGGGGCTATAGGTCCAGACATTACTCTTAGGCCAAATATGGAATGTTTTTTTACTGTGTTGAGTGATATAACAGTTATTTTTCAAATTTTTAACATGAGAAGTTTAATAGAAAGAGTATGAAAAATGACCAGTTATATAACTCTGATAATACTTGGACAGATTTTCTAGCATATGAGTCACAATTTTCTTTTCCTGGTGGTGTAGTGGTTACACATTGGACTACTAACTCCAAGGTCAGTCGTTCAAAACCATCAGCCATTCCTAAGGAGAGAGATAAGGTTACAGTAAACATTTTCAGTTTTAGAAATGCACAGGGGCAGTTCTACCCTGTCTTATAGGTTGCTATGAATTGGAATTGAATAGATAGCAGTGAGATTTGTTTGTTTGCTTGCTTGTTTAATTGACTAACACATGACCAGTTGTTATCCTTTTACAAATTATGCAAATATCATCGTGTCTTAAAGATGAAAAGGCCCAGTTCAGACATGGTTGCCTTGGTGTATCCTCCTTATTTCTGAGCAGATTCCTTGATCTTCTCTGTATATTTTTTAGGAATAACTTTTGATCAATAACTTTATTAAGTTTATGTAATCTCAATGAATTAACAACTAAGAAAGCAGTGTGCCAATATGGTTTTGGTAGAAAGAGATGCTTTATCAGTCTACAGAGTTTTCCAGTAAAAAAATACAAATATGATACTACATATTTTATATTCTACTTTCTCCCTTCCTCCCATGTTGCTTTCTTCCCTCTCTTCCTTCCTTCCTTCCTGCTGCCTTCGATGTCCCTTCTCTTTCGAGTAATAATATTTTCTTTGTATCTCAGAGGAAAAACGCAAAACAAACAATGCAAAGCTTGTTGAATTTACTAGGACAAAAGATTCATAAATTAAAAGTCCAGCATTCAGATATGATTAATTCCTCCATATTTCACAGTTATGCTGAGGTGTTTATCAGTATAAAAAAATTCAAAAGAGA
>NW_022103915.1:77484672-77553211 GCF_000313985.2 Echinops telfairi | reverse complement strand
GGGCATTAAAGAACTAGAGGAAAGTTATATGTTTCATCGTTGCTACCCTGCATCCTGATTGGCTGGTCTCCTCCCCACAACCCCTTAGTAAGGGGGTGTTCAGTTGCCCACCGATGGGCTTTGAGTCTCCACCCTGCACTCAACCACCTTCACAATGATATGATTTTTTGTTCTTGGATGCTTGATACCTGATCCCTTCGACAGCTCGTGGTCACACATGCTGTTATGCTTCTTCCATGTGGGCTCTGTTGCTTCTGAGCCAGTTGGCTGCTTATTTATCCCCAAGCCTTCAAGACCCCAGACGCTACATCTTTTGATAGCCTGGCACCATCAGCTAAAACTTTTATGAAACTAATTTGAACAGTCTTAATGTCAACTTTGGAAAAAACTCTGTTTCCAACATGTTCTTTTAAAGTTCACTTAAAGAAACATATGAGATAATTCTCTTGTGTCCACTATTTCTAAATAAAGCATTTTTACATTCTAATTATGTCCATAAAAATTTGGGTCATCAGTGTAAACAAAACTGTTTATAAAAAATGTGGGTCAAACATCCTCCTGTCCCATGAGTTAAGTTTAGAAAATTATATCCCAGAACTAAATTCTTTAGACTATTATAATCACTGAAAGAATTACAAATAAGCTCACAGCCCACAAATATGTGTGCATTAAATTTTAAAATACTGTCTATGACATTGGTTCATCTTCCTCACTCGTTAGAAAATATCATTCACCTAATGAATAATAAGTAGGAACATCTTAAGACTGGATCTGACTACTCCCAGAAAACAGTGCAGCCTAAATCCCATCACTATCCTGACATAGACATAATTTTGACTCTATTCTCATAATATATTAGACCACTTTCTTCTTTGGGTTAGCCAGTTAAATATTAATAATATAATATTGTATGTCCATGTTAGATAAATGACACCAACGACAAATTCTATCTCAGCTTAAGTGATCTTTTGAAAACACAAACAAAATTTTAAATCTCATAAAATGTTCTTAATACATAAAATTAATTTATCATAATATTATGACAAAATGTAAAATCTTATTTAAATGTGATACTATGTCTAATTCAGAAACAAGCCCTGGTGGTCTAGTGATTACACATGGATCTGTGATCCGCGTGGTCGGCAGTTCAAAAGCACCAGCAGCTCTGTGGGAGAAAGACTGAACTTTCTATTCCCATAAACAGTTACAGTCTCGGAAACCCACAGGGGGCTTGCTATGAGTCAGCATTGACATAATGACGGTGAGAGACAAGACACATACGCAAAATGTTTCACTTCATGGAGGAAAGAGAGTTTTAACCATTGGACAAATTTGAGTTCCCTTCAAAGACTTTGGACAAATTCTGAGATTCCAGTTTGCAGAAGGCTATGGATGACAATGGGAGCCCAAGTTACCTTTGTGTGAACTGCATAGGAAATAAGCCTCTGGTGATCTCCCTTTATCCAGAATAGGTGGATGTGGGGAAAGTAGTTAGTAAACTGAGTGCATTGCAGAGAAAGGTATACAAGATCAAAGGGATAACCTTGACTTGAACAGTTAGAAGTGTCGGTTGATCCTCCCCTCGATGCATGCTGGACTTGATCTGATTTTCAAGTGTTCCTGTACCTTTGTTTAGTTTTGTTTGTGTTTGTTCAGATTAGGGTGCATCTCAGAGGTGTTTGCCATTTAGGGTCACTCTCTTTTAAGTTGTGTTAGATGTTTTTCTGTTTTTTGGTCTATGAAACCCATGATTGATGAAGCTAGAGGGGCAGCAAGAAAAACAGTGGTTTTGAGGGTGGGGTACAGTGATGGTGATGGTGGCGTGGGAGGAGTCCAGAAAAGGAAAAAGAATGTTTGGAAACTGATAGCAATTGTACAATACTGTTTGACTCGATTAAACTGTGGAATCATATGTTATATATATTAAGTCTGAATTAATAATAATTTTTCAATTTTTCTTTAGCCAACTTTTTGGTTGAATTATGTATCTTGGTGAAATAAATATTAAAGAAACGTAAATGTGAATCTAAGATTATTTAATCCTTCTTTCTACATTGACATTCCTAGATGCTCTAATCTTAAAATTCAAAGGTTTAAGAGATCATTTCATGTTGCCACTTACCCAATAACTTAGAAAATGTGCTTTGCATTAAATATCATTGTAGCATTACTCCATAAAAGGTTAATCCAATAAACTAAGTCTGATGAGCTGTTGTTAGATTTTGAATGCTTACTTTCAGCACTTTATATTCAAAATATTCCAATCATAAAAGTATGTATCTTATAATTTTTGTATGTAACAAGAGGATTGGTATGATTCCAATTATATATGTAATGTTCATCTATTTATTCAAGAAATTTTTTTTATAGAGCACTTATTACTCACCATAAACCCAACTAGTGTCATCAAGTGGATGCCGATCCATATCGACCCCATAGGTTAGGGTAGAACTGCCTCTGTGAGTTTCCACATCTGTCACTCATTTAGTGGAATAGAAAGAAAGCCCTATCTTTCTCCTGGGGAGCAAGTGGGGATTTGAAACTGCTGCCTTTGCAGCTAGTAAATATTCCAACACGCAGCCCCTCCGCCCCCAGAGCTCCTTTTATTACCTTCCATACTGACTTTTCAATATAAAAATGTAAGTCAAAAAGTATTGCTACAGGGGCATGATGATCTTTACTAAACAAAATATCAGAATGTGAAATTACTATTCCTCGACAGAACTTCCATCTAAGTCTGGGCACTTCCAAAAGCTGTTTTTCCACCTCTCATCTATTTAAAAGAATTCTGCTCTGTGGTTTACACTATGGCAGAACAGCAGTTTGAGCATCTTCTAGGAACTCAAATCATGCTCCTCTTAGTGTTCCTTGAGTTTGGGGTACAAAAAGAAGTCTAAAGTGGCAGCATCAGTGTTGGAGAGTGAATGGGGCAAAGCTTCCCAACCAATTCCTCAAAGAATGAGCAGGTGCATTGGGATGGGGGGAAACAATCCTCGGTGTAACTTCCCTGGCCTTTTTTGATAGATGCTGTAGTTTTCTATTTTCTTAAAACTTCTTCATAATAAGCCTCGGTGGTCTTTCTGTGTCCTTTGTGAAAACTCATAAAGATTATCCTTTGGAAACGACGAAAACAGCTGAATTGAACTGGCCCAGCAGATCCCCTGGGAACCCACTGTTTTGAACAAACCTTGCTATCTGGATGGTATGGCAAATCTAAGACTCAGTCTGCACCACACGTCGACATTTTCGTCTGTTTGGGAAGTTGGCGGATGTCCAGGACGAGGTTTGTCATCAATCAACATGTCATCTTTTTAGAAATGAGAAAACCACTGGGACTCTTGAGTTTCTCCCATAGCGCTGTCCTTGTAAGCTGTTATCAACATCACAACCATTTCTGTGGCACTTTTCCTGAGTCGGAAACCAAATTTCACAGTCGCACGCTGTTCTTTTAAATCGGCCCTCACAAAAAATGAGGTTCAAGCAAAACTGCTTTCATGAAAAAATTCACTGTGACCAGAGAGAACCTTCCCAGGTGACACCACTGTGTACACTACTGCAGATCTAGTTGCTCAGTGCTTGCCTAGCAGGAAAAATGCATACTATGAAATCTCTGCTCCGCCCCACACAGTTCTGTTTTTTTGGGGGTACTCCCTTGTAAGCAGACTTTGGTTTATTTATATAGTTTTATATCTATAGCTATATGTGTGTATGTATGCATATGGTTTTTATAAAACCAAATGGTTGGAGGTGTAGCTAGATGTAGATATAACCAAATCTGTTGCTAAAAGTCAATTCTGACTCATAGTGATCATGTATGACAGAGTAAAGTTGCCCTATCGGGTTTCCATGGCTATGATCTTTACAGAAGCAGGTTGTCACATCTTTTTCCTGAGGAGAGGCTGGCCAGGTCAAACTTTCAACATGTTGGTTAGAAGTCAAGCACTTAACCACTATTTTGTCACATACTCAAAAGAACCACTGTCTTCAATTGATTAGCCACCACTTACCAGAGTGCTTCAAAAAGTTTGTGGGAAATGGAATTAAAAGATAATGGGATTTTTTCCTTATACACACATATACCCATACATGTATGTGTATGCATGTTTGCATTTCTAGTTTATAGTGTTATTGTCTATAGTGATATGTTAGACAGGGTTCTCTAGAGAAACAACACCAGGACACTTATGATTTTATATATATTTAGATAGATAGATAACATAAGAAATAAACAGCTAATTAAAGAGCAGTACAAATGGCTCAGTGCAACTCACTTCCATGAGACAGCTAATACACTGGCAGTCCTTCAAGTCTTGAGGGCCACTGGGTGCAAGTCAAGGAAGCAGACAGCTGAGTCCTCTGTAGAGCAATTCAGGCTATCCAACAACAGGCAGCAAACAGCAAGGCAGGTCACCAACAGTCAGCCAGATGACAGGGTCTGACAGTCCCCAGCTCAAGAGATGTAAATTCCAATAGTGTGGCAAATCAGGTCTTGAAGGAACCTCAAACTACAGGGACACAGTCCATGGGTTAGGTGTCCCACAGATAGCTTAGCTTGCAAATTGAGGCAGAGAACAGGCTAAGACAGCCACACACTCATATGATCATCAAAGAACAAGTGACAAGAAAAGTGAGGCTCACTGAGCCATTTATCTCTCTGCCCTTCAATTAATCCCACGTGTATCCACTGGCCAGGTTGGCACAATAAACCTACCCATCACAAGTGATTTTTGAGAACTATGAAGAGTTTGAATCCAAGAACTTTGGATATATTCGGGGTGGTTGGGTGATATGGGAAGGTAGTAATTAACCTGCTATAAAATGTTAAAACTCATGAAACATTTAGATTTTAGATATTATATGCCACAGATTATTTTTTAGTATAAACAAAGTTACACTGATAGGTATCATATTATTTATAGTAAGCCTAATCAGTGAATCTTATTATAATGCTACCCATAATTTAGTGTACTTAAAGCATCAATGTGGTGCCATTTAACTGCTGACAAACCAGTTTTATTGGTAGAAATAACTTGGGTTGAAAGAAAGATCTTGAAAAGTTTACAGCTTTATTTTTTCAAGCACCACATACTAATAAGCAAAAACATATGAATTAGATAAAATACTTCATTAAGTTACTTTTATTGGGTGAGTCAATGTGCTATGATTACATTTCAGAGACATTTAATTCCCTATCGCATTGATGTTTGGTTATATTTTCTCTTCTGGTGATGTAGCCATTCAATGTATTTTACTCATATCAAAGCAAAGATATTATGAAGTTAAAACTAAAGTCATTTTCATCAAAGCTAATCACAAATTTCATTTTCTTAAGTGTTTCCCAAAGTGATCGTATTGCACATCAATAAAGGAGACTCTTAAACGTACTTTCAGGTTTGGGGTTCCAATTAGTAAGAAGCCCATCCAACTTGGGAGCGTGGCTGTGATGGTGTCAGGGGAGCAGCGCAGACAGCACTCACATGTGGTTCACAAGTTTGGGATGACCCCAGTGAAGAGTGATATTTTAGGAAGGCCTTTCGGAACGTGAAAAGTATAATTGGCCATTCATTGCTTTGATGACCAGCTCTGCGGTGGTTTGCACCCATCTATATTACTTATGTTAATGTATAAATGCTTCCTTTGAAATTACATAAAAGTCGAATCACTACACAAACTGGTAAATGATAGTTGCTTGCTATCTTGCACACTGGCTCCCTTTGTATTGGTTAAAGAAGGTAGGTGAACATCACAGATGCAAAATGTTTGTTGTGAAGAATGTGTGTTTACAGGTGTGGAATACCCGAAGGATGGGTAAAACTGACACCCTGCTGCAGGTGCAGGCTTTAATAAACAGGAACTCGTCTTTCCTCTAATCACTTCTCTCCTTTATCAGGCCTTGGGCTTATCTCAATTCACATGAAGTATCACTCGTGTATAAAGCATATACAGGGCACTATATTTATTTAGATATACATGTGACGAGATCTGCTGTGAATAAAGCTCAAAATGCATTCACATGAGAAAATGGAGTGGTTTAATTTAAATATTTTAGGAGTGCTAGAATACTAATAAACATCTGGAAGAACAGATAAAACTAGATAAATGTTTAGCCTTGTTATGAGTAACACACTAGCATACGATTAGGTTTATAATGGTTGTAATTTAACAAAACTGTTGTATGAAATATTTTGTTTAGCATTCATTAAAAACTGTTAATGCACTTGTGTTTTTCATGGACTAAATTTTTTTGCAGCAGACGCACGTTATTAGTATAATACAAATATGCTAAAAAGCAAACAGTTTGGTGTTAAAATGTTTTAAGTAGGATTGTGAAAAGAAATTTTACACCAATCTTTAATTTTTTTTCATTTTTACAGGAAAATTTTACCACAAATTCCATATTTTAATGATATTATACCAACTCTATTTTTTAAACTCATTTTGTCACTGTTTTGTAACAGAAACACTGTAAATATTATAGATGTGGTAAACTATTATACTTGTTTTCTTATAAATGAAATGATCTGTGCCAACACTGACAAAATGAATTAATGTGTTACTAAGGCAACAGCCACATTACATGCTTTCTCTTTCACAGTAGGCAGCAGAGCATATGGTTTTCTCTTAATGGAACGCTAGCTTCTCATTAACATACCAGTAGCAGTGTCAGAACTTACAAACCAGCATAACAGGGAGATGGAAAAACTTATAAATTAGACCCTTTCAGTACTATTGAGAAGGAAATGACTGATGTTCTAAGGTACAATATTTAGCTAATACTGTGCCCTTCTCTGCACCTTCTTTCCACCCCCCCAAAAAAATCCCCACAAAACTTTTTTCTTATAATAAATATAAACATAAATATTGAAGTGCAAGTAATTTCTACTCTGCTTCTCACAGTGATTGGCACCATGATTTTGATAACTCTTCTTTAAAAGAATATGCTGGTGCCTCTTTGCTCACAGTATGTTTTAAACAGCTGCATTTTCTGCATACTGTTTCAATTCAGTGAAACCATTGAAATCAAAAGCTAATTTTCATGTCTTCCTTAAAGAGGAACTCCAGCAGGTAAATCACAAATGAAGATCAGAAGGAAGCTATGTATTTGGGGGAGGCTAAAGATGGCCGAAGAATTGCTGCTGGCCCAGGGTTTTAGAGTGCTTCGCTGCTAACCCAAGAGTTGGCAGTTTGAACCCACCCGTGTATGGAGAAGACGTGGTGGCCTGCTGCCATGAAGATGTTTAGTCTTGAACACTCTAGGAGGCAGTTTTATCTACTCTCCCCTCCGTGATCATTTTGAATTGGAATCTAATCCACAGCAGTGGACTTGGGTTTGGGTTTTGGGCCGAAGGATCATCTTCCCAGAACAAGAAGCTCTGGTGGGCCTGTAGGTTAAACAGTGGACTGCTACCTGATAAGTTGGTGGTTCAAAACCACCTGCCACTCCACAGGAAAATGAGAGACTCTGTTTCCCGAAATATGTATCGTCTCAGAAAGCTGAGGGGCAGTTCGACTTCGTCCTCGGGGTTTCTTTGAGTCAGAATAGCTCACTGGTGTGGCTTTTTCAGATGTGGAGCCACCACGGGTTATCCTGGGTAGTGAAGGAAAATAAGAATTATTGAGCCTCCAGATCACTGCATGCTATTTAAACCATAATTATCTGTCTCATAATAATTACGACACTTTGAAATTTTCATCCTTTCTCTCTCGGCCTGAGGGTTCAGCTGAACGAGCAGAACTGTCATTATGTCACGTCTTCAGGTGTTCACTGTAGAGGAGCCCTGGTGGAGGAGTGGTTATTTGTGGGGCTACAGTCTGTGGGGTCAGCAGTTCAGAACCATGAGCAACTCCGCAAGGGGAAAACTGGGTTTTCTACTCGTGTAAACAGTTATGGTCTCCGAAACCCACAGCCGGTCTCTATGAGTCAGGATTGACTCCACGGCTGTGAGCTTGGTTTGGAAGGGGAAGGTTTTCACTGGGCAATTTGTTTTTGAGATACTTCTTTACAGGCCCTTCTTTTCAGCCCATCTTGGTCTGGAAGCTCCATTGAAACCTTCCACCAAGGGGACCCTGTTGTTCTTTTTAACACTAGCAGTATAACTTACGGAATCACAGGAAGATATCAGCCACCACAATACAAAGAAATGAGATGAGGAGTGGTTTGAAAGCAGAACGTTATGCATCACGGTTTATCCTTATGTCATATATATTCATTCTACATATAAAGGCTGGCTCAGTGATAAAGAATGCAGGAACAGGACTGGAGGAAGGTCTGTTAACAATCTGCAATACACAGTTGACCCTCTCTTGATATAAGCGAAAAGGACTTGATATTACTGATACAGATGAAAATGACAGTCTTCGGCATAGATTGCCAGAAGAATGAACACACGTGTCTGGAAGAACTGTAACCAGAATGCCCAGGATGAAGAGACTGTTTCAAGGACTTTGATAAGCTATCAGGAGGGACCGGTCCCTGGAGCAGGGCATAGTGCATGGTAGAGTTGATCCATTAAAAAAGAGAGTTGATGAGATTCATTCACATAGTGGCTTGACAGTGGGTTGAAAGATTTGAACCATTTCAATGATGGAGCAGAAAACAATGCTTCCTGTGGTTGCACATAGAGGCACTGGAGTCAGACTGACTTGACACGGCCTAACAGCACGTCTTAAGACACGCATTTTAAATATAAACCCATGTTCAAAGTAAAATCCAAACTCACTGCCATCAGGTTGATTTGGGGTCATAGCGCACCTACAGGGCAGAGTGGAACTGCCCCTGTTGCTTTCCGAGGACATAAATCTTTATGGGAGCAGAAAGCCTGAACATTCTACCAAGGTGGTTTCAAACCGCTCACCTCATGGTCAGAAGCCCGACTCCTCACACGCTAGGGCCACCCGGGCTCCTCAAATCTCTATATAGCATAGAACTTATAGTTACATATAGAAAAGCATGACATGCTACAGGAATTTCACGTTACAGGAATTTCATAAACTAAGGCAGGTTTTATCATTTATAAAATTTAAGTTTTCATATGTACTTATAATTAGGTGATTGAGTGTTGAAGTAGTCTATGTATTCAGAGTGACTGAGGATTAACTGCCAGAAAGTAATTGAATAGTAAGAATTTGGTTATTCTTTCTGAACAAATTAACATTAAGAGGACTACCTTAACTCAATACAGTGAATAGAAAAATTTCTCCTAGACATTAGATGATTTACTGGGCTCTTTTTGCCTGACCAATGTAGATGTAACCCTTCAATCTGAAGACCATGATAAATGATAAGAATGTCTTTTGAAAGGTTGAGTTATTAGGAAAATATTAGTAATTCAAATATTATTTGAGTATTAACCACTAAATATAAACACATTTTCTACTCACAACAGCTCTGGAAAAGTATACAGCTTTTTAAAAAATATATATTTTTTCCAAAACATTTTTTTAAAAGTTCAAAATCTTACTGGACTTAGAAGATTGCCAAAGGTTAGCAGATTTATGACTTCAATTATTTTTTATGGCTCCTCAGAGATGTATCCAGAAATCAATAGTATAGTTACCTGAACAAAAAGATATACAAGTAAGATTGTTTCCAGAATTTCTATCAATAATGATTCTTGATATAAACACAACCTTACTACTATAAACCATTTATTTAAGAGTACTTCCATAATTTCTGAATAGCAACCAGGTAACCAGGCCGATGTCCCATATTAAATTGAAGTTACAACATCTAGGATTTTCCATTTGGAGAGCAAATTATTTTTTCCCTTCCTTTTATCAGACTCCAAGAGAATTCTTGGATTAACTATTTTCTGCTTTGCATATCCCTCGTTTCTATGCTTAGATAATCTCTACAACCCTAACAAAGTGTGTGAAAAGTTACTACCTCTCAGAGTGTTGTTCAACACTACGAAATCAAGACTATCTCTGCATACAGGTGTTAAAAGAAGTGTCCACCTCTTGTCTAGCATTAAAACTTAAATGATGGTTGTTATCTAGCGGGAGACAGTATCAGTATAAAGTGTCACTGATCTGGTCACTATCTCTGGGAGCCTGCCAGAGCTTCTGCATTGGCTTCGTGGTATCTGTGAAGGAAGCCAATTAAGATCACAAGATAGTGGCTGGTAATAATAAACTTCTAATGATGTTGCTGACTGAAAAGAGGTAATTAAAATGTGTCTAAGGATGACCCCAGCTTCTGTCAGCTCGGCGTAGCTGTTATGCTGACAATGTCCGTGTTTTGTTTAGGAAAAGGAGTTCGTGTTGTCTAACAATAAAATAAGCGATTTAATAATAGAGAAAGAGATGCCTCCGATATGTACACTCGTTTCAAGTTTGTGGCATCCCCGATCGAATTCAACTGACTGCTATTTCTAGACCGCTCAACACGTTGTTGCTTGGGTCACATCTTCCTTCTGGCCTTCTCCTTCGGCCGGTTCCCCGCACTACCCTCCCATCCCCAGCCAAGAGAAGAGCCTTCTTCTGTGGTGGCTGTGTTTCACTAGAACTGTGTCTTATCTTCTACAGGTGCTTCTTAAAATCAAAGACTGTGTTTTGAAAAGAAAGGCAATTAATTAGATAGCTGAAGAAGCCTGTCCTCTTATCACTAGATCTGCTCATGGACATAAGTGCTTCACACTTGTTCCACTCCCCAGCCCTGCCGCCCAAAGCCTTCCTGTGCACCTGCTCTGCGAAACTCATCAATTTTCCTGAGCCCGTTAAGTTCCTTTCAGCCTGGCCGCTGAAAGGTGGTGATAGCTCTTGGAGAAAAAGAAGAAAGAGAAACAGAATGCTGCTCCAGGCCTTTATCTTGATCCCTCTGTTTGTTTTCCCCATTGATGTCTGCACTGAAACAAAGAGGATTTAATCATGTTAAACAAAAGCTTGTTGGTACCCAGAGGAAACTCATTTAACTCGACTCCCAGTCTTGGAGTTTCAGGTTTCTTGCCTTCCTCTTTCTTTTGCTGATCCACCAGGCTGAGTTTCTTACCTGGGGCTTAAAATTGTGAGGTGTGAAACTCTTCTTTTGTTTTGACAGGTGCTCTTTGCTAAACATCAGACTAGCCTTGATGGTGATAATACACAGAAGAGGGATTTTTCCCCCAAAGATGGGGAATGACTATAGTTACCCAACTTCTGCCTTTAGTGTGTTTTCTGCACTCTCCTGCTTGGAGTTCTTTAGAAAAAGGTGGGCCGAAGGGAAGTGAATATAAAAAGATGGCTTTCTGAGAAGACCCAGGAGCTTTTCTGTCTTGGCATCTCCAAAAGGAAAGAAAGGTGAAGAAAACCGGTCCTTCTAAATCAAGAAGTTATTTGGCAGCGCTGGCAGCTTGAACTCTTATCTGGCTATGAATAGATTCGCAGCTGGCAGAGATGACTTGACATTTGGCCAAGGAGTCTGCAGACAAGGCCCTCACTTTCAACTGCTAGACCAGAGTCATGAGCACATGCGGAGAATCTGAACTGACAAGCACCTCCCACCCACCCCCACCCACAAACACCAAACCAAACAAAGGGTCTTTCCATAGAGAGTTAAATTTTGAAGCCCCCAGAAACCCTGAGAGATTCCTTTGCTGGCTAAGCCTTTCCAATGATTTTCAGGGGACCTTTTGGCTTTTGTTTAAGCACTCTTTCCTTTCCTCCACCTCTCCCAGCTGCACACCTCTTCCTACAACTCTTCCTTCCTTGACATCGCTCTCCTGAGCAGGGGCACATGCTCCTTCGTAAACCCTGCACCTTCCTCTGTGCTAAGGAGAACTCAGTGGCATTCCCAGGTAGCAAGAGTGTGCCCGTTTTTAGCTTTGCCCCAGCAAGAGTTCCGGGTTCGAAAAGCAAAGAAAGGAAAACCCCGGAGGATATTTTTCTGCTTTATAAAATCCCAGGCTTCTCATCGTTCTGTTGATAGTTCAGACAGCAACAATGTAAAGATGGCACACTGGTGTTTGCTTCTGTTGTCCACAGTCAGATCGGACTTGATGGCCCCTCCTGACAACCAGGACAGACAGTTGTCCCAGGAATTTAGAACTTTAGAAAGGTCTCAGAAACGGATTGGAGAAGTAGATGAATGAAGTGGTTAAAGTAGGCTTAGCCCAACGAGCAAATTTTTTTTGCGGGGGTGGGGTGGGGGGGTGGGGGGCGCAAGGGGGCACTGAATAACCTGTTGGTGCGACATATTCCTTGCCTTTAACATAGGTACACTTGAGCATTGGAGTCATAGCGATGGTCTAAGCTTTTAATTAATTTAACTTCTCAAAGGGTGCTTGAATCGAGGGTTGTGTTCATTACAAGTCAGACATCATTCTTCACAGACTGAATGGTTTCCTCAAGGCAGGCGGGTACCTCACCAAGCTCAGTGTTCTTCATCACATTGTAGGGGGCTTCCAAAAGTTCACGGAAAGTACTATGACCTTTTCATTCCATTCTTTTCCTCTAACTTTGTGGAGCACCTTCGCGTGTCATCTTTGAAGCGCTCCCTGCATGTATTTCCCAAAGCTTTGGCAGAAATGGAGTTCTCTCTTGATACGAAAGGGAAAGTTCATTATGTTTTCTCAGTAGACAATTTTCTTCCCACGCCTTTCTAATCTTAGTAATTAATTTGGCGTCCTACTTATTTCTCTCCTTTCCTTGAAGACCTTCAAGATGATGGATGAGACACTTAATTTCCATCATTGCCTTGACCAAAACCTAGAAGACAGGGAAAACCACGGAGAAGCTGCAATTCTTCCCCCGCTCCCATAGGTTTTCATGTGTTGGCCACTTATTGAGTTTTCTCTGACAACCTGTCTGACACAAGCACCATTCCCTGTCTTTCTCCCTTTCCCTTCATTCAGTAAGAGTACAAGGAACGAGTTTATTGTGGAACTGGTGTCTATAGAATGGAAGAATGATTTGATTGGAGATTGGGGCAAGTAAAGAAGTTTAGCAAAACCAAACCAATAGCTTGTGTCTTTTCTCTTTTTAGAGACAAGAAAATGAAAGATAAACTGCGAATGTACTTCCTTCCTTGACTGGAATACAGCCAGCTTACAATACAGCTTACAAAAGAGATGGATTCTTAAGTGCCTGGTTAAGTCTAAGTAAGTCTTGAAGTTAAATGTATAGGTCAGTTGGAACAGATGCTTAGGGTTCCTATTTAGCATTACTTTCATTCTACGAAGGAGCCCTGGCGACCTAGTGGGCTATACATTGAGCTGCTAATTTCAAGGTCAGCATTGGGAACCACCAGTCACTTCACAGGAAAGAGATGAGGCAGATTTAAAGTTTTTCAGAAACCCCAAGGGACAGTTCTACTCTGACCTAGCTGGTCTCTAGGAGTCAGAGTGGACTCATGGGCAGTGGGTTTGGTTTGGGTTGTAGTTCAAGAACAGCCTGAAAGTCTTTTCGATGACTTAAAAGCCGCACGTGCAGTAAATGATGGTGACTTTAATAATGGATTTGTTGCAAACAGAATTGATTCAATCATTTCAAATTGAGGGTCAATGTATATAACAGTAAAGAGCTAGTAGGAAGTTATTTGTCTGTCTGGCTGTTGTTACAGCACAAGGACTAACTCTACCTAGAATTAAGCAAAGGGATTACAAAACGAAGAAGAACTGATAACTCCGACTCTCTCCAAATCTTCTCTCTCTATCCCTTGTAGCTGCATTTGTTCATGATCTTGACATCATATGTTGTATTTGCTTTAAAAATGAGAGGTGAATAACAAAAGGGACATTCAAATACAAATTACCTAATGGAAACAATTCAAAGCTGAATAGGTCTGAAATTGAAATGGATATTTTGGCAAGCAACTGTAATGCAGGTTTACTATTTAATGTTTAACTTTTGCAATGGAATTGTTAAATTAAAAGAAAACTCTAGTGTTATTTCTGGCAACTGAAGCAAAAGGATGGGAATGTTTGTTCTGCAAATTTTTTTTGCCAAAAATTTGTGGATCTTTCTATTTTATTCCTTTCAATTAGTCGTATTACTTCTTATAGTTAAGTTTTATAGGAAGATTCATAGGAAGCTTTCTTACAATGATGATTCCACAAGATAGCTAGAATTCCTTAAAAAAATAGTATGATATGAAAAATAATGCTTTGGCTGACTTTTCTTCCCAAAATAAAAATTACCAGGTTTGAAAAGAGCACAAGGTATCCTTGGTGTTCTCTTCCTGATCCTGCTATTCCGGATTCTCGGAGCTTGCCATGCATTCGAATGTAGGATGGTAAAAAAGTTCACCTGTGGCACACAAATGATTTTGTTAGGGCGCCATCTGCTGGTGTCAAACAACTAAGAACTTGTTTTCCTGAAAGATGAATGCCACACTTCCATTAGGAAACTGCAATAAAGTCTTAGAAGTTATTTAATTCAGATAACTCTATGTCCTAATTCAGAGCTATTGAAAAGACTATCTTTAAATGATGAGGCATACATCTTAAATCCTCCAATAGGGTAGGAGAATAGCACAATAAAACTTTATTGTACCACTCAGAAAATGGAAATGCAAAATGTTGTTTTGCTCTTGACCTATATGGAGTCCAGTTTCATCTTTAGTCCCCATGGTCACCTTACCTTAAAAAGCAAAACAACAAAAAATCACTGTTAATACTCCTCCATTTAAAAGGGGCAATTTACTCACTAGATTTGTGATTAATCAACTTCAGCATGGAAAGGCTTAATTTACTCTCTTACTAACTCCACTATGTCATAATTTTAGGCGCATGCATAATTGGTTGCCTCTCTAGAAACCATGATAAGTGACATAGTATTTATCATTCATATGCTACATTGATGGTATCCCCAAGTCTTCACAGTGTACCTGTGCAGGAGGTCAGAAAAAACATGCTCCTCTCTCTCCCTCTTTTTATTTAATTCTTTACTAATCACTAACTTAGTGACTTAACTTCCCTTTATCTCTTTTTCCTTATCTGTAAATTATGTATAGTAAGAGTAATTTCTTCATAAGGTTATTATGTTAAATGAAAGTATACATACAGAGTTCTTACAGCAGTGCTTGTAACTTATTAAGCATCCATGACTGTTAATTGCTTTTCCATAGCTATCATTTAAACTTGACAAGGTCTCATCTCACTGTTGAGTTGATTGAAATTCATGACCACCTATAGGGTATGGTAGGGTAGAATTGCCCCCATGAGTTTTTGAGACTGTTAACTCTTTATGGGGATAGAAAGCCCCATCTTTCTGTCAAAAAGCATGACTAGTGGCTCTGAACTGTTGACCTTGTTGTTAGCAACCCAACACAAAAGCCACTAAGTCACCAGGGCTCCTACACAAACTCCTGAAGAATCACCTGCACCCAGTATAGGGTTTCAAGGGTCAATCATTGCCTCACCATAACTCCTGGGGACCTTGACTTCTTTCTGATTGGGAAATATAAACTATGTATTTTTGTGAGAGTGAAACACTTATATAAACTCCATCAGTATTTATATTTCAGGTAAGAGGAACGATTATTTTCCCTACACTTTTTATTTTTTTCACTCTGTAAGTACTTAACTGGCTTGAAACCTTAACTTCCTAAAACGTTGTAAAAAGCCTTTCATGGTCTGTTTTTTGCCTAAAAGTATTCTTACTTAAAATTCTCAGGAAACTTTTCTTCGAACTGCATTCCAGCCATAATGAACTTCTTTCAGTTAAGCGTTGTTCTCACTCTATGGACCTCGACACATATTATTGTCCCATCTGCCTGAAATGCCTTCTCCCTCTACCCTGGCTCACCCCTTCTTATCCTGCCACTCTCCTGATGAGAAACCTTAAAATATGGATCTAATCATCCTTTCCTGGCCTCGGGACACCCTCTTCTTCGCATGTTACTGTTACATCTTGATAAGGTCAATGGAGAGAGTTGCTAGATGATTCACCATTGTACTCTTACTCCTGAAGCAGTGCCAGGCCCCAGGATAAGGAACTGGACACGTGGGTGTGTCTATTTTAGGAAAGTCTAAACAGAAAGTATGAGATACAGTACCACCTAAAAAATAAAAGGGCCTGCCTTTGAGTCGGGTCATGCTCACATTGATCCTAGAGAGCAGAGGATAAGTTCTCCATGGGGTTTCCAAAGCCGTACGTTGGGATGGACGTAGGGCGCCAAGTCATTCTCCAGTGAGGGAGCGGTAGATCCCAATGGCCACCTTTTTGGTGACCAGGTGCGAACTGCACCTGCCCACAAAGATATATTTAAGGTCTCAAGTGATTAAAACCCATTGTCCTATTTTTTCAATAAAGGGCATTTCTGATGTTGCTCTTGTCATATATTTGTAGCAATAAGTAAGTACCTGTGACAAAAATGATTATGATTCAGAGTTTTGGTATGTATTTAGGAATTTGTTTCCAATTTCAGCACCGGAAAATCCTATTTTCTTTATTTGCATGTGATGATTAATGTTACTGTGAACTTGGCTAGACTATAATTCCCAATATTCTAGGGTGGTCCTCCAGTTTATTATCTGACATAGTTGTCCCCCATGTTATATGTTTTAATCCCAACTTCTCTATGTTAATAAGACAGATCTAGTGGGAGCTATATCTTCAGTCAAATCACAACATCACTCACGTCCTACCATTAATCAAACCATAGCTTACTCTAGTCTTACCTATAATAATTTCTTTGGTGGTGAGACTTGATATTTAGATCTCTATCTAGATAGATAGTTATATTCTGGCAGGTCTCCCATTCATTCTGTATCCTGCAACCACTAGTCATCATTTTAGTTCTGCCTTTTGAGTCTTGAGCTAGCCAATTCTGGAATATGTCAGCCTTTGCAGCTCCGAGAGCCAGTAATCTGCCATCTGAACAGTCAATTTAGGGATTCACCGGTTTCGGCAGTCCCATACGCTAAAAGTCTGTTATCTGACTAAGTAGTGTGGGTTCATCACCTCTACAACTACATGAATCAAGAGAAACATCTAGCCTGATAATTGACGAGAATCCACAATTGTGTGAGCCGTTTCCTTGAGATAAATTGCCCCCTATCTTTCTTTCTATCATGACACAAAGGAGTTTCAAAATGTTCAAGAACTTATAGAATTAAAAGATAATGGAACTTTTCCATGAAATTTTTGAAGTACCACCATATGTTTGTGTGTGTATGTCTGTTTATTGTTTTTTCTTCTATAGAAAACCCAACTTAAGGCATTTGGCACCGAGAGAAGTTCAAGAGAAACATAATTGTCAAAATTCGTTTTCTGAATCGGTTCTCAAGTCAGGCTAATTTTAAGGCACTGGTGACTCTGACTTCAGTAGTTAAAAGAGCAATGCTAATTTATGTTGTGAGGTGTCAAAAGAAATAAGAAAACACTGGTAGATCAAATATTTGTGAGAAACAAGGCTCTGAACACTTGCCCACAATTTTATCAGGATGAGAAGTGTATCAAAAATGGTAGGTTTGTCATAGTTTTGCTAGAAAGTTGTGGAAGACAAAGATGAGCTCAAGGCTTCAGAATCACAGTTAAATATTCATAAAAGAACTGAGCTAAACAAGTGATCAACAAGTGATCTGAAATCGATGGCGAGGAAGGTATAGGAGGCCTGGTAGGGCTTGATTAAGGGCGATGTAACCGAGAGGAATTACTGATACCCAAATGAAGACTAACATGACAAGAGGAAAGTAAAAGGAAAGAGAGGAAATAACTAGGAGGCAAAGGCATTTATAGATGTCTAAATACAGGCAAGTACATATGTAAATATATTTATATATGATGATGGGGGAAATAGATCTATGTACATATATTTATAGGTTTAGTATTAAGGTAGCAGGTGGACTTTGGGCCTCTACACAAGTACTCCCTCAATGCAAGAATAGTTTGTTCTATTAACCTCACATTCCATGATGCTCACCTTCCTGACATGATCTCAGAAGACAAAGTGAGTACAAAAGCAAATGTGGTGAAGAAAGCTGATGGTGCCTGGCTATCAAAAGACGTAGCATCAGGGGTCTTAAAGGCTTGCAGATAAACAAAGGACCATTTAGCCGAGAAGCAACAAAGCCCACATGGAAGAAGCACACTAGTATGTGTGACCATGAAGTGTCGATAGGATGAGGTATCAGGCATAAAGACCCAGAACAAAAACCCATATCATTGTGAATGAAGGGGAATGTGGAATGGAGACCCAAAGCCCATCTGTAGATAATTGGACTTCCCCTTACAGAAGGGTTGTGTGGAGATGAGCCAGTCAGGGTGCAGCATAGCACTGATGAAACATACAACTTTCCTCTAGTTCTTTAATGCTTCCTTCCCCCACCCCCAACTATCTCACAAAGAGAGGACATGGGACCCCTGAATTCCATTGAATCACTCTTGCCAATAGCACCACTCCTACAATCTACGGGGATTACTCCGTCATTGTCTGGGAGCCAACCTTTCTGCGAAGACTATCATCCCTTCCACTCTGATTTGATTAGCTTAACCCATGGTTTTCTTTCTGAGATGGCACCTGAGGTATTGCCTGGGGCCTCAGCTGAGGCACTTTCCTGTCAAAACTTTGCTGAATGGTCCCAGGACCCACCCCACCAGACATTTTTGTTTCTAAACCTGTAACTACTATATTTAAGACCCAATTATCCCCAAAAGGTGAAGTATGACCCAGGAGGAGGTAAACTACACTCCAAAAGAACGATTTGACTCTTCTTCTATCTATGACTTTGGAAATACGTATGGGGATGGCTATTAAATAAGTGGGATAGTGGTTCAAAGAACATAGAGAGAGAGAAGTCTGGGTTTAGTGACATGGGACTAAAAGGCATCTCCACGGGTTACTGGAAGCACAGATCCTTCACTCAATGTTTCCACGGAAGAGGTTTGGTTGGTTGGTTCATGAACACACAGGTTACACAATGTCCTGCACTAAATGAAGTTGAAGTGACAGACGTGTCTTGATATATTAAACAGAAGAGTGTACACTGTTACACTGAATTTATCTGGATGGCTTCAGAGACCCATTGAGGGAGTGTCTGTATGACATACCTTTGACTCCAACAATGAGGACCAAATTTATGAAGAAAGCACAGACTGTTATTTTATGTAACTCAGATTTGACAGTGGGAAGTATCATAACTAAAGTACGACAGCCAACTGCAATGGGGCTAACTGGATATTTTGGTTCTAAGGGCTAAATTCAAGCAGTCAATCAAAGATAAAGAAAGTGTGGCTACTGTGGTAGCAGAGGCAGAATAAACTGACTCATAAGAATTTATGACATTGCTTACTTAATCAAAGTTTCCCTAGAAGTGAAATAGAGGGGAAATGTACTAAATATTTATTTGATCAGTACAAGTGGAAGAATTCTAGGCCAAATAAATGGTGATTTGAATCACCAGAATTGAGATTCATGGCCCCTCAAACTGTACCTATATTTGACCCAGTTTACATAGTCACCATCCCTTGAATGGACAGCAGTTCAGGTACCATTGAGAAAGAACCCAATAGAAATGTCGAAGAAGTATGTTGTTAAAATTTCTCCCAATCTTCCTCAAAGAGATCTAAGACCTTTTATAGGAATGAATGTTATAGAAGAAAGGGGAGCTAATCAAATCTTTCAGGGATTACTAGACACTGACTCTGAACTAACACTAATTCGAGGAAACCCAAAACATCACTCTAGTCTATTACCTGAATAGAAATATATCAAGGTCAGCATATTAATCGAGACTTACCATAGGTCCATCTCACAGTGGGCCTCAGAACCCATTTGGTAGTAATTTCCCAGTTCCAGAACATATAATTGAAATACATATCCTCAGTAATTGGAATAATTCTTACACTGGAACCCAGACATATCCAGTAAGGGCTAGTAGGATAGGAAAAATGAAGTGAAGGCTGGTTGAATGGCTTCTACCCAGAAATATAGTAAGTCAAAAGCAATCTGGAGAAATTGCACAGATAATTTACTACCACAATCAAAGATCTCAAGGATGTAGGGTGGTGATTTTCCCAAATTCCCATCCAACTCACTTGTTTGGCCAGGCAAGAAACAAACAAACAAAACCACATAGGGATGAGTCTTAGAAAATGACAGTGGATATCATGTACTTACATAACCAAGCTGTGACTCCAACTGCAGCTGCTGTTTCAGATGTGGCTCCATTGCGTGACCAAATTAATACATCTCCTGGGACTGATATGCAGCTGTAGATCTAGCCAATGGCGTTTTCTCTTACCTTTTTCAAAAGAACAGCAGAAGTAATTTGATAACTTCTGGCAAAACCAGAAATATACCTTCACTCTCATACCTATGAGTTTATCCATTCTCCAGTTGTATGTCATAAGGTAGTCCTCAGGTACCTGGATCACCTCTCCTTTCCACATGACATCACACTGGACCATTACATTGAAGGCATTATGCTGATTGGACCTAGTCAAAAAGAAATATCAATGACTCTAAAAATTAAATAAGACATGTTCTGAGTGTTTTCCAATATGAATGTTTTCCACCCCAGTAAAATTTCTAGGAGTCCAGTAGCATGGATCGTGTCGAGATAGTCTTTCTAAAGTGAAGGGCAGGTTGTTACATATAGCCCTGCATATGAATTAAAAGAAGGCACAGTGCCTGGTAGGCCTCTTTGGGAACAACATATACATGTGACAGCACTTACATGGGGGCAGCACTTACATGTGTTACTCCAGCCAATTTATTGATTGACTCAGAAAGCTAGTTTTGGGCGGGGCCGAAACCAAGAGAAAGCTCTGCTCCCAGTTATGCTGCTGTTCAGGCCACTCTATCACTTGGGTCAAATAATCCAGTTGATCTAATAGTTCTTGAAGTATCAGTGGCAAATCGAGACACATTTTGGACTTTTCAGCAGACCCTGGGAGCACAGTGGTTATGTTTTGGGCTGCTAACTGTATGGTCCGCAGTTGAAAAGTCCTGAAGGTGAAAGATGAAGCTTTCTCTTCATGGAAAGAGTTATAGTCTCAGAAACTCACAAGGGGCAGTTCTAGCCTGTCATATAGACTCTTCATGAGTCAGCATCAACTCTATGGAAGTAACTTCGGCTTTTCTTGATGAATCACAATGCTGACTCCTAAGATTCTGGAGTTAAGCCCTACTAGCATCAGGGAGATAACTAGTGTCCTCCTTAGAAACAGTTTTTGACTTGTTTCTGAGTCTTAGTAGAGATTGAATACTTAACCATGAGCTTCTTATTGTAAACTAGATGTTGTGTGGCCCAGAAAATAATAAAGTTGGACATGCACAGCATCACTCTATCGATAAACGGAAGTGGTGTGAATGAGATTATGATGATGCAGGGCTTGAAGGCACAAGTCACTTACATGAAGAAGTGGCCCAGGTGCCCATGATCTCTGCTACATTATCTTCCGGCTCCCAGTCTACACCTGTGGCCTTATGAGGAGTTCCTCATGATTAGTTAACTGAGGAAATGAAAACTCGCTCCTACCTGGTTTACATTGAGTTGGTTCTTCATGAAACATCGACACTACTCAAGTGGACAACAACAGACTCTTTCTGGGACCTCCCTGAAGGACAGGGGTGAAGGGAAATTCTCCCAATTGGCAGAACTTTGACCAATGTACCACATTGTTCATATTGCTCGGAAAGAAAAATAGCCAAATGTGCAATTGTATTTGATACATAAGTTGTGGTCAATTATTTGGTTGGATTTTCAGGGACTTGGACTTGGAAAGACGATGATTGGGAAAGTAATGAGAATAAGGTGTGAGAAAGAGGTGTGTGGACAGTCTTCTCTGAAGGGAACAGAGAAGTGAAGACATCTGTGCCTCATGTGAGTATTGACCAAAGGTTGACCTTGGCAGAAGAGGATTTCTAACAACCAAGTGATAGGATGACTTTCACTTTTTCTAGCCATTCTTGTCATGGCTTACGGAGCTGTTGAATAAAGTGGTGTTGTGGCAGGGATGGAGGTTATACATGGGTGAGCAACACAGACATCCACTAATCAAGGCCAACTTTGTGACAGTCCATGCTGACTGTCCAATCCGCCAGTAGCAGATAACACTGGGTTGCCAATGTGACACCATTCTTCCAGAGATCAGCAAGCAACTTCGAAAAGATAGACATTTTTATTTTTCCTATCCAGGGTAAGTGGATATTTTTCTATATAGAAAAATATCCACTTACCCTGGATAGGAATTTGCCTTCCCTGCACACATTATTTTTGCCAAAACAATCATTTATGGACTAATATAATGTCTTATCTGCTGTCAAGGTATCTCACACAGTATTGCTTTAAATCAAGGAACTCACTTCACAACAAATAATTTGTGGTATGGACCCGTAATTCAGCGCATTCACTGATCTCACCATGTTCCCCATCATCCTGAAGCAGCTGGCATGATAACATGATGGAATGGCCTTCTAAAGATACAAGAATGGCAGCAGGGTGACAAAGCTTTGCAGAGTTTGGCCAATGTTCTCTAAGAAGATGTATGTGCTCTAACCAGCATCCAATATACGGAATCATTTCTTCCATAGCCAGAATTCTCAGGTCCAGGAATCAAGGAATGGACTTAGGAGCGGCACCACTCACTATTCCCATTAGTGATGCAAAAGGTTTGCTTCCTGTCCTTGCAACCCTGTGCCCTGGAGGTCTAAAAACATCCTTTGCAAAGGAAGGCGTACCCCCACTTGAAGACACACCAGTGAATTTAGGGAAGTAAAATGCTAGGATTCTCTTCTGAGGTATCTTTGGTGGACTCAAATATCCAACCTTTAGTTAGCAGCTAGGGGCAGCAGTAACTCTGTGAACCAGCATGATAGTGAGACAGGAGGAAAGTCAAGGGAAATAGAGGACAGAGCTGTGAGGAAAAGGGCATTTATAGAGGTCTAGATAAAGACATGTACATATGCAAATACATTTATATATGAGGATGGGGAACTAGATCTATGTGCCTATATTTATAGGTTTAGCATTAAGGCAGCAGAAGGACATTGGGCCTCCACTCAAGTACTCCTCAATGCAAGAATACTTTCTTTTATTAAATTGGCATTCTATGATACTCACCTTCCCAACACAACTGCTGAAGACAAAGCGGGTGAATAAGCAAATGTGGTGAAGAAAGCTGATGGTGCCCAGCTATCAAAAGATATAGGGTCTGGGGCCTTAAAAGCTTGAAGGTAAACAAGCGACCATCAAGCTCAGAAGCAACAAAGCCCACATGGAAGAAGCACACCAGCTTATGCGATCACGAGGTGTCGAAGGGATAAGGTATAAGGCATCATCAGAACAAAAAATCTTACCATAGTGAATGATGGGGGGAGTGCGGAGTGGAGATCCAAAGCCCATTAGTAGGCCACTGGAGATCCCTTTGCAGAGGGGTCTCGGGGAGGAGATGAGCCAGTCAGGGTGCGATGTAGCAACGATGAAAAATACAACTTTCCTCTGGTTCCTAAATGCTTCCTCCCCGCCCCCACTATTGTGATCCGAATTCTACCTTGCAAGTCTGGCTAGACCAGAGAATGTACACTGGTACAGATAGGAACTGGAAACATAGGGAATCCAGGGCAGATGATCCCTTCAGGACCAGTGGTGTGAGTGGCGATACTGGGAGCGTAGAGGGAGAGTGGGTTGGAAAGAGGGAACCGATTACAAGGAACTATGTGTGACCTCCTCCCTTGGGGATGGACAACAGAAAAGTGGGTGAAGGGAGACATCAGACAGGGCAATATATGACAAAATAATAATTTATAAATTATCAAGGGCTCATGAGGGAGTGGGGAGTGAAGAGGGAGAGGAAAAATGAGGACCTAATGCCAGGGGCTTAAGTGGAGAGGAAATGTTTTGAGAATGATGAGGGCAATGAATGTACAAGTGCGCTTTACACAATTGATGTATGTATGGATTGTGATAAGAGTTGTATGAGCCCCTATTAAATGATTTAAAAAAAACTCTGTGAACCACCCAGTCACTCCCCTATCTGTGTGGTGGTGAGGAGCTGGGTAGTCAGTTTCAACTCATAGTGACCCTGTTTGACAGAGTAGAATTACCCCAAAGGTGTTTTTTTTAGCTGTAAGCTATATGGGAGCAGATTATGTAATCTTTTTCCTGCAGAGCTTCTGCTAAGTGCCTCAAACACCAAAGTTTTGGTCACAGCCTAGCTCTTAACTGTTGTCCACCCACCACTCCCTTTTCCGTTATACCGTTTAACTGTTGTACTACTAGGACTACCTAGAAGAATACCTGAAAAATGCATAGTAGGTCATCAAGAAATGTGTACAAAACCAAGTCTCTAAAATTGCATCAAAACATTTAGAAAATATAGCTTTAGTATGCAACATTGCTTGTATTCTTAGCTGTTAACAGTATACAAACACACGGTCAATGGAGTATTCTTAATATTTTAGGAAACTTGGCCAAGGTTAGTACTCTGTTAGATTAGATTTCTGAAAAGAGGATTCAAGTATATTTATCATTTCAAGAGCATGCATGCATTTCATATTTTTAGTTAAATGTTACTAAGAAATCCAACACTTGGTTTAAATCTTACTAATACCTTATCAGACTAAATGGTTTCCAATTAAAGCCTCCTCATTCTAGCCAAGGCCCCTTCAGTCTGAAGTCACAAAGAGACTCAATCAAGATGACTCAAAAGAAATTTTAAAAGGGGGCATGGTAGCATGTTAATAAAGAAAAGATTGTAAAATTAGAGAAGGACTCTCAAGAATCCTTGTTATAGAGATGAGCCTCAAGTGAGAAAGAATTCCACCTCTCCTCTTTGAAAGCACATAGTTTCTCTCGTGTCTAAATATCTTCCTTTCTAGCTTTACCTGGGCTCTTATGCGTCCCTCTGAGTCTCTGGGTCAGGTCTTGCACTCAGAATGGCAGTGCCAACATAGTCCCTGCTCTGTGAGCTTTCTCAATGGGGGACAGGCAAGCAAACATACAACAACGACAACAACAAAACAGCACCAGACATATTGTGGTTGCAGAAGATACAGGAAGCAGGGAACGCTAAAAAATAAGAATGCTTAATGCCATTTAAGGATGAAGCTTTTTCCAGGCCAAGGAGAAAATGATTTTTATGGCAAGTCTTCAAAATAGACAGATATGGCAAAAAGAGAATTATGAAAGTGAGCAAAATCTGGATCATGAATGTCCCTGAATAACATCCTAGGAAACTGAAGGGGACTCCTTGGTCCAATTTGCATTTTAGAAATGCCATTCCAATAGCGGTAGGGGAAATGAGTTGGAGCTAGGCGAGAAGATTGGAGAAGAATCCCCTGGGAGGAAATAGTAATAATCCCATGACAGACAAGGGCCCAGATCCAAGAAATAACAGGAGGGAATGAAAGCAGGCTATGAATGGAGGTGTAGGAAGTATGCTGGAAGGAGATCGTGAAGCCGCAGGCCTGTGGCTAAGCTGAGAGGACTGATCTGCTCAAGTCCCAATCATCACGTGGCCGCACGTGTCTCGGGAAGGTGAGTGCTTGCTTTGCTCCAGGCGGTGAGCACCCTCTTTACCTTCTGCCTGATCATTTCAGAGACTCAACAAGCCACTAAATAGGAACACATACCACACCCTCAGCCTATTTGGGCTTTTCTGCCTCTGTCTAGGCAGTTCACATCCTCACTGTCTCTTCCTAAGGTGCCCTGGTGGCTTAGTAGTTGCACACTGGGCTGCAATCCATAAGGTCTGAAGTTCAAAATCACCAGCTGCTCCTTCAGAGAAAGACGGTGCCTGATGTGTATTCACTATAGTGTGTCGGCTGTCACTCAGGAGTCAATATTGTTTTTTAATAAAAGATAAATGGTTATCATCATTTAGCAATTCTCTTTATGGTCCCAATGGCAGTAATACATGGTCTTGTGTGTCTATACCTTACATTTCCTTAATTTTGCTAAATATATCTATATTAGCATTAAAAAATTAGAAAAGGTGATAAAAGTTGATCATATTTCTACTAATGCTGTTTAGATATTAATCACAGGCATTTTTATTTTGGGTTACAAATAGCCACAAATTTCTGTAGCATTGTAAGAAGTGATGCTATTTTCTATAATTTTCTAAAATAAAGTGTTTGTTTTGTATTGTTTATAATAGCCACCTGATTTTAAGTGAGACCAGAGAAAGCAAAATAAAATCGCATGCACTATAATTTGTTTTAAACAGGAACATTGGATTTATTGAATGCTGCAATTTGACTTACTGCATATAAAAATATAATTAGAAAACAATGAAAAATCATGCACTCTGCTTCCTGGTATATAAGCTAGAGATGTGCGGAGTGGGGTGGGGTAGGGGGGTAGGGGAGCATATTCTGAGTCAAAGGACTTCTCTATCACCACCGAGTTTTTCTTACAAGTTCTTTAGGGTGGGGATCTCAGCCTCTGAGTCGGAACACATGGACTCACGATTAGGTAAAACCATTTTCATGAATATTATATTGCCCTTATTTACTGAAGTGTGTAGATAACAAACTGTTCAAAAGAAATGAGCGCAGATCGAGGAGCCCTGGTGGTCCAGTGATTAAAGCTTGCAGTTGATAACTGGAAGGTGGGCAGTTTGAACCCTCCATCACTCCATGGGGAAAGATGTGGCAGACAGTTTGTGTGCAGAAAGACTGACAGCCAGCCTTAGAAGCCCAAGGAGGCAGTTCTACTCTGTCCTGTGAGTCAAATGGCAGCTGGTTTGGTTTTATATGGTTTATTTTCAAATTTCCATTCTTTTCTGGAAGAGAAGTTTGTGGAGTCTCTAAATGAGACTACATTCATTGAAAATCATGCATTCAGCTAAATTCATATGAATGTGTACATGTAGGAAAACACTACAAAGGTATGAGATCCTTTGAGAGACTAAGGGGATTGTACTTTACATGCATTTTCTTTTCTTTATGTATATCTAGCTGTACTTTCTAATTCACCAACAACCACAGTGTATGATTGTGGTACAGTTGTTAGTGTTGGCCGTGAATCCAAATGCTCCTTTGCATTTCTCAGCCCCCATGTCTAGATAAGGCTACATGAGTGCCTGCACCAGTGGAACATTGGAAGGCATGCTATTACTGTATCTGAGGGTCGGAGACGGCTTGGTTGTCAGTGTGCTCTCTCCCATTTGTGTTGCTACAAACCTGGACTGTTTGCTCTGTTGTTCAGCAAAGAATCATGCAAGAACACCACCAGATCTGCCCCAGAGTATGACGTGAGCACAAAAAGACCCCTTTATGGGTCTTCAGCCACTGAGACGCTGGGGTTTATTGTTTACCACAGCATATGCTGTCCTACCCTGAAAATATTAATTAATATTTATGAATCCACTTCCGGCAAGTATCACTATATTTATATAATACATGAAGGAACCAAATGTTAAAAGGATTTAATTACTAAAAGGAAGAGGTTGAGCTGGGAGTAAACTCAGATTTCATAAGAACAAATGCATATTTTTGAATGAAGTGCTTCCTGTATTAGATCATATATGAAATGGCTTGATGTGAATGAATCGATTCTGTTTGCATCAAATAACCCCAATACATAAACTAAATTGATTTCTTTATCCTTTTTAATCCTTAGGACCCACAAGGTATCCGTGCCCCACCATTCTTATGGACATTCTCATTGCCTACATATTTCCTCTTCATTCATGAGGAAAACTCCCAACTCCCATAATCAGTTAGGGTTTTGACAAGCTGGTTGGCGATGAGGAAAAAAAATACATGGTAGGAGCTGATGTGTCATGGCGACTGAGTGGTTCTGGAGGGAGCTGGTCCTTTGCTGGACGTGCATGAGAACCAAAACCCATTGCATAGAGTTGACTCTGACTCGTCGGGACTCTCTATAGGGTTTCCTAGGCTATCAGTCTTTATGGGAACAAGAAACTCAACTTTCTCCATCGGAATATCAGGGGGGTTTGAACCCCTGCTGTTGAGGTTAGCAGTTTAACTCTTACCCAACAGCACAGCCAGGGCTCCTCCAGAATGTCAATTCTAACTCAGCATGACCCTATAGGGCACAGTAGGTCCCCCTCCCCTTTGGGTTTCCAAGACTTGGGATCTTTACAGCAGGAGATAGCTTCATCTTTCTCCTGCAGCGTGGCTGGTGGATTTGAACTTCTGACCTTGTACTTAGCAGCTCACTGTGGCTACTAGACCACCAGAGCTCCTCAGCATGTCAAGAGCCCCTGTTAATTCCTAAGACGTAGAAATAAAATAAGATGATGTTCTCCAAGCATCTTTTAAAACAAATGTTACAATATTCTGTACAATTACAGACATAGAAAATAAAATTGCGTGTGAAAAGAAATCAGATGAAGCAAAATACATAATAAAATATACAGCAATTATATATTTGCACCTTGGGTGGTGCAAATACTTAAGTGTCGGCATCTAGCCACAAGGTTGCCAGGTCAGATTCACCCAGTGGTACCCTGGAAGAAAAGCCTGGTAACCTGCTTCCAAAGGGCATTGCCTTGCAAACTATGGTACACAGTTCTAGTCTTATGTACAGGATGAGTCAGGATCCAGTTGATGGTAACTTTCAATTTAGGAACTTGACTAAAATGTATCTGTAAACATTTAAAAGCTTGTTCCTCCAGCTTATTTGTTTATTATAGGTTGAATTACATTTTATAGAAACTAGATTTGAGCTTAAATGTTTTTGAATGCTTTAGCTTGGGTTTTATGAAAAGTTGTCATATATATATTCCATCACTTTCCCTCTTCTATATCTTAATGTAAATATATATTTATATATAAATGCATAATATATAAATGTAGGTTCATGGGTTTTTTTCTTGTTAAAAATCTAGTTTTAAATGAAAGACAAAAAAAGATTATGTACATATAGTTCCAATGGTAAAAATCCTTTCCTCATTTTTATTAACATGTATGCTATCACCAAATAATTGCTGTAGCAACATATGGGCGGGGGGTGGGGGGGGACTATTTAAGAAGGGTCTAGGAAAGATTATTAAGCAGATAGAAGAAGAATAAACACACAAGATAGGTATTTTAGTTGAACCAGGTCACCTTTTTGACAGGGGCATTCAAATATATTCAAATATGTTTCTGCTGGTGTTGTTGTTAACTAAATATATAAGAACATCGATCCTTTCAAGCAAGATAATCTTCAAGCTTCAGCACAGTTGGAGTCATGCAAATGACTACAATGACCACAAGGTGGCAAAGTATACAAATCTACATGGTCTAGATGCATCTTCCAGAAGGAAACGAGTTTTTGTCTTTCAGCATGGGGGAGGGTGGGGTGGGGTGAGGTAGGGGGACTTCTTTTATGATTGTCTGCTGGCTAGAAAAGAAGAAAAAAAATGATATGAGTTTTCTCAAATTTTGTTAATTACTCTAAATTTCTAGTTCTTGAGATGAATGTTTGGAGCCTGTTACTATTCTAATTTATTATAAATGTTTCCAGTTTAGAGTAAAATTAAATTTCTTAAATCCTAAATGTATATTTTAAAGGCAAAATCATTGGATCTCTCTCCTTCAACATTTAAATCCATTTGATGTGTATACATGAGTCAAGAGGAAAGTGGGTGTTTTTGATACACAAATTCAGATCCATGATGTGATTATATGATGAGTACTAGTTATCACAAAATTACAGTTATTTATATATTTTAAATATTTAGTTTAGAGAAGCTAGATTATAAGACTCCTTAATGGTGTTGTTGCCCAAAATGCCGTGCTCTGCAAAGCAACGTACTTTGAGACATGAACCACTTTTTAGCCACTCATTGCTCTGAGTCAGTTTTGTCTCATAATGACCTTAAAGGGCAATGAAGAACTGCCCCATCAGGTTGTCGAGGCTTTGAATCTTTACAGATGCAGACCGCCTCATCTTTCTCCCATAGAATGGATGGAGGGTTTGAATTACCCACCTTTGGGTGATCAGCTTTAACCAGTGCACCAACAGGACCTCCTACATCCACTCTCATTGCTTTTAGAAAGCATGTCATTTACACACTTCAGTTAACATATACTTGTGAAGTATATTCTTTGTAAAATAGCTTTTACCTGATATAAGCCATGGAGCAGTGGTGAGTTTGAACTGACCATTTGGTTAGCAGGTGAGCATTTAACTGTGGTCTCTGTTCATATATTCTAATAACTCTCAAGTCTCTAACTGAAGCCCTGATATTTCAAGGAGCCGTCTGAATGTGCCATAAACATTTGTTTATAATGTTGTTGTTGTTATTTACCATCCAGTCGGTTAAGGCTTGGAGGACCCCATAATTATAGAACCAAACTGCTCCATCCAGTTGTCAAGGCCATGAACTTCTGGAAGCTGATCACCAGGCTTTTCTTCTGAGGCATGACTGAGTAGATTGGAATTGCCAATCTTTTGCCTACTAATTGAAGACATAACCCTCTGTGTCACCTAGGACTTCCTATTTTAGTGAATGGACTAGACATTCCATTAGAAATCTAAGATTGCTTGTTGTTGTAAGGTGCCACCAAGTTGGTTCTAACTCAAAGCGGTCTCATGTACAACAGAACAAAACACAATTCAGTTCTGCACTATATTCACAATTGTTCTTAGATTTGAGCCCATTGTTGCAACCACTGTGTGATCCACCTTATCAAAAGCCTTCCGCTTTTTCCCCGGCCCTCTACTTGACCATGCATGATGTCCTTCTCCAGGGACTGGTCTCTCCTGAGAACATGTCTCAAGTAATTGAGACAAATGCTCTCCACCTTTGGAACGCTGAGGACCATTCCGGCTATGATAGGTTTGTTTGTTCTTTTGGCAGTTCATTGTGCTTTTACTATTCTTCACCAGCACCATAATTCAAATGCATCGATACTTCTGAAAAGAGTCTTCTTGAAAGAATTGTGCATACTGTCTATTTCTTTCTCTCTCTGTACTCTTGATGAACTGGATTCTGACCATTTCTTTGGTCTCTGCCTTTCCGTGAACTTCCCATGCTCGCCCGCGGCTCTGTGCCTTTGCTCATCTGTCCTTTTATCCATTCTAATAATCTAGCTAGTGCTTCTGGGAGTGCACATGCACATACATTTTCTGAAAAAGCATTTCACAAAATATATTAAGCACCTTAATTTTATTTCTGAAAAAGAAACTATCAAAGAGTCGTGCAGATATTACTTATAATAACAAAATAGGTAACAATTTAAATGACAACTAAAGAGGAATAGTAAAACAAACATTGGTAAAACTCTAAAAATATTACTCATATATTTAAAAGTATTTTCCAAAATTTTTATTGTTTAGGATAATGTTTGTGGCATAGTATTGAGAGCAAATAATAGAACTAGAAAACTGTAAATTTTGATCGATTTCAATATCCCCCTTGAAATTAAAGCTCCTTTTGATCTTCACCGCCAATGGAATCCCTCCTTTAAACATTGCTAGCATCACAGCATTAGAACATTGTCTTCATTTTTCTTGAATCTGTTTCTCATTACAACCACTCTTACTAGCCATAGCCTATGGGCCAGTTTATTAGAATCACCACTGGTGATTTTGTTGAAGGAGGAGGGGTTTTATGTTTTGCTTGCATAACAAATTAAAATCCCAGATCTATAGAGACACAGTTTTAGAGGGTGAAGCATAGGAAACTTCATTTTAACCAAACCCGTTGTAGTTAAGCTTGAGAACCACCTTAACCTTAAACTGCATTTCTCCTGAATCAGCTCCTCTCCACTCACTAGTCCTCACCTTAGGCTTCATGACAAAATGGCAGCCAAACTAAAGAGAAAACACTTCCCGTGTGTTGGTTTCCCTGCTAAAATGATCCCCAAGCTCTTAACTTTAACAACTGGTAGCTTGGTACACTAGCTTAGTGTAACAGAAAGATCTTTGTCGTCAGATAGACTTAAGGCAGTGTTTCTCAACCAGGGGCAAATGTGCTCTGAAGAGGCTATTTGGCAATGTCTAGATCATATTTGGTTGTCACAACTGAGAGGAGGGGCACTACTAGTATTTAATTGGTAGACATTAGTAATGCTCTTCAACATCCTACAGCCCCTAAGACAATGCAGAACAAAATTCTGTTAAAAATCTTGCTATGACTCTTCCTAGCTTTTGGTGACCTTGTCAATGCTTTATATGCTGGTTGAGCACAGCTAATTCACAAAATCTGGGGATTAAATTATTGAACCTATGTGAAATGGCTAGAACCCAGACAAGTACAATGTAGTTACTCTTACCTCACTTGTCTGTTTCCCAACCCCTTCTCTATTGCCTGTCCATCCTGTCCCCTAAATAATTTTACTTTATCTCCCTAAAGTGATGCATATATATACTGCATTGTTCAACCGCCACCAGTTGCCGTTAAGTTGAACCTGACTCATGACACCTTCATCTGTTTGAGAGTAGAGCTTCCTTTCATAGGGTTTGCAATGACTGACCTTTCAGAAGTAGATTATGGACTTTGTAGCTTATTACTTAGCCATCTGAGCCACCATGGACACCTGATACATTGATGATGATGCTTTTAGGTGCTATCAAGTTGATTCCTTCCCGACTTACAGCGATTCTCTGTACAACAGGATGAAGCACTGTCAGGTGCAGCACTATCCTTGAGCCCATTGTTGCAACCACAGTGGCAGTTCATCTTGTCAAAGACCTTCCTCTCTCTCACTGCCCCACTACTTTACCAACCATGATGTCCTTCTCCAGGGACTGGTTCCTCCTGGAAACGCCCAATGTACATGAGACAACCTTGCCTCTAAAGAGCATTCTGACTTTGTTTCTTCCAAGACAGAGCTTTTTTTCTTTTGGTTGTCCATGGTACTTTCAGTATTCTTTCCCAGCACCATAATTCAAATGCATCAATGATTCTATTTTGGTCTTTCTTATTTCGTGTCAAAATTCCACATGCATGTGAGGCAATTGAACAGACCATATCTTGCATCAGATGCACCTTAGTTCTCCAAGCAATATCTTTGCTTTTAAACACTTTAAAGAGGTCTCGTGGGGCAGTTTACCCAATGCAATGTTCATTTGATCTCTTGACTGCTGCTTCCATAAATAATGATTGTGGATCCAAGTGTGGTGGTTACATAATCTGGTGTCAATTTGAGAGGATTACGAGTGAAGGGGTAGAGTCTAGTCTGTCAATCGAATCATAGCCAATGCGGCCTCTTTATTTTCCTCCTTGGAGGCTGGAGACATTTTCTTTCTCTGCTCATTCCCTGGGAGACATTGCAGCTGACAAGACACGTGGAACTATGCTAGTGCCCTGAGCTGGAGAAGCCACTATGCTAGTGCCTCTGAAGCCAGAGAAGTCCTGCCAGTGTTGAGATGCTTACAATGCCACTGGATCCAAAGACTTTCTACCAACTGGCCTGTGATCGCCGTGCATTCAGCATCATTGCATGTGTTTCATGAGCCTGAAAAGGTCTTTATAGATTGGTATCAGACATATGGGCTAACATTGGACTTATGGGCTTAGACTGAACTAGGTTGGGGTGCTTTCTTAATGTACAATTACCTTTTATATAAAACTCTTTCTTATACACATATGTGTGTTTATGAATTTGTTTCTCTAATCTACCAAGACTAACATAATAGGGTTCTCTAGAGAAACAAACCTGAGACACTTATGATTAGATAGATAGATTGATGATAGATAAATATAGATAGATAGATAGATAGATATAAAGCATGAAGGAATATAACAGCTATTTAGTCCATACAACAGTACAAAGGGCTCAGTTCAACTCACTTATGTGAAACAGTTAATATACTGGGAATCCTTCAACTCACGAGAGCTGCTGTGTCCAAGATCAAGGAAGCAGACAGATGAGTCTTCCGTAGAGCTATGCAGGCAGTCCAGTCAGAGGCAGCAAACAGCAGGGTGGGTCACCAACAGTCAACCAGATAACAGAATCCAATAGTCTTAAGCTCAAGTGATGTATACACCAGCAGCGTGGCAAAGCAGGTCTCATAGGAAACTCAAGCTCTAGCAACATGATCCACAGGTTGGGTGTCCCACAGGTAGTGTATCTCGCAAGTTGAGGGCAAGAACTCACTAAGGCAGCTGCACACTGGTCTGATCACCAGAGAGCAAGAGAAAGACAGGCGAGGCTTGTCGAGCCATTCATCTCTTTGCCCTCCAACCAAATTGTGACCTTAATAATTGCACATGTTCCTGTTGGCCAGCTTGGCACAATAAGCCTACCTATCACACCAAGCAAGATAAAATTCTTGACTTCAGCTTTTCCTCTGTTTATTGTAATGTAGAGACCAGGTATGCTGTAAACAGAGAAATAAGATAAGAGTAACAATAATGTATTAATCAGTGTGCCAGCCACTACATATGATGTGGTAGTGACACCATTTCATGTCAACTTGATAAAAAAAAAAGAAGGGGTGAAGGCTAGCCTGTCAATCAGGTCACAGCTTGATTGATCCCTCCTTTTGGGCATGGTCTTCTTAAGAGGATTCTGGGAGCTTATCTCTGTTGATTCTGCCATCAGAAGAAGCAGGCTACACACTCTCTCTCCTTCACCTTTCTGTTGAGGAGCCACATGTAGATTTACGCCTGCTCTGAGATGCTTCCACCAGCAGTGGATCCACAAAACTTTTCTCCCACTGACTTGTGATCTTCCTGAATTCGGTATGATTGCATGTGCAGCATGAGTCTGATGAAGAATTTATAGACTAGTATTGGACATATGGGCTATTATCAGATTTATGGACTTGATCTGAACTGGGCTGGGATGTTTTCTCAATATGCAACTGCTCTATGACATAAATCTCCCTCTTACACATATATGAGTGTCTCTGGATTAGTTTCTCCTGTCAACCAGGACTAACACACATGGGTTCAAAAATAAAATGCCCAAATCTTGCAAAGTAGCTGTGCTAAATAAGCAGTTATCGCACTGATTAGATCACCAAGAACTAGAGAGTCTTAGCAACATTTTAAAGCAGAATTTTATTGTGGATTGTCCTATGTACTGTACCATCTTTAGCATCCCTTTTCTTCACCTATCATGATCCAGTTACAGAGGCAGGCAAATGCCATGTGACAAACAGCAAAAGCAAAGTAGAAACTAGAACACAAGATATAGTTGTGAGGTGTCTCAGTAAAAGAGTGTAACTTAAATGAAGAGTAGGGGGTTTGCTAAGTCATGGTCAAAACTGCTGGAGTGAAGCAAAGAGGAACTACCTTGAGCCCATCTATCTTAGGCCCGTAGGAAGACTGACTATGCCAGGAATATTGATGCCATTTGGCTATTCAGGAGCCATGAGTCGGATGTTTAATAAGGACGACAGGAGGCATCTCAGTGACTTTTGAGAACATATGTGAAGTAACTCCAGGAGTCTATCAATGGGTAGACTCACTCTGGATAGACTCACAATGGATAGAGCAGACTCTGATGCCCAACTTGATCTAGGTCTCTGCCCTGCCGCTTTGTAGTTGCAAGTATTTCTCTGCTTCTCAGTTTTCTCATTCACAAAATGGGATGGTAATGATAGAGGTGTTATGACCATCCATTTGTTAACGCATATAAGGCTATACAGTGGTGGAACATTGTAAGTTCAAATAAATATTGCTGATGTTGGATTTCACTGAAGCTCTATTAGCCTGGAGTGAAGCATTGGAATTGTATTCTGGAAAACAGCTTTTTACTGCCAAGAACTTACCTAGATGGCCTTAATGATTGCCTCTGGCTGAATTAGACACTCTTCTTCATGACCTTCCTCTCTCCCTTGATCATTACAATCACCAGGTACCTAAACAGAGAATCTCTTTTCTCCTTCCTACCCTCAATTTTCTTAACAGTCCTTTGTCAGCTCACTCTAGCTTTTAAAAAGTTTGAAGTTCCTTGTTTCAATGAGTTGAGCTCAGATTTGGATTAATGCATTCCTCATTTCAATACTGTCTCCCCTTTTAAATGCCCCTAATTTTCTCTCTCTCTCTCTCTCTCTCACACACACACACACACACACACACACACGCGCGCGCGCTTTTCAATAATCCTGTTGGAATGACAATATTTTCCTAATTACACATTGTACAATGCATTTTTTCTCTGCTGGTATGCTAATGTTCATATTGGGTGGAGCCAGAACTAGAGTTTTGGTGATTGGATTGGTGAGTATTAAACCACTGGCAACCTGTGTGGTGACAGTTGCCTTTATCAATAACTTTTTATCAATTCCCCATGCTGATATAATCTCAGGAAAATGAGAAGGTAAATTATTAAACAAAGTTAAAAGCTAATTACCTCTGTCTAAATGGAACACACCCTAGAGAAATACTTTCTAATTGGATAGAACAAACGTGTTACATTTCTGAAACTGAACCATTGAAACAAAGTGATATCCTCAGAAAGGTCTTATAAAGAGCAGTCTCAAACTGAATGTTCTAGGCGAAAGCAAGATTTAATGTTCCAGCTTTTGTTCTTGAAATAGAAACCACAATACACTTTTCCGAAATGAATATTAATGAGTATAATTAAGGGCACTTTATGATAGTCTACTGATTTACTCTGAGGGTGGCTTAGAAGTCTTTAGACCCGAACCTTACTTAGACAAGTAGGTATGAAAAGCCTAATGTTTCTTATGTTAATTACCTTCAGATATAAAAGCTAATTAAATTTAGTTTGATCAGGCAATCAAGAATTACTGATACTCTGATATACCTGTGATATTATAGGTCAAAATTCAATATCCTGATTAAAAAACTAAACCTCAACTCACTGCCCTCCAGTAGATTGCAACTCCAGTGACAGAGGCTACTCAAGATAACAGAACTCCTGCTTTGAGTTTCCAAAGCTGTAAATCTTTATGGGAGCAGAAAGCTTTGTCTTTCTCTCAAGGAGAATGTAGTGGGTTTGAACCATCAACCTTGTAGTTAACAGCCCTAGTAAGTGCATCAAACTGGAGGATTACTCTAGAACAGTGGTTTTCAACCTGTGGTCACAAACCCTTTGGGGAGCAAAAGACCCTTTCACAGGGGCCGCCAGATTCATAACAGTTGCAAAATGACAGTTATGAAATAGCAACGAAAATAATTTTATGGTTGGGGGGTCATAACAACATGAGGAATTTTCTTAAAGGGTCGCGGCATTAGGAAGGTTGAGAACTACTGCTCTAGAATAAGAAGTAACATCAACCTGTAGGATTATCTTTTGACCACTGGCACTCTATTTTACCCAGCATCTCCTTCTTCAGAAACTATCCCTCCAGATGAGTGATCTAAAGTAAGCAAGAGTAAGTGAAACACCCTTGGTTATAAGGAGATCCAGTTGCACAGCTTCAAAGACTGACTTATTTGTCCATTATAAATTCAATCTTCCTCACAACTTTCCTCCAGTTCCTAAACGTTTGCTCCCCACTCCCACTATCATGACACGAATTCTACCTTGCAAGTCTGGCTAGACCAGAGGATGTACACTGGTGCAGATAGGAACTGGAAACACAGGGAATCCAGGGTGGATGATCCCTACAGGACCGGTGGTGTGAGTGGCAATACTGGGAGTGTAGAGGGAGCCTGGGTTGGAAAGAGGGAACCGATTACAAGGAACTAAATGTGACCTCCTCCCTGGGGGATGGACAACAGAAAAGTAGGTGAAAGGAGACGTCGGACAGGACAAGATATGACAAAATAATAATTTATAAATTATCAAGGGCTCATGAGGGAGGGGGACAAGGGAGGGAGGGGAGAAATGAGGACCTAATGCCAGGGGCTTAAGTGGAGAGGAAATGTTTTGAGAATGATGAGAGCAATGAATGTACAAATGCGTTTTATACAATTGATGTATGTATGGATTGTGATAAGAGTTGTATGAGCCCCTAATAAAATGAATAAAAAAAAATTCAATCTTCCTCACCAACACTGTAATTCAAATATACCATTTTTTCTTCAGTTTTCCTTATTTGTTCTATAGCTTTTCCATGCACATGAGACAATTGAAAATACCATGTCTTGAGTAAGGTGCATGTTAGTCTTCTAAGTGACATCTTTATTTTGCTTTATTTTTTAACACTTTGGATTCATTTTTGCAACTGATTTTCTCAAAGCAATGCAATCATTAAAAGGGGGGAGAAATACTCCAGGAGATGGAAGGATGCGGCAGTCACAGCTATGGGCTATAAAGTGCAAATGCAGTAACTGCTGTGAGGGCAATACAGGACAAGTTAACACTTTGTGTTCTACGTAGGATCAGTAGGAGGGAAGTGGCAGGGCAGCACCTAACAACAACAACATAGGTATAGCTTTTTAAATTATATGATTCTTCAAGAATTCAGTAAGTTTCAATATATCAACAAAGGACATCTTCATTCAGTTAATTTTTATTTTCATGAGAGCTCTTTATTAAGCCTTAAATAGAGCAAACCCAAACAAATCATCTGATTGAAGAAACTCTCAGCATGGGGTCATAATGGTGTTCAAAGAACTCATGGTCATGTAGCTAATTGTAGATGGTACACAGCACGAAATCATCACAGTGCAGCTTGGACTCTTCTTCGGTACCATCTTTTCTTGAGCAGATACTGCCTCCTGAATGGCTGAATGTCCGAATGTCTGCCCTTTGCGGTTCTGACGATATGTATTCCTTCCATATTCTTTTGATGCTTTCTCAATTGCTCAATGTTTTGTTCACAGAACCCTTCAATAATACAACTCAAGGATTGACATTTTTCTTCATTTCTTTCAGTTTGGTATGCTTCCTTTTAGATTTTCTAGTTCCATAGTTTTGCATATTCCATTGTAGTGTTTTACTTTGTCTTCTTGAGCTGATGTTTTTAAATTCTGTTCAGCTCTTTCACTCCATTATGTCATTCATTTGCTTTTGCTACTCTACAATCAAGAGCAAGTCTCAGTGAACTTGTTGAATATTCTTCAGTGTCAACGTGAACTTGCACATAAGCAATTGATTATTTTCCACTGTTAGCTCTTGACCTTGGTCTACTCATATCAAGCTTTCCCAGTATCGCATGCTGCCTTTGTAGTTCATTGGATTCCTTCATATTCCATCCAGTGAGGTACACATGTATCGCCAGTTTTTTGTTTTGTTTTGTTTTTTTAAGGTATTTGCAATGAAGTCATTAGTCATACAAAATTCTATGTGAGATCTCAAGCTCTGTTTCTATCCCAAAAGGCCTATTTTCTTTGTATATGTGCCACCGAAGCAAGCACAAACGGCCTATTTTCTAACTACTAATCTTCTGTGGTTCCATCTTTTGCATTCCAGTCCTCAGCTATCACCAATGCATCTTGATTTAATATTTTACCAATTTCATCTGAAGAATTGGGGGAATTCTTCAATGTCTTCATCATTGGCTTTAGTAGTTTGGAAAACATTTGAATAATATTTTTATTAAGTAGACTTATTTGTAGGCATTTAGTTATTATCCTATCAAGACAGAATTGTACTCCAAGGTTGATCTTGAAATGTTCTTTTTGATGATGTGTGTGATATCCTTCCTCTTGAATTTGGCATTGCCGGCATAGGAGACCATAGGATTGCGTGAGTGAAACAGCAAGACCAGTCCATTTCAGCTTACTCATGCCTGCCACTTGGATCTTGATACACTCCACTTCATTTTTGACAACTCTAATTTTCATAGATTCATAATTATGCATTCCAATTATTAATGGTTGTTTATAGCTGCATCTTAGCATTTGGAGTCACACGCCATCGGCAAAGGAAGGTCCTGAAAGCTTTATTCCATCTGTGTCACTAAAGTCTATTCTGCTTTGAAGAGGCAGCTCTTTATCAGTCATATTCTGAAGCTCATTTTCTGGCTGTGTAAAAATGTTCAGTGACCAATCCCTGGGAAGGGGGCAGCCTATTCCTTTTCTCTAGTCTGTTCTTAGTTTGGAAGTTCCACTAAGACTTGCTCACCATGGGTGACCTTGCTGGTATTTGAAGCACTGCTGGCATAGAGTCCAGTATTACAGCAGTACTCAAGCCACACAGTGCAACAAACTGACAGCTGCATGAGAGCATTTCCTATGTGTATACACCTTTATAACTATTTACAGAGTAGAGCTCCCTTATGGCATTTCTAAGGCTATAATCTGTACAGAAGCAGCCTGTCACATTTTTTTCCTGAGGTGGGTTTGAACTGCCCTCCTTTCAATTAGCAGGGATCGCTCAACCACTGTGCCACCAGGGCTCCATAAAGTGAAAGGATGCACCAAAAGGAAGACTGTTGCCCTCACATCTGACCTCAGTGCTCATTCCTCCCTATTACACTGTAGCACAGTGGTTGCCAGGAGAAGAGGGGATGAATGGATTGAGGAAAGGAAGAGAGCAAGGGGCAAGGGGGCAAAAGCACTAGATTCCTCTGCCTCAGAAAAGAAGGAAGAGGATTTGAGAAGTGACTAGTTAGAGAGAGAGAAATAGAATCCCCAAGGTTGAATAAACTAATGAGTTTTCAAGGAAAAAAGGATGTCTAGTATTTCATTCCATTTTGTCTTATGTAAGCCATTTTGCCTGAACAAATACAGTCAACGTCTATTAGATGCTTACTGTGCAGTAGACACATTACATACATAATTTCATTTATCCTTACAATAGCTATACGAGATAGGAACTGTTATAAACCCAGCTTCCACAAAGTTTTCTCATGGAGGTTATAATCTGGGAGGAATTGAGAACTAGGTTTCATATGGGAGTAAATGCAGACTGCAGAAAACAGAAGAGAAATAAAAATTATTTTTTGTAAGCAGAAATAAATATTGTCAGACTAGTAGGAATATTAGACTATCCTTAATATCCCAGGAGATGTTTAAATAATACTATGTTTTCTGCATTGCAAAGAAAACTAATTTTTACAGGAGAGATTAGTTTAAGTACACCAAAAAACTTGAATGTATTTTGGCAACTAATAGACACTCTGGAAGAAAGATGAGGCTTTCTGCTCCTATAAAGATTGACAGCCATGGAAACTCAGAGAGACAGTTCTACCATGTCCTACAGAATGGACTCGATTGCAGTGGGTAAAACTGGACACGCTGGACCAAGATCAATGGCCTAGTCAACATAGAGCTAATGACTTATTTTTCTATTTCACAGTTTTTACTATCTCACTAATCTTTTGGCTAGAACAAATTATGAAATGTATATCCCATTCCATCCAGTTCTGTCCATACTTTTTATAGTATTTAATTTATTTCCATTCAAAATTTACAAGCTTTGAAGAAACCACTAGTTTAACTTAGGGTCATTCTGACTGTTTTTAAAACTCTATTACCAGGAGAATAGCGTCTACACTATAGACAGTTCTTTTCTCTCTCAGAACACATTTAGTGTTTGTTGTTATACATTAGCTTACATTAAGATCGAATTCTGAATGCTTAAGGCATGCTCCAAAGGAGTTGGTTGATTGTCAGGTTTAAGCAGACGATGTTTACATAACATGCAGGTTAAAAAAACAAAGTTAGAATTAGTTGAATTGATTAAATTACAAGAGGAAGCGCTGCTTGTCACTGACGGAGTTGAGTACTAACGGAAGAAGTAGCAATCATTGGGAGGTTCTTGCCCCACTCCCCTCGCTTCTATCTTCATGCCTTTTTGTCTTGCCAGGGCTGAGAGTACTGCGCCATCATGGACCCCCCACCCAGAGAACCCTCAGTCCAGGGCAGGCTGACCTCAATGGCCTTCCAGGTGCAGGTTGCTTTGGGGATCCTCTTGGTGAGAAGAGGATAGGGCTTTGACTTTGGAGTTTACAATTTGAGGCCTAGGAAATCCAAAGCGTTAACAACAGTAACTTTAATAATTAGTTCTCTTGAGCTTCCTCTGGGGCTTTCTTTTCTCAAAAAAATCTTTACTTAAAATTCCAGTCGCATTTTTTAGCAATGGTAAAAGTCACTGAAAGGGGGAAAAACATGTTAGGACCCTAAAGTCCAAGTAATTTTCCCCTTGCTTCTTTAAATACTAGCGGGCAGGCCTGTGCTTTGGAGCTGCTGTTAGCTGTCACCTGGGTAACTCTAAAATGTGGCCTAGTCCTGGGTCTCTTCATCATCATCTGATGTTCAAGTTCACTGCTGTTGCTGTTCTGTGGTACCTTCAAATTTGAAGGCCTCATCTTTCAGTCCTACATTGAAGAATACTCTGTAGTGGCTCATGAGGTTTACACTGACTAATCTGTAGACATAAATTCCCAGGCCTTTCTTTCTAATCAATCATAGCCCAGAAGCTCTACTAAAACCTATCCACCATGAGTAACCACGCTGGTATTTAAAAGGCCAAAGGCATAGCTTCCAGCACTACCACCCTACTGTTAGCAAGTTTCTTCTGACTCAGAGTGACCCTGTGGGGGGTTCCCAAAGCTGTAAATCTTTTTAAGAGTAGATAGCCTCATTTTTAACTCGTGTCATTGCTGGTATGTTTGAACTCTCAACCTTATAGCTAGCAGTGCAGCACTTACTATGGCTGAGAGATGGGTAGGCACGTTAGTGTAGGGCTTCTCAAACAAATTGTGAGGAAACATCTTTTTTATTTTCTAATTCATTACATATTTCTACTTTGTAAAATATAATGAAAATGAATTACTAGTATAATAAACTACAGACAAGGACAATAAAAGACACAAGCAATTTTTAAAATATTGTTACAGTCATTAACATAAAATGATGCTACCAAACTGACTTAAAAATCCCTAAACACCACTTTATTTCAATTTCTATACTTACTTTAGGATAGGCCAGAAATAGTGCCTTGAACTTCTCAGATCTCAGGTGTCACCTCGGGGGTGCTCTTGTAGTACCTTGATTGAGGTGTGGCTCTAATGCACAGGTGAAAGCTATTGGTTGCTTTAATGAACTTTTAATTATTTTTTGCAAAAGGGGTTGATTCTTCCAGAACGCTCTCACTTTTCACATCCCTTCCACTTAATGTTAGAGCTTAAATACCTGGGGATTTGCTGTGAGAACTTTATAAACACAGGTGGTGCACACGTATTTTTACATGATCACTAGGACTTTCACATCGTGGGGAGTCGGAAAGGACTGTCTTTGTTCTATTTACATATGGGACTGTCATCACATTGCCAACTACTTCTTGTTCCCTGTTATACTTAAGATAAAATAAGTTAAGCTTGTAGTTGCTCTCCTCAAAGTTCTCCACAAAATACACCAGTCCATTTACACAGAAACAACACACATACACAAAGGAGATAGAAACAGAAAACAAAGCCCAGGAGATGTGATTAATAGCTAGGGTTCTAGGGGCAGATGATCTGGATTTAAATTCTAAACTCATCAGTTCCTAGCTGTATGACCTTAGCTGTGCTATTTAATATTTGTACCTCAGTTTCCTTATTCATAAAGTGAAAGCACATAAAATACGTACCATATAGGGTTGTAACATAGGGTTATGGAATGTCTTAAATCAACATTTGGCTTTTGGGCATCAGAGGTACTTCATAAATCACACATGTTATTATTGTTTGGACATTTACTTGGGGCTCCAAACTACTAAAGCATACCTTCAAGACTGGTTTGACTAGTAGCACTCAAAAGATGTGCATCTTGGTTTCTGGCTCCAATCAAGATGAAGGAAACACATTCCATCTTGTCTCTTCTAGGAAAAACTTCATATGTCAACATGTCATGCACTGAGCAGATATCTGGGCACGTTGAAAAGTAAATGGTAGCAGGCGGATGAGGAAAGAAACTAGAATTTGAGTTTCCACTTCTTTCTTCTGTTACCTCTTCTCATGAACTCCACATTGAAGCCTGAGACTCTACACAGAATTTGAAGAGAACAAGTTCCGAGGAAGGAAAGACCCCTTATTTTTTGGAGTGAAGAACAGGAAAAGGGGCCTAGACAGGTCCAGAGGAGTAGGGAAAATCCCATTTATCTTTGACATTGCTCTTACCCCCACCCCGAGGCAATCTCAAAGCCACCATGACCGCTATGGTAGCAGCAGGTAGGCAGGCAGAAAGCTCCAAAAGAGGAAACAATTCTTTCTCATCAAAGGAATTGCGGTCCTAAGAGTATAGGTAGGTTTTCATTGTTTCGTTTTCTCTGCCTACTCTCTTGCTACTTGCCTCTGTGGTGAGGCGCAGTCACTGGAATATGTGGTCGCGTGGGGGAATGAAAAGCCTGGCCTTTTATTCAGAGGGAGGCAGTGGGTTCCCTCTGAAATAGAATGTGTGTGGGAAGAGCATCCCAGATTATCTCCTCAGTCACAAACTGTGTAATCTTTGAAGTGACTCGATATAGACTGTCAAAGACCTAGAGAACTAAGCCATGTGTTATACCATTTCTCAGATCCTGGACAGCCTCTGGTGAAAACATTTGAGAACATTTACAAGACATATACAAATAGCACCCCAAAAGCTATAAAGCTGTATTGACGTTGCAGTCACAGTCCACAAAGACAAACAAATCGGGGTCTGGTTCTAACCCAGTTTACAAGTGCTAACATCAACAAACAACAAAGCGATCAAAATTGTCAATAAGATTTAAGTCAGACTATCATGATCAGCCTTCATTCAGGTTTCAGTAATTCCTTTCAGTTACATTGCCCTTGATCAATCCCTACCAGACCTCCTATGCCCTCCTTGCCACTGATTTTGGATCACTTGTTCCCTTGTGCCTGGGTTTGTTAATACCATTTCCTTTCCCCTGCCTCCCCACTTTCCCATGTTCCCCAGAAACCATCGGTCCCGTTGCTGTCTCCTCTGAATTGTTTACCCCGCCTACCATATCTAGACAGACCTGCAGAGATCATAATATGCACAAAAACAAGACAGAGCAAACAAAGCAACAAAACAAAACAACAAAATGACACACACAAAAAAAGCCTGTAAATAGTTCAAGGTCTGTTTCTTGACCTTTAGGGGTGTTTTCCATTGGCGTCTGATAGAGTGCCACACCCTGGCCCCAAAGTCTATTTTTGGCATTCCCTCGGGACTTCCTTGCTCTGCTCCCTTTGCTGTTCTGTTGCACACCCTTAGTGTTTTCCTCTGTGTGGTGTGGTCAGATTGGGGGCAATTCCCACACTGTGTCTCCAGTAAAAGGAAATAGAAGAAATAACTGGGAGGCAAAGGGCATTTATAGAGGTCTAAATACAGGCATGTACATATGTAAATATATTTATATAGTATGATGGGGAAATAAATCTATGTGCATATATTTATAGGTTTAGTATTAAGGTAGCAGATGGACATGGGGCCTCCACTCAAGTACTCCCTCAATGTAAGAACATTTTGTTCTATTAAATTGGCATTCCAGGATGCTCACCTTCCCAACACGATCACTGAAGATAAATGTGTCCATAAGTAAATGTGGTGAAGAAAGTTGATGGTTCCCAGCTATCAAAAGACATAGCATCTAGGGTCTTAAAGGCTTGAAGGTAAACAAGCGGCCATCTAGTTCAGAAGCAATAAAGCTCACATGGAAGAAGCACACCAGCCTGTGTGATCACGAGGTGCCAAAAGAATCAGCTATCTGGCATCAAAGAACAAAAAATCATATTATTGTGAATGAGGGTGAGTGCAGAGTGGAGACCCAATGCCCATCTGTAGGCAACTGGACATCCCCTTACAGAAGGGTCATGAGGAGGAGATGAGCCAGTCAGGGATGTATGCATGGATTGTGATAAGAGCTGTAAGAGCCCCCAATAAAATGATTTTTTTTAAAAAAGATTTAAGTCAGAGGTAGAGTCACAAGCCTAATCATCAAAATATCCAGGATAAAATCCACAACTATTCAAAAAACTAAAATGGGAAAAAAGTCTCACCATGACAGAAGAAAATTACAATCATTTAATTCCAATTCTGAGCTGGCATGTGGTTTGTTGTTGTTGCTGTTTTGTTGTACATTGTTGCTTGGTTTTGCTCTGTCTTGTTTTTGTGCATGTTGTTGTCTCCACGGGTCTCTCTGGATAGGATAGGCTGGATGAACAATCTGGAGGAGAAAACAACGGGACCGAAAGTTCCAGGGGAACATGGGAGAGTGGGGGGTGGGGAGAAGGGAAGAGGTGCTAACAAACCCAGGGACAAGGGAACAACAAGCAATATAAATTGATGGTGAGGTGGGGGTGGGAGAACTGGTAGGGCATGATCAAGGGGAATGTAACAAAGAGGAAGTGCTGAAATCCTGGTGTGGACTGAGGATGATAGTGGGACAAGAGGAAAATCAAGGGAAATAGAGGAAAGAGCTAGGAGGAAAAGGGCATTTATAGAGGTCTAGATAAAGATAATGTACATATGCAAATATATTTATATGAGGATGGGGAAATAGATCTATGTGCCTATATTTATAGGTTTAATATTAAGGTAGCAGAAGGACATTGGGCCTCCACTCAAGTACTCCCTCAAAGCAAGAACACTTTCTTCTATTAAATTGGCATTCTATGATGCTCACCTTCCTGACACAACCGCGGAAGACAAAGCGGGTGAATAAGCAAATGTGGTGAAGAAAGCTGATGGTGCCCGGCTATCAAAAGATATAGCGTCTGGGGTCTTAAAAGCTTGAAGGTAAACAAGTGGCCATCTAGCTCAGAAGCAACAAAGCCCACATGGAACAACATATCAGCCTGTGTGATCACGAGGTGTCGAAGGGATCGTTGAAGACAAATGCATGCATAAGCAAATGTGGCGAAGAAAGCTGATGGTGCCCGGCTATCAAAAAGTATAGCGTTTAGGGTCTTAAAGGCTTGAAGGCAAACAAGCGGCCATCAAGCTCAGAAGCAACAAAGCCCACATGGAAGAAGCACATCAGCCTATGCGATCACGAGGTGTCGAAGGGATCAGGTACAAGGCACCATCAGAACAAAAAATCTTACCATAGTGAATGATGGGGGGAGGGTGGAGTGGAGACCCAAAGCCCATTAGCAGGCCACTTGAGACCCACTTTCAGAGGGGTCTCGGGGAGGAGACGAGCCAGTCAGGGGGCAAGGTAGCAACGATGAAAAATACAACTTTTCTCTAGTTCCTAAATGTTTCCTCCCTGCTCCCACTATCATGATATGAATTCTACCTTGCAAGTCTGGCTAGACCAGAGGATGTACACTGGTACAGATAGGAACTGGAAAAACAGGGAATCCAGGGTGGATGATCCCTATAGGACCAGTGGTGTGAGTGGTGATACTGGGAGTGTAGAAGGAGACTGGGTTGGAAAGAGGGAACCGATTACAAGGAACTATATGTGACCTCCTCCCTGGGGGACGGACAACAGAAAAGTGGGTGAAGGGAGATGTTGGACAGGGTAAGATATGACAAAATAATAATTGATAAATTATCAGGGGTTCATGAGGGAGGGGGGAGCGGGGAGGGAGGGGAAAAATGAGGACCTAATGCCAAGGGCTTAAGTGGAGAGGAACTGTTTTGAGAATGATGAGGGCAATGAATGTACAAATGTGCTTTACTCAATTGATGTATGTATGGATTGTGATAAAAGTTGTATAAGCCCCTAATAAAATGATTTAAAAAAAATGATCAGATAAAAACTTTTAATGCACCTATTATAACTGTGAATTCCCTCTTGGTGACCCCATAGGGCAGGGTAGAATCGCACCTGTGAGTTTCCAAGACTGTGTTTATGGGAGTAGAAAGCACTGTCTGTCTCCTGCAGAGAGGCCGCCGGGGTTAAACTGCCCATCTTGTGGGTCGCAGCCCAACACATCCCTATTGTGCCCCGGAACTCCTTCTATCCCTCTTAGAAGAAGGAAAACTATGGGCTGCAATGTCAGCCAAAAGCAATGCTAAAGGAAGTTCTTCACATTGCAGAAAAATGACCGCCACCGTCTTGGGACTAGTATTAATTTTCCTAAAAGAAATTATTTCCCAAATGATAATTGTGTTGTTACTCCTCTTGCATTTGTCATTCCAAGCATAGTCAACCATATGATTTTCAGACTCAAAATTGCCAGTCCCATTCCATTTCCACTCATGAGTGCCCAGGTTATTCACCTGTCTCTGTTTCATTCATTTTTGACAACTTGCAATTTTCCTACATTCATACTTCATACGTTCCACATCACATTCTAATTACCAATGGCTATTCACCGCTCCTCCTTCTCATTTGTGCATTGTCTTCTGGTGGCAAACGCAAGGCCTGCCCGCTTCTGTCCACCCATGGCATTAAGGTGGACTCTACTTGGAGGAGGCAGTTCTTCCCAGTTGTATCTTGAGTGCCTTCCAACCTGTTGAGGGGCTTCTGGCACTGTATCTGACAATGTTCCATCGCTCGTCATCACGTTTTCAGTGGCCTTTGTCTCTGAAGTGAACAGCCTATTGCTTATTTGTAGTCTCATTCTGGAAACCCACTGAAATCTATTCGCATGGGTGATCAATCCTGCTGCGATTTGAAATACCTGTGTCATAGCAACGTGCCAGTCACCACAGTATGGAAAACTGGCAGAGAAGTGGTGCGTATTCCTATTAGAATGGTTAAAATGAAAATTTTAAAATGGTATTATCAAGTACTGATGAAAATGTCGGGTAACTGGACCACTCATGTATTGGTGGTACCCAAATGCACTCAGAACCAATTGACAGTCTCTTACAAAGTTAGATACATTTATCATATCATATACAAATCCCACTCATGAACTATTTAGCCTAGAGAAATGCAATTTTTTCACAAATATATACATAAAATACACATATTTATAACAGATCTATTCATAACCACCAAAACTGAAACCAAAGCAAAAACGCATACCCTTTGATAGGTGAATGCGGAAATGAGGAACAATCAGACCATGGAATTCTGTTCAGCATTAGGAAGACATGAACCCTGCACACAACATCACAAATGGGTCCCCATGGCACAATATTGAGAGAAAGTAACACTACAAACCAAACCTGCGGCTGTGGAGTTCTACTGCATAGCGACCCCATAAAACCCCTTAGGACCATTTTAGGTTGCCCAAGGACGCACCCTGCAGAAGACTGCCACATTTTTCTCAATGGCGGCCAAGCCCTGACTTTTGCTGGGTTCCAACACTGACCTTTCTGTTAATGCTTTAGCCATTGCAACACCGTTCCCAAGAGTAAGTAAGCAGTCGAAAAATATTACTACCATTATGATAAAATTTATATGAAATAGGGGACAAAACAGAACAGGGACAGAGAATAGAACACTATTTGTCAGATGACTGTGAGAATTTGACTCCAGAGAAGTAACAAAAGTAAGTCTCTTGAGGGGATGGGATGCTTCCTAATTTGTAAATTGCTGTGTGTTACATTCATCTCTGTGTTAGAACTCAGAGAGCTGTACACCAGCAAAGGCCAATTTCACTGCATGCAAATTTAAAAATAAAATCATCTGAACTTATTTACTAAGTTCCAACTCAGTGTCCAATATTAGAAACATACTGCGACCATTGATGCATCAATTTCCCTAGCTTAGAGACCCAGAAAGTGATTTTCCATTGCTCTATTCGTAGGGTTAATGAGATAATGCTTGTGAAATGTTTTGAGCTCCTTAAAAGGAAGTTGCTATGCAAATACAAAGTGTTGTCATCATTACCCAGGCACTATTTCTTCCTTTTGCTTATAGGGTGAAGTTTACGATCCTCTTCATTTTTCACATTATTTAAAGGAATTGTAACAATAAATTGTGTTAGCCAAGATACAAAATGAAGCACATGTGTTAATGAGGCTAAAACTTTGTAATTAGAATTTGAAACATCAGTCTGTCTAACGATAATTGGCTCTAATGATTATGTTGCTATGTGCACAGCTACACTTGTATAAAGTCCAAGTGTGGCTTAGTCTGCACAGTTTTGCCTACTAAGCATACTTGAAGTTGTTAACTCCTCTGAGACGCTCTTAGCTTCTCTGGGCATCTGAATGGAGGGAATCAAGTATCAGGAAGAAATTTAAGTCTGATCGTGAAAAAGTACTCAGCCTTCAAAAAGAAGTGATGAGTATACTTATCTTAATTTAGACTCTGCTCCTATTAACTTTTGTTGTTGTTGCTAAAGCCATTTCATTTCTCTGTGAAAATTGTCGGGATTTAGGGGTGATATTTAAGGAGTCCTGGTGCCACTGTGGGGCTAAGTGTTGGACTGATAACTGCAAGATCAGTAGTTCAAATCCACCAGTAGCTCCAAGGGAGAAGGTAGAGAACATCAGAAACCCCAACAGGATTTCTCTAAGTTAGAATTGACTTTATGACAGTGTTTTATTAAAGGGCAATATTGACATTTGGCAGCCTCAAACAAACAAAAATTATAATGCCCTTCTTTTTTCTTTGGTTAGTGCAAAATAAATAATTCCACAAGTGCCCAGTTAAAACCTCTGATAGCTCACTGAATGTTTTGAAACAAAACGTGAATCTCTCTTGTTGGAGTTTGAAGTCGTTGATAACCTACTTCGACCTAACCTAGTTCAGCTCAGAAGGAGGAGCTCTAAGATGGTGCAAAGACCGCGAGATCAGTTGCTAACTGACAGATTGGAGGTGAACGATTGCTCTGTGGGAGAATGACGTGGCCATTTACCTTTGTAAATATTACAGCCTATTGTTGTTAGGCGCCATTGAGTCCCTTCCGACCCATAGTGACCCAATGTAGAACAGCAGGAAAAGCTGCGTGGTCCTGCGCCATCCTCACAATTGTTCCTGTGCTTGAGCCCATTGTTGCTGCCACCACGACAATCCATGTCCTTAAGGGCATTCCTAATTTTCACTACCGCTCTACCATACAGCTAGAAAACCCTACTGACTTGAAAGCAAACAAAATCCACTTAATCTGGACAGTGTTTTTTCCGGGGTATACCCCTAAAAGAACCCTCTAATTTGTGGGTCCTGCCTCTTTCTATGCATGCCAGGTTTGTTCTTACTTCTAAATCTTTACTCATGTGATTATTCTCAGGTAAAATTGCCTTCAAATAATCTAGGTAGATGTATTTATTAGAAGTCTAAGTATAAAGTTCAGACTCAGGCATTTGTTTGGTCTTGGTAAAATTTAGTGGGCAATACTAGAAAATTATTTACATCCCAGTTAGAAGCAAAATCATGAGAAGAAAATTAAAATAATATTTCTGAATCTCCTTTGGACATTGAGAATGTATTCAAAGCTTAAGTACAATTCAACCCTCAGACCAAGCAAAATTCAATATTTCAAAAGATGTAAAGCTTCAGGTATATTTCAAAAACCATATAAGGCATGAAAAACCTTCCATTTTCTAGAGCAAACAGACCTTAATTCAAAAGCACATCATTCCATTCCAGGCACAGAAGACATTTGCAGTAAATAACAACATTTCTGGTAAATCTGTTCATTGGTATATAAGCTAGAAATTCTGTTTTCTGGCTTCCTGTCTTGGGATAGAAATTGGAAAATGGCTTTCAAACAGGTGGAAATCACTTTTTCCTAAGTCTTGACCTGAAAAATCCATAGTGCTGTTTATTTGAGGACTGAAGTGATAACAATGATTTCAGACAAGTTAATTTGAAGTCATGAAGTTACCTTAAAAGAGAAATATTCTTTAAATTCATGGAGAGATAAAATAAGACTATAGAGAGTTCAGGAGAGCCAATATAGATTTGGGAGTGTGGGCTAAAATAATAGGTGAATTATGGAAATAAATCATATCTGAGAAGACATATTTGTGAAGAAACACAACCTTGGAGAATGCATAAAGAAAGAGAGGAGATGAGCCCAAGAGTGTCTGTTGTTGCCACCTTGACCAGTGATTAGACTTCAGATATGTCTCCTGTACTGTCACCCCCAAAGCATTCTTAAATACGTGCCCTTTGGGGTTTGGATTGTACTTTGAGTAGACTAAGGCTTAGAGACTTTACGTTGTTAACAGTCACATGAATCATGAATGAGAATTTAGATCCATACTTGTCAAACTTCAAAGTTCATGCCATTTTCAGTAAGCCATCCTTTTCCTATCAAAACAGATGGAAGACATTAAGGAAGAAGAGTCATAAGAAGTATAACTAAAAAAAGAAATATGGACCGTCAGCACATGATTTTTTTTCCATCTTCCATATTCCTAGTGGCTTCATGGAACAGAGAAAATGTTTTTTAAAATATTTGTTGACACAACCGCTGAAGCCAAAGTGGGTGAATAAGCAAATGTGGTGAAGAAAGCTGATGGTGCCCGGCTATCAAAAGATATAGCGTCTGGGGTCTTAAAAGCTTGAAGGTAAACAAGCGGCCATCTAGCTCAGAAGCAACAAAGCCCAGATGGAAGAACATATCAGCCTGTGTGATCACGAGGTTTTGAACGGATCACTGAAGACAAATGGGTGCATAAGCAAATGTGGCGAAGAAAGCTGATGGTGCCTGGCTATCAAAAAGTATAGCGTTTGGGGTCTTAAAGGCTTGAAGGTAAGCAAGCGGCCATCAAGCTCAGAAGCAACAAAGCCCACATGGAAGAAGCACACCAGCCTATGCGATCACAAGGTGTGGAAGGGATCAGGTATAAGGCATCATCAGAACAAAAAATCTTACCATAGTGAATGATGGGGGGAGTGCGGAGTGGAGACCCAAATCCCATTAGTAGGCCACTGGCGATCCCCTTGCAGAGGGGTCTCAGAGAGGAGATGAGCCAGTCAGGGTGCGATGCAACAACGATGAAAAATACAACTTTTCTCTAGTTCCTAAGTGTTTTCTCCCTGCTCCCACTACCATAACTCGAATTTGACCTTGCAAGTCTGGCTAGACCAGAGGATGTACACTGGTACAGATAGGAACTGAAAATACAGGGAATCCAGGGCTGATGAGCCCTGCAGGACCAGTGGTATGAGTGGCGAAACAGGGAGGGTAGAGGGAGAGTGGGTAGGAAAGGGAACCGATTACAAGGAACTATATGTGACCTCCTCCCTGGGGGACGGGCAACAGAAAAGTGGGTGAAGGGAGATGTCGGACAGGGCAAGATATGACAAAATAACAATTTATAAACTATCAAGGGCTCATGAGGGAGGGGGGAGTGGGGAGGGAGGGGAAAAATGAGGACCTAATGCCGGGGGGTAAGTGGAGAGAAAATGTTTTGAGAATGATGTACAAATGTGCTTTACACAATTGATGTGTGTATGGATTGCGATTGTATGAGCCCCTAATATAATATTTTAAGAAAATATTTGTTGAATGATTACATAAGAAAAGCACTAATAAAATCATCTATTGATGATTTGCCCTGGACCAAGTTTGTGCTAAGAGTTTTACTGTCTTGCCATTTAATCTCTTACAACACCTGTGTAGACACCTGAGACATTACATTGCTTTCATAAACCCAAACCAGTTACCGCCGCTGAGTTGTTTCATACACATAGTGACCCTAAAGTTCATAAAGAACTGGCCCTTTGATTCCGGAGCCTGTAAGTCTATGTTGGTGCAGAAAGTCTCGTCTTTCTCCTGATTGCTTTCATGGTCATTCAAAATGCACCCGGAAGTATGTCTGGCACCATATTAGGAGTTTTAACCTCTATGCTATATTGAGGGAAAAAAAATCTATTTGGAATTATATATCATTGCAGTTTCTTGAGGGAAAATGCTTAGTTCTGATAAGAATGAAGGTTTGCTCAACATGGAAGCCAAAGTGGAGAAAGATGTGTGTGAGGAATTTGATAGACCAAAAAATTAGAAATTAGATATTTAATAGGAGAATCAAGGTTTTCATCTGTTTATGTATTGTATGTGTTTGTGTCTTACTAATGTGTATGTGTTTGAAGGAGGGAAGCTGAATTTGGCCAAAAGGTGAATTGTTAGATACAACAATTGTTGTATCAATTGTTAATTGATACAAATCAGACGAGGATAATTGAAGCTGTATTCTGTGGTTGTGAGGGCTGATTCAAAGGATAATATTTATATATTACATGCTGTTATAATAGAAATATCTGAAGTGAATGATTTCAAACAAGTTCATTGTTTCACAGCTTAGGAAGCTAGAAGTCCAGATTCAAGATACCAGTTCTAAGAGAAGGCTCTCTCTCTCTCTCTGTTGGCTCAGAGTAAGGTCCTGTTTCCCTTCAATATCTGTAGGCTCAGCATTCCTTGGAGATCTCCGTGGAATCTTCCATCTTCCCTTTGGTCTCTGTGGCCCTAAGCACAGGTACCCTGGGTCCAAAGGACAGGCTCAGCTCCCGGCACTTCTTGCTTGGTGCTTGGTGTAGAAGGTCCCACCTTTCTCAGCTCACTTGTTTCTCCCTTTATATCTATACACACACCAGAGCTGGAACCTGTAAGGGTGTCTTATTCCATCCTAATTCTGATATAACTACTTGACTGATCACAGCATGTGGATGATGACAACTGAGATACAATGAAGAGTTATGACCCAGCCAAGTGTACACATACTTTGGAAGGCCAAATTCAGTCATGCCAGGAGGCCGGGAAGGATCAAAAGAAGGATTTGGTGTGAAGAAGGGAAACAGCCCAAGCGATGTTAAAAATAGTATTTTCTTTGAACTTGCAGAGCAAGAAGAAAGACAACTCAAATCAGAGAGACAAAGGAGCAAGGCAAGTCAGAATGCTGTAAACAGTCAACATGTGGTGTCAATGTTTTTCTATCTGGAGAAGCAATTTGGCAGGCACGTCTTCCTTAGGATGCTTCTATTCACTGAGACTAGATCTAGAGATTTCAAGGTCTGTGTGTGCCTTGCCCGCACATAGTCAGGTAATACCTTATAGAAGAGAGGCAGAATATATGCCCACGTGGCTAGAGGAAGTCATTTGGGTAATGGTTGATAGATTAGTATCTCATAACTAAGTTTTCAGGATATTTGCTTAATGTCCTAAGGAGATTCCTAAAGTGAAGTTAATAATAATATCTCTGAGGACTTCCAGGCTAGGAGAGTGAGTTCAGGAAATTCCTTCATGAGCACTAATAAAACTGAGAAAAATGTATCCCAAACCCCAATTCTAGGACTTTGAAAACTGAGCAAAGGCATATAACAATTTGCTAAGTGTTTAAGAAAAGCGCCTAAACCAGTAAAAACAGTGGATGTTGTTTTCATCTGCTTTCCCCTACATTTACAGCTATGTGGCTAGGTAGTTCCCAAAAGGCAAGGCAAACATAGACCAGGACCCTCACTGCTGAGGCTTGATTTACACTGGGACTTGGAAAAAACCTTCCCAGGCTGGTTGCCAAAAATCACCTTACAAAAACCCAAACTTGGAGTTGACTGGAACTCATAAAGACCTTGCAGGGCACAGTAGAATTTCTGATAGTCAACAAGATGAATAAAACAAATTCAATAAATGTTTTGCTGCAAAATTAACTAATGTGTACCTTTATAATGCATAGTAAATTATATTCCTAATTGGCAGATTCTAGACTTTTTTTATAACATAGGAAACGAGGGTTTCTTATATTTACTTAGGATCACAAAACAAATGAAGGAAATGTTTGAGCACGTTTTAAGTTGCAGCTGATGAAATAGGATATTTGAATATAATTGCAATTGAAATGGTGATCTTCTAATTTATAATTTATACTTCAGAGGTGTTTTATATGTTTTCACACCTCTTCTTCCTTCCTGAATTTGCTGACTTTGCCTTTCACACCGAAAAGGTGCGCTATCCCAGACAAGGCAATAGTCATGGTCCTACAGGTGGGGTTCACATGTTCTGTTGTCATGATCATGCAGTGCTCTCAGAGTGTATGGATGTGCCTATGTCCTTACGTGTGCTTATTAACTGGAATGCAAAACACATGCACACCTGCACAGTAAAGTCAAGCAAGAGCTTGAAGTACTTTTAAATATTCTTCTCTATCTGTTTAAAATTACTAATCATTGGAAAGATCAACTATTCTTCCTCAGTCCTCAGAAATGTACTTAAAAAAATTCTCATTTTATTTCTTTATTCTTTGTTCACGTGTCCAATTGCCACACATACTTATGTCTTCTAAAACCTACCCCATTTTCCCCCTTTCAGTTATATGGTACACCATTTTCATCCTGCCACAGAGAAACATAGTTCCTAGTGCCCATTGTATGTAGTCTGTAGTTCCAATGTTGGCGGTCTCTGCTCCCTTCAGTTGGCTTTCTCTTTAGGGTTATGCTTATGGGCTCTTACAGTTCGTCTTCCAGCCTTCTTGGTTGGATAGTGTGAAGACACTAGACTCACCCTTCTCATTAAACCCTGGCTTATCCTGACTAGATTGGGAAGATAATCGAAGGCTGGAATTTGCAATATTCTTTAAATCTTCAGGTATGGCTGCCTGGCTTTGGTGATCTTCCCTTCGGGAGCCTTCTTACCTTTTGGATATTAGGTGACTTTCAAGACAGAAAGGTTTCACTACTTTGAAACACGATGATAACTTCAGAATCAATAAGGCCAAATTAGAGCTCATGAGACTGTCATTTGCTTTTCACGTGTTTGTTGTTAAGAGTCAGTTCTGACTTATGACGTGCTTACCTGTAAGATTTCTCGGGTGGCAAATATCTCAGTTCTTGGCTTCGCAAGAGAAAGAATTCACTCCGAAGCCTGGTTTGTGATCCAAGTGAGTTTTTATAAATGAGGGAAGAAGTTTCAGGTTTTACAGTCTCACAAGAGTACACACTGTTTCGTCTGGGGTCTTAAAGGCTTGAAGGTAAACGAGCGGCCATCTAGCTCAGAAGCAACAAAGCCACATGGAAGAAGCACACCAGCCTGTGTGATCACGAGGTGCCAAAGGGATGTTATCAGGCATCATCAGAACAAAATATTATATATAGTGAATGAGGGGTGTGTGTGTGTGTGGAGTGGAGACTCAAAGCCCATTTGTAGGCAACTGGACATCCCTTTACAGAAGGGTCTCAGAGAGGAGATGAGCCAGTCGGTGCGATGTAGCAACGATGAAACATACAACTTTCCTCTAGTTCCTAAATGCTTCCTCTCCCCCACTAACATGATCTCAATTCTACCTTGAAAGTCTGGCTAGACCAGAGGATGTGTACTGGTACAGATAGGAACTGGAAACACTGGGAATCCAGGGCGGATGATCCCTTTAGGACCAGTGGTGTGAGTGGCGATACTAAGAGGGTAGAGGGAGGGTGGGTTTGAAAGGGGGAACCGATTACAAGGATCTACATGTGACCTCCTCCCTGGGGGACAGACAACAGAAAAGTGGGTGAAGGGAGATGTCGGACAGTGTAAGATATGACAAAATAATAATTTATAAATTATCCAGGGTTCATGAGAGAATGGGGATCCGGGAGAGAGGGGAAAAATGAGGAGCTATGCCAGGGGCTTAGCTGGAGAGCAAATGTTTTGAGAATGATGAGGGCAGTGAATGTACAAATGTGCTTCACACAATTGATGTATGTATGGATTGTGATAAGAGTTGTATGAGCCCCTAAGAAAACAAAAAGAGTACACACTGTTTCGGCACGCGTGCCAAACTGCACGTGAGCCACGCTGGGTCTCACCATTGCAAATGAGCAACCTCAAGAGGTGGCCACCCACACTGGGCCCTGAGACACAACTAAGAGGGGCGCAGAACAGGGGAGAGGAGGTCTGCTGCTACGGTATTTAAAGCCTCTGGCTGGGGAGGCGTGGCCGAAGGTATGGGCTGATTCCATTGGCTGCATCAAGCCCACCTGGCTCAGGGAGTAGGGGTAGCTGAATTGTAGCCTGCCCAATTAAAACGTGTTTAATGCTTGCCTGATTTCTTCCCAACCTCCTGTAGGGGACCTTCAGGCACGGAGAGGGACAACCTTGTCCCTATGCTGCTCCCTAACATATCTACTTGCATAACCAGGCAGAATGCTGCCCCACTGCACCCTCCTCATGGAGGCTGGTGTGGAAGGTCCACAGTGGCAGCTCTGTGTGGCAGCCCCATTCTCCTCCAAATGCTATAACCTCTCCGAACCTTAGTTTGACATCCTTAAAATGTTGGTAAGATAAGCAGCAAAAGTCTACTGTGATAAGCAGCTATGACAAATGAGAAGAGGCCAAGATACAGACCGGTACAGGAAGAGTAAGTGCCAAGAAGGTTTAAGGTTCACGAAGGGGTCCTGGAGGTTGCCCTCTACTGGCCTTGTTACTGGGAGGGAAGCTACCAGGTCAGGGTTCTTGGTCAGTCATGGTCTTTCCCAAAGGAGGCCCTGGAAACTTGCCGACTAACCACACACAGTGCTCCCACAACACTAAAAGTGTTCCTAAAAATCTAAAGCAGGCATCATGAAATGTCACCTGTGACATTCTGAAAACTCCAAATAAGATCTGTTCTACTTACAAAAAGCCTTCTTCTAGATGCCTCTCCACTGCGAACCCGGACTCAGTACTGGGAGATTTCTGCTGAGTCTCTGAGCTTTCCCATGGCTGTTGCTGTCTGCCCCCAGGTGCCACGAGTCTCAATCCCGTAAGCTTTGCTTCCTGTGACCTGCTCAAGTTCATTCACCACCGCAGATACAACGTGATTGCCAAAGCTTACCCGGAACCCCTCACTCTCTCTTGCTTCTGACAATTTTCCCCAACACAATGTCTGTGGTCAAGTGGTCTCAACCTCTACTATAACTATTTGCAAGGTCTAACTGGATGGGACGATCATTAAATAGTTACCACTCTGTAGGTTTCACAAGTTCTTAGGATTTCTCTTCGTTTTGTTGGCCCTCTACTTTACTTAGCATGTTTCTTAGGTAGATATCTCTTATAATCACTACTGTGAAGTAGACATCAACACAAATCATGGTCAGATGGACACACATTTTGAGAAGAATATTTATTTGTTATTGAAAATTACACAAAGGCAAAGGAAGCTCAGCTGCTGATTTTCCATAGCGCAGCAGGGAATTCATTGTATGGAAAGAGGAAATGCATATGGCGGTTTACAGTTCTAAGGCATTTAGGCTTAGGAGCAGTAGGCCCTGCGAGCCCAGGTGCATTCACTTGAGTTTAAATATCGGAGGCACACCAGACAGGCAGGCAAGAGACCAGAAACTCTGCATTTAAACCTTCATGCGTTTGAATATTCGGATAGTATATCTCTTCTCCCCCTCATCAATCAAGTTTTTGACATGAGTTTTGGAATTGTTCATAGAACACTGGTAATAATTTACTCTTCAAGAGTTACGTACATTGACAACACCAATGGGCCAGACGGAAGAGACTGATTTCATGGGCTGGTTCTCTCTCTTACCAAAAGGAGGCTCCAGTAAGAAAAACACTGATTTGCAAAGGCACAGTGGAGACAGGTTTAATGTATTAAATATAACATGAATCATTCACAATAACAAGTTTAGTGTTTCAGGGAACTTTTGTTAATACAACACAGTTGGTCACACAAAATACAAATGCTTCTGTTGATTTGTCTTGGCAACTCAGAGACATCAACAGTGCTAACAGTTTAACAGCTTTGTTCTCATCTGACAGAAAATAATGGCAGTTCTGCAAGGCAAATGTTAAACCTGACCGTATGTATTTATTAATTCCACAGTGTTTTGACAGATTAGAGAGGCTGGAACTCAGAGGATGCTGACACGCTCACTGAGGGCTTGCATCTCTGTTTCTTCTCTTTCGGGACTGTCACTGTGGCTAGCACTCAGATTGATCAGGTGTGCCGGGTACTGCAGCCCCTGCTCGCCTGCATACTGCTCCCACCGCGAGTCATCGCTTTCATGGGTGATGTAGCGTTCCCCAATTTTGCATTCCAGCTCCCGTAAATCTAGCCAAGTCTGATAATCCTAAAGCAGAAATGCTACAGCGTTACTGGAGAGATCATTAAAATTCAACATGCTCCTTCCTGAGCTGTTGATTCCCATAATCTATGAGTTGCCTTTTTCTCTTCCACTCTGACAACATTGTGTTTTTCATCAGTTCACCCTGAAGAGCCAGCATCAGCACCAAAGCCATCCTGTTTGCCTAACCTTTGCAAATACACATTGTTTATGTGGTGCCACGATTCAAAGAGGGGGCAATTAATACTTGCAGTCAAATGATTTGGAATTGGTATTTCTTTGATCATTAACACCTACATTTAGTAGTTCAGCGCAATATCGGTGTTGTTTATCTAACCTTTAAACTCACTGTACAAATAAGAAATATTTAAGAGAACACAATTATGCATATATCCCTTATATTTGGTATTGGTTTGTTCCATGAACAAAAGCCTAGGATTTAAAATTATAGCTTGCAAACGAGCACAGTCCATGACCAGATGGGCATCTATTTGGACATTTCATCAGGATCACACCTACAGATGCTTTGGAAATCTGGTCCTCTGAGTTCTGTTATGACCGCCCCCCCTCCACCCCATTTGTGTGTTTCTCCCCTGTCAAACTTTCGTGGTAGAAAGAGTGGTTTAGAAAGACTAAACTGCTATTAAATCCCAAGAAGTGGCATGCATTTAGAAAAGCAATTTGAAAAAAACAAGCAAATAAATAAAAAAAAAGCAATTTGCTCTTAAAACAGTATTTTAAAAACTATGCAAAATTATTTTATATATAATATCAAAGTTCTATAACTAGTTATAAGCTCATTCAACAGAAAAAAGTCTAATGACTGATTATACATGTATACATTTATATATATATATATATATATATTTTTTTTTTTTTACCTGTAGCCAGGGATGACTCAAGGTCTTATCCACACTATAACGTTTTCTCATTTTCACTTGCAGCAAATTATTAATAAGATCAATAGCTGAAAAACAATGATTAGTAGAAATAGATAAGATCTCTAGGATGTATGCACAGTTCATTTATAGTTTATTTCACATCTGCAAAAGAGCCCTGGTGGTTGAGTTGCTAACAGTTCACAGTCACCAGCTGCTCCTGGGGAGAAGAATGAGGCTTTCTCTTCCGGTAAAGAGTTCTATTCTGAAACCCACAGGGGCAGTCCTAGTCTCTCCGTTAGGGTCGCTATGAGTTGGAATCAAAACTCACTCCATGGCAGTGAGTTTGCTTGAGTATTTCATGCCGACAAGCACTAGAACCTGAAGGAGATCCCTCTTGAGAATTCTAAAACCTTGGCGGTCACTGTATTTTGGATCCTAAGGAATGCAAGTGGAAATAATTGTGGAGGAAGAAGTATCAAGAGTACATTGTGAGTGTGATGTGAATTTCTTAGTCTAGTCCTTGATATATATATATATATATATATTTAGAGTAGGAACTTGTTTAAATGTATGCCATTTAAATAGGCTTAGATTTATGGCTGGATGCAAAATATTTAAAATTTGTTAAAAATTATAACACACATAGTAGGCTTCACCATCTTGAAATAAATTACAAATATCAGAATACAATATTAACAAGGAATATACCACCATCAGTGACTCATGATAAATTTGACTCATAATAAATTTGAAGCACACAAACCAATGGTCCAAAGCAAAACAAAAAATAAAGACAAGCAGGGGGAAAAAAGTCAAACAGAATATCTTGATTCTGCCTTTAAAAATAATTGATGAATTCGAGTCGGACCAGTTTTCCCTATTTCCACAGAGGGTTTCAGATAGGAACCAAGCAGAGGTGTGGAGTTCAGAATGTTGCCTTTGATTGGACCCTCTAGACATGTAAGTTAGGAGGAAACCCTGATTCTTCTACTCATTTCCTCTGTAAAGCATCCTCGTTATGCATGACATGCTACAATTCTCACTTGACTTTTCTGTAATTTTATTTTTGGCTTAAGTCACATGTTTTAAAATGATTAATTCTATATTTACAATTTTAACCTTTTTCCCACAAGACTTTTCTTCTGTTATATTAACAATCCATATTCTCATTTATGAAAAAAAAAACCATACCATATATATTCGAGAATAAGCTGAGTTTGTAAGCACATTTTTATGCAGTTTTGGTGGTAAAATCAGGTGCCTTGGCAGATATTCGTGGAGGCTTATACTCGAGTATATATGGCAAAAGTTTTAATAAATAAAAATCACCTACTCTTCCATTTCCCAATAATACTCTTGTGAATACTTTATTGAATAACCTTTCAGATATATAAATGCATATGGTGGTATATAAATTCTATCATCCTACAACAAATGTTCATTGTATATGCCTGTGCCATAATTTGTAATGGCTTCACATTATGCTACTGAATGGAACATTTTAAAATATAATTACTTTCCTTATTGATTGTCATTTAGACAGTTTACACTTTTCACTATTCTGTATTGACCATGATATGATATAATACATATCTTACATATTTACATGCGCATACATAAAAGCATTTATTTATTCATCCAACAAATATTCACTGGGTAAATACCATGCCCCTGGCATTAATCAGCTTTGTTGTTGTCCTGTGCTGTCAAGATGGCTCTGACTCATAGGGACCCTATGGCCCAATACCCCCGGGATCTGCACCATCCTCACAGTTGTCCCTACGTTTGAGCTCATTGTTGCAGCCACAGTGTCAATCCATCTTGTAGTCTTCTTCTTTTTCACCCCCACCCCCAACTTTACCAAGCATGACGTCCTTCTCCAGGGACTGGTCTTTCCTGACAACATGTCTGAAATACATGAGACAAAGTCTCGACATCCTGGCCTCGGCAGAGCGTCCTGCCTGTACTTCATCCAAGACAGATCTGTTAGCTCCTTTGGAAGCCCAGGGTTCTTTCAATATTTTTCGCCAACATCATAGTTCAAATGTGTCCATTTTCCTTTGGTCGCCATTAATCAAAGTCCAATTTTCACATGGATATGAGGCAATTAAAAATACCATGGCTTGGGTCAGGTACACTTTAGTCCTCAAAGTAACATTCTTGCTTTCAACATTTTAGAGGTTTGGTGCAGCAGGTTTACCCAGTGCAGTGTGTTGTGTGATCTCATGACTGCTGCTTCCATGAGCAATGATTGTGGATCCAAGCAAGATGAAATCCCTGACAACTTCAGTCTTTTCTCCATTTTTCATGTTACCTATTTCTTTACACTGAGTTGTAATCCACACTGAAGGCTGCAATCCTTGATCCTCATCAGCAAGTGCTTCAGATCCTCTTTACAGTCAGCAAACAAGGGTGTACCCTATGTACACTGCAGATCATTCCTAAGGAGTCTTTCAATCCTGATACATTCTTCTTCATACACTCCAGCTTTTCACATTGTCTGCTCAGTATACAGATTGAATAGGTATACTGAGAGGATACAACCATGACACACACCTTCCTGATTTTAAGCCAGGCAGTCTTCCCTTGTTCTATTGGGGGGCAAAAATCGTAAAACTGCCTCGATACTGGTACAGGTTGCTTATGAGTACAATGAAGTGTTCTGGAATTTCCATTCTTCTCAAGGTTATCCATAGTTTGTTATGATCCACAGAGTCGACTGCCTTGGCATAGTCAATGAAACACAAGTAAGCATCATTCTGGTATTCTCTGCTTTCAGCCAAGATCCCCCTGACAGGAGACTTGATATCTCTTGTTCCACATCCTCTTCTGAATGTAGCTGGAACCTCTGACATTTCCCTATCCATGTACTGCTGCAACTTGTGTTGAATGATCTTCAGCAAATTTTACTTACATGCAATATTAATGGTAGTGCTCTATAATTTGAGCACTCTGTTGGGTTGCCTCTCTTTGGAATAGGCACGAATATGGATCTCTTCAGTCAGTTGCCCAAGTAACTGTCTTCCAAATTTCTTGGCATAGATGAGTGAGTGCGTCCAGTGCAGTGGTTCTCAACCTGTGGGTCATGACCCCTTTGGGGGTTGAACAACCCTTTCACAGGGGTCGCCCGATTCATAACAGTAGCAAAATTACAGTTATGAAGTAGCAGTGAAAATAAATTTATGGTTGGGGGGGTCACCACAACAGGAGGAACTGTATGAAAGGATCACAGCATTAGGAAGGTGGAGAACCACTGCCCCAGCATTTCATCAGCTTGTTGAAACAACTCAGTGGTATTCCATCAACTCCTTGAGCCTTGTTTTTGGCTAAGGGGTTCTGGTGTCACAGTGGTTAACCATTGGGCTGCTAATGCAAGGTCACAAGTTTGAAACCACCAACTACTCTGTAGGAAAAAGACAGGACTTTGACCCCTGCATAGAGTTCCGGTCTCAGAAACTCCCAGGAGTAGTTCTACCCTGTTCCATAGGATCCCTATGAATCAAAATTGACTCGATAGTAGTGAGTTTGGTTTTGGTTAATTCTTTCTGTGCAGTCTGGTCTTTTTTTCCTTGATATCATTGGCCCTTGCTCATATGCTTCCTCTTGAAAGGCTTGAATGTCAACTTGTGGTTTTTAGTACTGGGACTGTATTTTTCCATCTTTTTTGAATGCTTCCTGTATCATTCAATATTTTGCCTAAAGAATATTTCAATATTGCAACTCGAGGTTTGCATTTTTTCCTGAGTTCTTTTGGTTTCAGATATGCTGAGCATGATTTTCCTTTTATAGTTTCTAACTCTAGGTCTTTGCACATTTCATTATAACATGTTTCTTTGTCTTCTTGAGTTTCCCTTTGTCATTTGGTGTTCAGCTCTGACATCTTTAAGGCTGAGGAGTCACCCTATATTGCAAATACTTTTCACCATGGCTCTTGTCTCTTTAACTGTGTATATGGCTAAGTTTGTGGTATTTACGGGGCAGATTTTTATCCTATTTAAAGAAACTCTGGTAGTCTAGTGGGTTACATATTGGGCTGCTATCTCTAAGGTCCGCAGTTTGAAACTACTAGCCATTCCTGGAGAGAAAGGTGAGGTTTTCTACTGCTGTAAAAGAGTTAGTCTCAGAAACCCACAGCAGTGGTTCTACCTTGCTCTAAAGTGTTGCTTTGAATTGGAATAAACTGATGGCAGTGAGGATTTGGGCTTGTTTGTTTTTAATTCTACTTAAAATGTCTTCAAAAAAGAAGCCAGCCCTCAATGAGATGAACTGACACAATTGCTACAACAGCTGTCTCAAAGATAAAACTAATTGTGAGGATGTTGCAGGACCTGGCATGGTTTCATTGTAATGTTCATGGGGAAATTATCAGTTGGAATTGATTCTATAGCACTTAACCACAACAGCATCTTTACTTAAGATGTTTTCCCATATATGATATTATTACATAATACCTTTCAGAGGATGTGCCATGTTTTTAAACTCTTCCTCAGTATGATAAAGGTTTTACTTACATGGGTTTACCTTTTACTTTTGTTTCAAGTCTCAATCATTATGTACCTCAATTATTTTTCAATTCCCTAAAGCACAATCCCCATTTTTTCCATCTCCCCTATTTCTTATTTATTCTTGTATTTTCCAATCTTATGGCTTTAAAGCAGGCCAGTGTTCTCCCACTCCTAATGACCTTACAGGACAAAGTACAATCACCATTGTGAGTTTCCCTTTATAGGAGGAAAGCCTCATCTTTCTCTTTAAGAGTGGCTGGTGGCTTTGAACTGTTAACTTCATGGTTAGCCCAATTCTTAACCCACTATGTCACCAGTGCCCCTCAGGACTCTCTAATGTGATTAGCATTATACACATTTATGATAAGCCAAACTAATGCCAGAATCATACTTTCTCATCTTACTTAGGGTGGCCATAAATTCACCTAAATCTTTCATAATCTTTGCTTTTATCTTTTTTCCCATAAAAAGCTTTTTGAAATGTGTCAAAATTATGGAAGCAGTCACATTTTGTCAAAGGTAAACCTGACCCTTATATTACTTTTGTCATCATATTACTTGAACGATGAGTTTTTCTACCAAGACTTAGAATCATAGGTAGCTGAGAGTACAATGAGAATCAATTCCACACAAACCTAAAAAAAACAAATCAAACCCACTGCCTTTGAGTCAGTGCTGACTCATAGTGCCCCCTGGCCCCCTGTGGGTTCAAGAAGGGACTGTAACTCTTTACAGGAGTAGAAAGCCCAGACTTTCTCCCTCAGAGCTGTCAGCGCTTCCAAACTTCCAGTGCTTCCAAACTGCTGACCATGCAGATCGCACCCCAACATATAACCCCTATACCACCAGGACTCCTACAAAAACCTTATATGAATCTGAAAATGCAGACTGTCACATGAATGGAGAGGCAACTAGGCACCTAGGTGGCCTCATTCAATGAGAACACATCAGAATTCTCATTATGTAAAAAAAACCAACAACCCCAAAACTGATTTCCAGTCTTTGAGTAATCTAGAATTGGATTTCTCTGATGTAAAAAATCCCAAGTAATTCCTGAAGAGCTATAGAATCAAACGTTTTTTGAATAGAGAAATTAAATGTAACGGCCTACATTTTAATGCCTTAAATGCCTCTATCATCTGACCTTAACTAGGATTCCAAGGAAACCCAGTACTTAGTGCACTTTCAGACTCCAAGCCTGCCTGCTCTGAGAGCTTTGAAAGTACATTCTCCCAGTGGGCTGGCTATTGGGAATGTGTTTGACGATATCCATTCATCTGATTGACTAACTGGTGAGTAAAGTGCAACTTCTATTCTTGCTGCTATGAAGCCACACAGAAAAAAATGGTGGACGAGGGGTGAAGGGAAAGCTTACGTGCTACTACAAGCATTACACTTCCCCAGACACCGCTGGAGATAAGCAAACAATATGAATCCACGCATCCTGCTTTGAATCCTATGGTTAGGAATGTAGGAATACGGGACCGCAGCAAAAGGTTTGGTTTGTGCCCAAATGGGCCCCCACGGTAAATCACACTTCCTAAGAGGGATGGAAGTACTGCCAGGGAAAAACTGGAAGTGTCAAAGTGAATGCAGTAAGTGAAGATGAAAAAAATAAATGTTCTGTTGAATGAAACGGACGATCATAGTCTGAATGCTGCCACAGTAGCCGAGCCTCCTGGATAAGCATATCAAGACGGTGCTCAGCATTTCCAGGAAAATATCAGTATATATGTATAGGAGCCCCGGGGTGTAGTGGTTCCAATGGACTGCCAACCGCAGGGTCAGAAGTTTGAAACCACCAGCTGCTCCTTATGAGAAAAATAGGCTTTTTCACTCCTGTAATGAGTTACAGTCTTGAAAACACCCAGGGGCAGTCCTACCCTGTTCTATAGGTTTGCTGAAGTAGAATCGACTCATTGTCAGTGTTGGTTTTTGCTTGTTTTCTTGGTGTGTCTATAGAGATACATATATACATAATGAGTTGTGTGTGGACAATATCTATAAGAAACTGGGATCTCTAAAAGAAGAGATACTAACTGAAGTCATATGATTACAATAGGCCCAGGAGTGAGAACGACCCTTGGGCTCACAATAAAGCACACAGTTCTATGACTGGGAGGCAGTTCAGTACTGAATGAACATTATAAGCACTTGATTTCTATCATCAAGTAATACTCCACAGTAATTTCCCTTTTCAGTAACAGAAATTGGCTATTGGTGGTATTAAAAAATTAGAAACAATTATTCATTAAATGTTGAAATCTGGAGTTAAATGTTGGGATTTAACTAGTGATGTTGGGGTGCTAGTGATGAAAGGGTTCATGACTCATGTTTGAGACGCACCATTCAACTTGCTCCTTCTTCCAGAACTGTTAAAATTGCTTTGTCTTTATCAAGTCTCTCATTGATGCAACATTAACTGCGCCATCCAAATGGCTTTCACTAAATCCATTATTAATTTTTTAATGGTGGTAAACATATACATCACAAAACATTTTCCACTTTAACAATTATCCAGTTTTAAAACAAAGTGTTTCTGAAGTCATTCTGTTTCCTTTCACAATGCCCTTGTTTGGACCATCTAAAGAAGTCTATGTTCCCCATGTGACTACATGTGTGTGTGAGCGGGGGTAGCTTGACTTCCTCTAGCTTCCGTGGGAGAAGGAAAATCAACTCCACACTTGCCTAAGAGGTAGGTGACCAGATTTTAACACTGGTAAAGCGGGACACCACTGATAAAACTCATATTCTGGCAAAATAGCCACATGGCCGCCAAAAACTGTATACCCTAGCTTGTCGTGCATTCTTTCCAAAAATCGGGACTATTTTAAAACGCCGCAGGACGTGGGAAAATTTGTTAAAAATCTGGACTGTCCTGCCAAAAGCGGGACCTCTGGTCACCTTACCTAAGAGGCTTGTCACAAGGTAGATGTTGGGTATGCTTCCACTCTCCATCTGCCTTTGCCCTGTGCTGACACCTCCTATCGATATTCTACCCCTTGGATGGGCTTGATAATTCATTACAGGGGCCACATAGAACTTACAAAAAAGACAATTACTAGGGCTTATTATGGAAGTTAGTGAGTTACCACAAGTTAGGAACGGAGCCCTGATGGTGGAGTGGTTACTCCCGGGGCTGCAATCCACATGATCAGAAAGATGGGGCTTTCTCCTCCTGTGAACAATGATGGGCTCAGAAACACACAGGGGGGTCACTATGAGTCAGGATCAGAAAACATCCAGGATACAATCCTTTCGTCGACAGTGTCTATCATCAGCTATGCCAGAGGCAGGGTCCTTGGTCTCTCAGACACTAAACACAGGTCCATTGGTCTCTGCCCTGCTTGGTCAAGTCTTCTAAAGGAAGTTTAGCATGATGAGTGCCCAAAGGGTATGCCACTCTGCAAACCAGCCTCTTGCTGGAAGGCACTCCAATTACTCCTTCTGTGGACAGGAAACCTCATGGTCTTGGTGCCGCTTCTCTGCTCTTTTCCATAGTCTCAATGGCACAGCCTCTGATTCCTTTGTTGGCTCTGCAACTTGGGGCAGGTAAAGGCTCTTCTTTCCTGATCATCGCAGAATTCCTCTTCCTATTTCTGAAATGGTTATTGGTGGTATAAACCGACAAGTCCCTGCATTAGACTCCTCTCCACCTTGTTTGTATGCTCATAGCCAGTCATTGGGTGACGTTGCAAAGACTGGATAGAGGAGCC
>NW_022103915.1:77474159-77484470 GCF_000313985.2 Echinops telfairi | reverse complement strand
AAAGCAAAATATCACACACACACACACACACACACACACACACACCCTTAAAAATGTATGTACCACTTTGACCTCCGACCTTGACTAAGTATCCACTCAAGTGCTTGCTTTCTCCCATCCAATAGATAACACGCTAGGGTCATAGGTACTATCTCTAGTGATGGAATAGAGGCTGCTTTATATACTAGTGACAGAAAGACTTTTCTCGAAGTTGTGTTTTTATGGCGTACCCGTCTTCATCCTATTCTTATTTTAAATGCAACGAGGAGTTTGACTCCATTCTACAAGATGACTCTTCAAGTCTTTCAGAGACAGTGAGCATGCCCTTATGCCACCTTCTCTAGTCCCTGTGGTTGTTTTTTCAGACTCTTCAGGGATCCTCTACAATATTATTTTAACGTTTAGTCTTTTAGCAATGTCCCTGTCAAAATGCAGTGTCAATTACTGACCAGAAATTTCCTCATCATTAACTGCCATATTTATTTATACACAAAGGTACTACTGTTCATATAGTCCAGGACTGGAAAACTTCTTGTATTTTTTCATATGTATTCTTATTTAAATAGGTTAGACAACAGCACAGAACAACAACATTTTTATTTAATCCTCAGAACAGCCTATGAATGTAGCCACTGTTTGTACTCTCCAGTGTAAAAGGAGGACCTTAAGCTTCCCAAGGTGATGTAATTTAGCTACAATCGGACAGTCTCAAGGAAATAGAGCTGACGTTGAAACCTAGGGTGGGAGAAGGCCCCATCTCCCATCTTCAAACCTATGCTCTTAGCCTCTATGACCTACAGTAGCCATGTCTAACCAGTCTCATTATTTTATTAGCTGATGTCTTTACTGTCAAAAATTAATTAAAATTGCTTATTTTTCCCAGTCATGAACATTAAATTTTTCTTAACTCACTTTCTACATACTGTTTATGTACTTAAAGGTGGGGAATATATTTCACCTTCATGAGTTTTGAATGGCATCTCCGCAAAGTCTGTTCTGAATATGATGTGACATTACATCAGAAGGATTAATCTTCCTAGGTTCCTGCCACCTCCATATCAAATGAAGTCATCTGATATGTGTAATTATTATTCTTCAATTTATTTAGTTTCATTCTTTCATGACAAATCTTAAAAACCTAGTCTTGGTGACTCTACTAAAGATTATACTCCCAATTTCCTATTACTTATTTTTTTTAGTAGAGATGATAAGCCAGCAATGTTTGCTCCTGGAAATAATTTTAGTTCAGCTCATATTTTATCATCTTCTCCAAAACTACTCTGGAAGAATTTGTCCAATGCTTTGTTAGAGCCCAAAGAAGACCTCAATTCTTATTATTACCTGCCCTACCAATCTGGTAATCCTATCTGAAGAGAAAATGTAGCTATCCCGGCCACTTTAGTCAGTGTAAACTAACATTGATTGTGAGTTCTTTCCACTTGATGGATCAGGATTTGGTTTTGAAATGCTTACAAACCATCTATGTATTTTTTTCTAGAATTTTGCCACAGAAGAGTTCTGAACTTCTTGACTGGTTTTCAAAAGTAATTCTTTCCCCATTTTAGAAATGCAGAGAACAATGGCTTATCTTAAGTATCCTAGTATTTCTAGCTCGTTATCTGTGATCTATTAAAATTTACTCACAATGGTGTTTTGAGCACATCTGTTAGTTTCTTCAACATGTAGTGCCTCAAGTTCTGAACACTTACATTTCATAACTGCTACTGAGCGTCCATTGGTGATCCCTCTGCTCCCCCTCTCTCCAGGTGCTTTAGCAAAGCTATATCTACAGCAATGCATCTGGCGTAAAGAAGTGAAGCTAAGAGACAGGCTTAACCAAGGGTCAAGAAATTGTTCAGACTAATAAAACTGACATCGTCGCAGCAATCCTAGAAGAAAGCCAAAGTCAGAGGGGAAAAATAAGCAAAGCCAGGTCTAAAGTCCAGTTCTAAAACTAAAATCAAGATTCTGAAATTTGATCGAGAGGAGCTGCAGTAAGGCATGCCTTTGAAAGTAATGCTGGTTTTGAGGAGGGAAAGAAGAGGCAGGAAGCAGAAGGGTAAGGCAGGTGGAATAGTACCACATTGGTCTAGCAGCAACAGGATGCTGGTGTCCACTGTGGAAGGATGGAGAGATGCAGAAAAGCCAGGCAACCTAGAGATCAAAAGAATCTAGAGGCCTATAAAGGAATCTGAAACCAGTTCCCTTGTTAGGGGGTTGTGGGGGTGGGGTGGGCTGGGAGGAACAGTCTGTTTTTTGAGTTTAGGATGCCTTTTAACACTAGCATCTTGGCTAACACAGTTACTTTTTCCTTAAGTTCTTGTGCAGCAAATTCCTCTGTTTCATCAGTTAAAAGACTAAAATGTCAGGGAAGTAAAGGAAAAAAATGATCAAACGACCAAATGTTCTTTTTTTAGCAGAACAGGAACTTCCAGCAGAAGTTCTCTGTGACCTGTTTGTCAGGGGCACGAGTACTGGAACAAGGACAGTATTAAATAGTCTGCAGGTGCGGAAGGGATTTATGGCTTAATATGAAAAGAGATGACCCATCATTGTTAACTGTATTGATTCCACTTTCTTCTGATGCCAAAGAAAGACTTATCTTGAGAGTCATGGCAATATCGCAGCCATTCTTTATTTACGGCAGATGCCATAATACATTTATAATACATTCCATGTTGTGATAAAATGGGCTAGTGCATGAGTCTTTACTGTGGCTTAAATTGAAGGGTACCCAAAGCTTGGAGAAGATCCAACACAAATTGTGGAGCTGCACATACCATTGTACTCAGTCGTCTTCAATTTCCCTTTTTGAAGTATGTCTGTCTCCCCTTCCTCACACTAGAATCCATCCCCTCCAAGGTCACTCACTGGCTTTATTCGTGTTTCACACACCTCTCAAAATAGACCAGTTAATAGATCAGAAAAAACTGTTTCCTAAAAAGCATTTGATAAATTGCATACATTAATTAGAAATTTAAATGGTCATTTCCTCAGCTCTATATTTAACAGCCATATTGCATGCATAGGCTTTGTACATTTGGGCTACCAATATGCCTGAATGGTAGGTCATTACTCTATAGAATGTAACCAATCATAGGGCCACTAGTGCCTTCTCCAAGAAAACCAGGATGATTCTGGGAACAATCAACATCATTCCCACAAATATCGTAGAAATGGAGTTCCTGGTGTCAGGTTTATTTTACAGAAGGGAAATTGCCTGTGAAACCCAGGACTGACGCTTTTGCTCGACACAGACATTTTCACGTGGTGGTGGTTTCTGTCATTTTCACATTGGGTTGCCCCACCCTCAAATTATCCAGGTTCATCTCCCCAAATTACAAACCCGGTCAAAACTCTCACCAATCAACTGCCAGGCTCCTGGCCTTCCAGAAGTGTGTCCTTTGCTTCGGCGTCAGCAACAATCTCAGTGTGATGCTTCCTACTTCTCCCTTTGGTTGGCTTCACGCTGACGTAAGTTGTGTGTTTATTTTAAAAATCGTTTTACACCCCTTCACATTCCGGCTCTCAACCCAGCATGCCGTTGCCCAGCAACCTCCCGGGGACGCTCCTCTCAGGGCTGAAAGCAGAGGCTGTGGCAGCAAACAAGGCGCTGGAAACAGGCGTCTCTCTCACTGCCGAGTCAATTACTGAACTTGAATGAAGGGCTAGACCTTGGGAGACACGACTGGGCTTCTTTCCCTTTCCGGGCTTCTCCTCTGAGAAAGTCGTTCGGTCAATAGTCCACCTGCGCTGGGCAGCCCAGCCCATTGCATGTTCCCTAGGAAGGGGAGCTGTCCTCGCTTTGAAAATCGAGAATTGTTTAAATACGTGGATAAAATCGTCCCCGAGAAGATGCCCCAAGGAGTCAAAATCAGATGGAGGCATACAAATATTCGTAATATTCTGATGACGCCCCGAAGCCCCCTGCCATCAAGTTGATGCTGACTCATAGCAACCCAGGCCGCCTAGGAGGGTTTTCAAGGCAGAGCCTTGGCTGTCGCCTGTGGGCGGGTGGCTTCCAGCTGCTGTCCTTCGGAAACCATCAGGGCACCAGGGCTCTTGTATGCTTAATGTGGCTTTTGTTTTCTTTCGCACATTAGAATCCCTGCGGAGGTTTATACTTTGTTTTACATACTGACATTCACAGTGAACAAAAAGGGAAAACCTTTTATCTTTTAGGAGCCTTGGGGTATCAGTAATATTAGAGGCGCCTTACTGCTGGTGCTTGGCCTTGACTCCACCCTGCGTCATAAGCGAGGTAGGATGCTCTAGTACGTGCAACAAGGGTTAGCAAACACTGCGCTAAGCAGCACTTCTCAAATTTTTACATCCAATGAGACATATAGGCAATATTTCTGATTGAAGAGGTCTGGGCCCTGGTGGTGTAGTGGTTAAGCGTTGGGCTGCCACCCTCAAGCCAGCAGTTCAAATTCACCAGCTGCTCCGTGGGAGACAGATGAGGCTACAGTTTCAGAAACCCATGGGGCGGTTCTACTTTGTCCGATATGGTCGCTATGATTCAGCATCAACTCAATGACAGTGAGTTTGTGTTGTTGAGTGCTGAGGTCTGGGAGAGAGCCAGATACTGAGTTTTTAATAGTTCCCAGGATATTCTATTATCGCTGGTGCTCAGACTCCGTTTTGTTTCATAAGGGGCTGGAGGATGCGAGGACATGGAGAATAGGTAACAGCTGGTTTCCCGCGGGTGAAAGGGCCCCTTAGTGGATGGGGTCTAAGCACAGAAGGAGGGGTCTGTCTCCACACCCAGCTTGTTTAGTTGTCTGTAATGAAGACATTGAAGGGTTTCATGCCAAAAAGGGCGAGCAAACAAACGGGATTCCATAAAATAATCACAGGCTGAAGTAATGGGCTATCCAGGTAAGACAACATTTGAATTGGACAAAAGAAACTAAGGTACTCTATTTGGTTGTCCACCTTGAAAAAAATCTAAGTACAAGATTAGAAATCTTATTTATCCACAACACATGAGAGAATGAAGTCAGAGTTTTCAATCTGTAGTAAGCTCAATATGAGCCTCTTTATTGCCCATGTCATTTTAAACCATGCAAGCAGAAATGTGTTAACAATAATAGGGGAGGGTTACTTTCACTATTTTCATAACTAGACAGATTGAACTGAGAGTCTGTGCTGGTTTTTGATTTAAAAGGTTTCAGGGAGACAGGGAAGCTTCTCTTAAAACTCGGACGTAATCCTTTATTTGGAGAGGGACGAAACTTCCTCTCCCAGTGGGTATAAACACACAGCCATCTTTGTTCATGATGTTAGATGCAAGTTAAGAGAGATGACTGTATGTTTTCCATTGCTGGGGCAATTCATGAAAATGATGAGTAATTGCTTAGTGGGTTCCATACCGTGGAAGGAATTGTGCTTCATATAAGGGTTTCAGAAAACTTCAAAGTCCTCTACTTTGAGACTTACACGGTTTTGTCATTGTAGAAGAAACCAAACTGACAAATGTTTAGATTTTGTTGTTGCTTTCTACTGACTTCTGCACCTATTCAGATGTCCTATTTCAACTACACCACGGTTTACATTTAGAGGTGTTGTTTTACTTTTATATTTAGCAAATGTAGAAAACATTCCAACTTTGGGCAAATATAAGAGCTGATTTTTGGGTACTTGCAATGCTAATGTTCTTGCTAGAACTCTTTCTGAGCAATTTCTAAAACTGATCATTTGTTGTAGAAAATTCCTTTAGTTATATTTTACGTGCTGTCAAAATAAATGATCCTTTTACTGATAAGACAGCTTTTCAGACATTACCTCATCTGGATTTTGAAGCAGGTATATATCCACATTTTAAAAATGCACTCAACTGAGAAATATTTTTAAATTAATTTTTTGATTGTGGCTCATAATCTTCAAGTTGCTTTTTATGCATGCTCTTCTATTTATTTTTTTAATTAGACACAATTAATTCCAAAATTTCAAGTAGAGGTTGTTTAAAATGTTAAGCCCCACTGGAGGTTCTGACCCACATAATACACTTGAGTTTACTAATGTTGATTGAATTTCCTGGCACCTAGTCAGCATTTTAAGCAGTTCACTGGCTAATCCCCTCACATCCCCTCCGTGCTGTTATGTCTGACAGTGGTGTTAATATGTTGACAAATCAATCTATTCATTAATATGCAGCAGGCTTGCTGGATCTGCAAGCCTCATAAACTGTTACAAACACAGTTTAATCATTAAAATGACAATTGTCTTTCTTTTGTTTCACATCCCATTGGTTTTCTGGGCCTCATCTACCCGAGGCTTATTTTCAATGGGGTTATTTTTTGTTTTGAACAATATGCAGTGAAAAGGAGACCTACAGCTGGTGCCATTTCATGGCAAAGTGCTACTTCCAACTTGAGTGTTTAGTGTCCTGGAACACTGTCGGATTTTGAAAACATACCATGTGGCATTGGCGCTAGGCTTGTATTTAGCCTTGCTTTGTGTTTGTACTAGCTGCATTTTCATCTCCAATTTCAGGGGTGGTGGTGGCGGGGTGGGGACACGCTTGTGGCCAATTTCATTGGAATTTACCAAGTTAAATGGAAAGAAAAAGAATGCTGTTAAAATAAGATTTCAAATGTTTGACACATTTAGTGGTATATTATTATTATTAGAGCCATTTGATGGCTTGTGGCATGATACACATGTTGCCATACAAAAATGTTAGCAGAAGATTGAAACCAACTGGAAACACACATTATAGCTGCGCTTGTCAGGAAAAAGAGGTAGAAAACGTACCACAGAGGCGGTGAGAGCACCCATGTGGAAGAGACCTATGTCACTGGTGTGCCACCATGATTTGATCATTAAATTTGCATTAAAAGCAACCTTTAAGTAAATGCAAAGGTATTTTTTTCCTTTTAATCTATGGCATGTCAAGGCTTTCTGTCTGATTTAATTCTTGATGACACCCACGGACCCTATGAAGCGAAGCCGTAACAGCCCAGCAGGTGACTTGCGCATAGGTGCTTCTACAGGCTTCACCTGTGAGCACAGAAATTGATCTTTGGTCGGCAGGGGTCGGGGGCTTGTTGTGAGACAATTTCCGAGGCTGCCTGTGTGTTGATTACTGCCTGCTTGTCTCCCTAATGGCACGTAAAGGAGTATCAGAGCTCAGAGTGGAAAGGAAAAAGGAAATTCTCAGATGACCTTCGTGGTCCATTCCTTATCTTCCTCCAAGGTATGGCAGGTCTCTAACGATGGGAGCATATAGCTACTCAATCTAACGATGGAAACATATAGCTACTCTAAGAAGTGCCTTCCGCACGTGGCAGGCTTGTCCTCATTCTCTGAGTAAAATGACTTTCGTGGAGACTCTTTTTGCTCAAGTCACCACCAGCTAGGGCATTGTCCCGTGTCTAGCACAGGACTTCAATTGAAGAGAATGGAACCTGCTGAGCTCCACTTTCAGCTAGCTGCTCTGATCGCTTCTATGGCAAACTTAAAATATATGCCTCCTTTAGATTGTAGAAAGGATCCTGAGGTGTAGTGGATTAAATGTTGCGCTGCTAACCACAAAGTCACCAGTGCGAACCCACCAGCTACTCCTCAGGAGAAAGATGAGGCTTTCTGATCTCATAAAGAGTTCCAGTCTCAGAAACCCACACGGGCAGTTCTCTGGAATCGAGCTTGTTTGTTTGGGTTCTACAGATTCAGAACTAGCCTGTGTCAAGCTGACTACAGGGAGACATAATAAAGCATACCCTGAGGCAAACTGTTCACAGTCCTCTGCCGGACACATCGTCCTCCATCCGGTCAGCCGCTTTTGCCATCCCGTGTGTCTGTGCTGCTCACCTCTGGCATTCAGTCACAGTCTGAGACGTGCTGGAATTCTGCTTGCTTTGGAATGTCCGGGATTCACTCCCCAGACATACCAGATATATCACACAGAAAGGATAATCTAGTCTATATTTTCCCCCGTTCTGAATATTTTTAATGGCCCTGAAGAAAGAGGAGATGAGGTATATGATAAATGAAGACATAATTTTTAATAGTTTCAAACAAGTATTTGTGAAATGTTTCTGTGATAGTGGAATGTCTTTTCTGTAAGAGAATACATTTTCTAAAATTGGTATTGCTGGTATGGGTGTTGCACTAGTGACTTGGTTCTGACTCACCGAGACCTTACACACCACAGAACGAAACACACCTGGACCTGTGCCATCCTCACAATTGTTCCAATGCTTGAGCCCTTTGTTGAAGTCACTGTGTTAATCAATCTTATCCAGGCTCTTTCTCTTTTTTGCTGTTCCTCCATTGTACCAAGCATGATGCTTTTTTCAGGAACTGGTCTACTGATAACCTGTCCAAAATACATAAAATAAAACCTCAACATCCTTGCTTCTAACGAGCACGCTGGCTTTACTTCTCTCAAAACAGATCTGTGTGTTGTTTTGGAAGTCCATGATGAGTTCAATATTCTCTTCCAGCACCAGAATTCAACTGCACCAATTCTTCTTCAGTCTTCCATATTCAATGTCCAAATTTCACATGCGTATGATGTGATTGAAAAGACCATGGCTTGTGTCATGTGCACCGTAGTCCTCAAAGTGACATCCTTGGTTTTAAACACTTTAAAGATTTACCTAATAGAAAGCATCTTTTAATCTCTTGACAACCGCTTCCATAAGGACTGACTATGGATCCAAGCAAGATGAAATTCTTGATAAGCTCATTCTTTTCACCATTTATCAAAATGTTCCTTACTGGTCCAGTTGTAAGGAGGATCTTGGGCTTCTTTTCACTGAGTTGTAATCCACACTGAAGGCTGCAGTCCTTGACCTTCACCAGCAAGTGCTTCAAGCCCTCTTCCCTTTCAGCACACAAGGTTGTGTAATTTGCATATTATCCTTGTTAGGGTCCACCAACTGCATTCCAACCCATAGTGACCCTGCGCACAACAGAACAAACACGGCCATGTTCTGAGTCAACCTCACAAGTGTTCCTCTGCTTTGGCCCGTTGTTGCACCCACCATGTCAAGGTCAAGCCATCTCCTGGAGGGCCTTCCTCTTTTTTTCTACCCCTCTAATTTAGCAAACATGATGTCTTTCTCCGAGGACTGCCATCTCCTGAAAACATGCCTAAAGTATGTAAGATGAAGTGTTGCCATCCTTGCCTCTAGGGAGCACTCTGGCAGTACTTCTTCCAAGACAGATCATTTTGTCCTTTGGGCTGTCCATGTTACTTTCAATATTCTTCTCTAACCCCACAATGCAAATAAGTGTGTTGCTTCTTCCTCAGTCTTCATTATTCAATGTCCAACTTTCACATGCATATGAGGCAGCTGAAAAGGCTTCCATGAGCACCAATTGTGGATCCAAGCAAGACAAAATCCTTGACAAGTTCAACCCTTTCTCCATTTATCATGATGTTACTTATTCATCCAGTGATAAGGATTAGGGTCCTCTTTACATTGAGTTGTAATCCACACTGAAGGCTGCAATCCTTGATCTTCATCAGCAAGTGCTTCAAGTCCTCTTCCCTTTCAGCAAGCAAGGTTGTGTCCTCTGCATATAGTAGTAGGCTGTCAATAAGCCTTCCTCTAATCCTGATGCCACATTATTCTTCATATAAACCAGGTTCTATGATGATTTTCTCAGCCTACAGACTAAAACAATATGGTGAGAGGACGCAACCCTGACACACACCTTTCCTAATATTAAACCATACCGTATTCCTTTGTTGTGTTCACATAACTGCCTCTTGAACCATGTACAAGTTCTGCATATGCACAATGAAGTGTTCTGGAATTCTCAGTCTTCTCAAGATTATTCACAGTTTGTTGTGATTCACACAGACCAATACCTTGGAATAGTCAATAATACACAAGTAAACATCTTTCTGGTATATCTTCTTCCAGCTAAGATCCATCTGACATTGGCCATGTCCTCCTCTGAATCCAGTTTAAACTTCTGGCAACTCCCTGTCAATGCACTGCTGCAGTCTCTGTTGGAGGATCTTCTGTATATACCAGGTTGTTAATAACCTTCCTCTAATCCTGATGTTGCATTATTATTCATATAGTACAGATTTTCTGATGATTTGCTCAGCATACAGACTGAATAAGGATGGTGAGAGGATACAGCTCTGAAGCACACCCTTCCTGATTTTAAACCACGCAGCATTCCCTTGTTCCATTCACACAGCTGCCTCCTGATCCACATGCAGGTTGCACATGAATCCAAGTAAGTGATCTGGGATTTCCGTTCTTCTCAAGCTCATCAGAGTTCATTAAATGGGTATGTGAACCATTTTAGAAAGGACCATAGGATGGATGAGCTGAGAGCTGA
>NW_022103915.1:77436607-77473106 GCF_000313985.2 Echinops telfairi | reverse complement strand
AAATGTTTTGAGAATGATGAGGGCAACAAATGTGCATATGTGCTTGACACAATGGATGTATGTATGGATTGTGATGAGAATTGTATGAGCCCCGAATAAAATAATTTTTAAAAAAATAAGTGGGGCCATGTCTAATTAGTGAATGGCAGTTATGCTAAATGATTATAAGTGGCCATCCAGATGGTCACAATAATGATATGAAACATGGTGGAACATACAGAACTACCAAAGTTCCTAAACTTTGAGGAACGTTGATGAGTTAGAGTCTCCTTTGAGCACAATTATTTGTAATCATATGACTCACAACGGAGCAGTTTTTTGTTGTTGTTGCAAATGTGCATTCATAAAGCATATATACTTACAGATCCATATGTATATATGTATACAACTAAAGACACAATCAGAGAGAACATGTAAAGTCACTGAGAAATATATTTAAGGTCATCTAATTAAGCAAATATGTTCGACACATTCTATGTGTCCAATCTCTGTGCATAGCGTACTCTGGCACAATGTCCCCATGCTCACAAAAACCTGTGAAGGTAGACATTCCCACTGCTGAGTCATTTCCACTCCTAGTGACCCTCTAGAACAGGATAAAACCACCCAGTAGGTTTCTGAGACCATTAACTCTTTAAGGGAGTAGAAAGCCCCAGTTTTCTCCCAAGGAGTGACTGGTGGTTTTGAATTGCTAACCTTGTAGTGAGCAGCTCACTGTATTATCACTATGCTCCAAAGGTAGGAATTAGTATACTCACATTTCAGAAAAAAACAAAAACTGAGATTTAAGAGAATAAGTGACTTGGATAAGGTTACCTATATACCCAGAGGTAGAGCTTGCAAGTCAAGTCTTTGTTTGTTTGGAGATTTGAACTTGTTTGGAGTCACTAAGGACTCCAAGTTCATTTCAGCTTTACTTTTCCTCCTTTTTTTTTTTAAAGCTACTCAGACCAATATTTAGGTTTGAGGGATAAGGAATCTGGAGGTTTAAAAATTTTACAAAGAAGTATACTGTATATATTTACACAGCCATCTCAATAAATGAAATGTAATCAACAATAACCCATTAAACTCTCCATAAATGTGGCTGTTCCCACCATCCCCCCTGCCCCACCCATTCTCCTTCCCTCCTCAAAATCCTGAGATCCACTCAGCTCTTGATCACATGAGCCTGTCTCCATGTATCTTTTAAGATTTTGACAGGATTGTTTTGCCAATCTAGCCCTTTGTTGACACCATAGCATCACCTAACTTTCCTCTGTATTCAAATATAAGTCCCTTCTTCAGAAAACGCACTTGCCCTCCAAAGTCTAGTTCAGCAAGCAACAATAGGACCACCCTGCCCCAAAAGCTAGAATGAGTCACAGGGCCCAAGCGAAGAAAGACTAAATTCTTCATATTTGAGTCACTCAGAAGCAAGACTCCTGTTTTTAACCCACATTGATTCCAACATCACTGGGTCTGAATGGTAGGGGTGCTTAGACATCATTGTAACCCACTAAGGTGTTTATTTACTAGTCAAATGTAAGAAACTTTTGAACTGTCATCCTATATAATCGTCTTTCTGAAATGTTATACAGCTTCCTTTTCAATTCCTCTGTAACTGGCCTAAACGCTACACCTTCTGAAAAGGCGATTCCTATCCATTGAGTTAGCAGTGAATCGTATCCTCCAGACTTCAAGACACGGATCTGTTATCTAATAATTCAGGGAAATAAATGATCAATGTTTTCTCAAGTGCACATGACTCATCTAAAATATATTTACTGTTTCATCCTCTCCTTCTAGCTTTGCTCTGATGAATGCATACAGTGCTTCTTGAGCCACTTCTCTCTGTGCCTCTGGTCTCTGTGAGCAATGATGACTAATGTTCCCAACCCACACTTACTTGTAATGACAAAACAGGGTATATCTAGTTACCAAATCTGGCAAATTCCTACAATCCTAGAGAATGGGCTTCATTTGTTCCTCTACTACACAGAAAACAAATAAACAAAAAAACACTGAAAATGAAGATCATTTTCCCTCTATATTATTCCTATCTGACAGAAACGTGTCTAATTGGCTTTGGCAGTACTCCAGATTTACATTCTGGTAAGACCGTCAGGTTATTTTAGAAGGTTTCTGTGTTAGAGGTATACTGTATAATGGTTAATTATATTTAGAGGTAATGTTTTCTAACAAGATTTGTGGCCAAAGGTTATTCTTTGATATTAAAAGCCTTTCTTTTCTGTCTCCTGGAAGAGAAAAAAATACTTGTCACTTTCTTCTTTGTTGACTTATCCTAAATATTTATTTATTCCTTTGATATACATGGTAGTTAGTTCACAGGTAAGAGATTCCTTTAAGGTGCACCCATATTACTATGATTTGAGAATGTTAAAGGTTGTTGCTAATGGCAACTCAATGCCATCCTTAATAATAAATAGCTCTTGCCATTTAATATCACCATTAGTCTATGACCTTAATTTACCTTAGGCAGTTTATATACACTCCTCTCCTATTTCTACACCACTACATGTGGTAACAGGTATCAAATGAAAGATATTTATCTATGAATGGAGAGATGTTTGTGAATGAGTCTTTTTAAAGTGGTGATGACCTGATCAACTCCGGTTAGGAAAAACAGAACTAGATGCTGCTGTAACTGGAAGACAAGCAGGACAGAGCAGTGATAAAAGAATGCGGCTTTAAATTCTGTCCTTGCCACTTTCTGGCTTTGTGATTGTCCCCAGTGGTACTACCTCCTCTTCAAAGTTGCTTTGCCCATTTGAAATAGAGGAATGAGCCCAGAGCTCCTCTCACGGGTCTCTGTGAAAATGGTGTATATTCCACAGCATGTTGACTGAGGAAACCCTTTCCAAAGCACCGAGAGAGCAATTTTTTTTGCCTCGCCTACTTTGCCATTTTTAAAAAAGCAAAAACACAAACAGAAAACACAACTCTCCCTTTTAGACCTTAGAATACGTGTTACGAAAAGTATGCCTGTAAATAATGCAACACTGCCAAAGTGACCGGGCCTAAAGAAATCAGCAAAGGTTCATACAAAAATTATATAAAAACAAAACCAAATCTAACCAATGGACCTCCCTGCTGTGGAGTCGATTCCCACTCAGAGCACCCCATAGGAGAACATGGAAACCCTGTGGGTCCTGAGACTGTAGCTCTTTGTGGGAGTAGAAAGCCTCAACTATCCCCCAGGGTGGCTGATGGTTTTAAACCTCTGACGCTGAGGTTAGTATCTCAGTGTGTAAGCCACTATGCCAGCAAATAGGGACAGCCTGAGTAGATGATACTCGGGAAGCGGCTAACTCAAACATTCTCTACGCGTTCATGTTGCCTGGAGGAAAACAGGGTGCAAACAGCTAGAATAAAATTAATATAAAGAGACTATATATAAAGAAAAATTTGAGGCCACAGGGTTCTATTGTCAATAATGATTTAAAGTGCTTAACATAGCACCAGCACAGGGTGAGTAAACCCTTAGTAAAGATTAGTAATTATCATTATACCAAAGTGTAAGTTTAAGGAGATTTAATAAAGCATTTCCCTTGGGATGTTTTCTTGGCCTCTTAATACATTTCCAAATTTCCCTGCGGTACACATGGATTCTTTCAGAAGATATTTTTGTCTCCATTTAATCCACTTCTGAACCCATCTCTGACAAGCTGTGCCCATGTTCCCTGGAGTACTTTACAATGAGCCAATAGTAGCCGACAAAGTCACCATGACAATCATACTAATGTAATCCTGAGGGATCAAACGGTTACCATTTTGGAATGGATAGTGTTACCTTCGTGAGAGATTTCTTTCCAGGGATTCGGTGGGTACATGAAAGCTGCATTCTGGATTTGGTCATGTATGTCTTCATCTTCATTAAATGGGAATGTGCCGCTTAGACTTACATAAATGATTACGCCAACAGACCACATGTCTAGAGAGCGATTATAGCCCTTGTTCCTTAGAACCTCAGGAGCCAGGTAAGCTGGGGTGCCCACCACTGACCTTCGGAAAGACTTCTCTCCAATGATCCGGGCAAAACCGAAATCACAAAGCTTTACCTGTGACAATGAAGAAATGGTTAAGATCACAAATTTTGTGTCCATGTGTATCTCAGCCATACTCTCCCATTGACAATTATAATACTTTACACATAATTTTAAGAATTCCTCATTGTAGAATTGGGAGCTCTTCTCTATTTTATGTGCATAAAGGCAGTGGCTTATGTCCTGACACAAAGAGTGGGTTTTTCTTTTATCCCATAAAGAGATCAACTACACATTCTTCCCTCATCCCCCTCAGTTGCCAAAGATAAATGCAAAAGAAACTGTGCTGAGGAATGCTGATGCCATTTTACAGAGCACAAAAACCTGATGTGACTCAATGCAGGGAAGGGCTTAATTTGGTGGACAAACAAGATAGTGCACCGTCAGTACCCTGCATGCTGGATTGAGATGCATACTATTCCGATGATCCTGTGGTGGCAATTCTGCTATATTTTGATTATGCTTGTGTATGTTGGGGTGTGTCTCAGAGGTGCACCAAGAGGGGGGACACCCTCTTGAAGCTTGTTTTATCTATTTCTCTGTAAATGAAACTGAGGGGCCTGGAACCTATAGGGCAAAAAAATATCACATGCGGTCGTAGGGAGAGGTGTTATAAAGGGGTGAAGGAGATAAGAAGGAAAGGGCATCAAGAAGCCCAGGAAGGAAAAATATGTATTAGGGCCCAAGCTATAGCAAATTAATAATATATATATTTTTATATAGATCCAAGATGGAATTCTGGGCTCACACTGAGTCCTAACTCCAACTTATGAACAATTAGTTCTAAAATCATGGCTCTGCTCCATACTTGCCTTTGTGACATGATCACTGAAGATAAGGGTAATACAGCAAAGTGTGGCGAAGAAAGTCGATGGTGCCCACTATCAATCGAAATAGTGACTGGGGTTGTAAAGGCTTATATTCAAACAAGCAGCCATCTAAGCGAAGTGTCAACTAAGTCCACACAGAAGCACACCAGCTAGTGTGATCCAAAGATGACAACTACAACATTCAAATATGGTGAACAGAAAAGTATCAGAGCTAAAATTACAAACACCCAATTTGTGGAAGGCTATGGAGGACAGTGGGAGCCCACAACCCATCTGCAAAGTGTATATAGTCAGCCCAAGCCAGCGGCCAGATCTGCTATAGCCAAAGGCAAGAGTCCTAAACAGCCATACTAGCAGGCAGAGATCACTGTAACCTTGATTATGCTGGATAGAACTTGATACTTGGCCACTTGACCTCTCCATAGACACATCCTGAATTTTTTCTGGGGGTAAGTCTTTCTTAGATGTTCCATGACAAAAATTTCCTCCCTGGTTTCTTAAATGTTGAAGGGGTCTTTACCCTCTCACAGATTATTTGTATTTTCCCCTTTATTCTAATGTGATCTTATCCTTACCATCTTATGAGGTTTGTGTTTCATTGTTTTCTGGGGGCTTTCCTGCTGTGAAGTGCAGGAGGAGTGGATGTACAATGATACTAACTCATGCAGAGTGTTACAGGGAATGTAGAGGATGGGTATGGGCGGTAGGGAGGGGAGGAGACTTTGGAGTAGATAATGGAGGTAGCACTGGAGCTGATCCTGAGGGACCAGTTCACTTTGGGGACAAATCAACCATGGTGGAAAGGAATGCTCTAGGAGGGATATGGTTGTGATTGTACAATGCTCTAGGAGGGATATGGTTGTGATTGTACAATTCCCACTTGATATGTTTGAATGATTAAACTATTCAATTCTGTGATATATAAATTATGTGCCAATAAACCTGTTTGAGGGTGGGGGGGACTGGTAAGTAGAAGTTAAATCAGGAATGAAAGAGGTTGGGAGACATAACAGGACAGTGTGATCAGGCACTTTAAGAATATATATATCCCAGGAGGGGACATCTTCAGCTTTCCACCCTCCACACCAAATAAAGGAGACTATGTTGCCCTTGATAGCAAAACTCTAGTGTCTAGTGCTCAATGTTAGAGGGCTGGCAGCAAATCTGAACGGCATTAAGTCTTCTCACTCTCAGGCTTACGCTTTAAACCCTAGCCCAAGCCTGACAGTTCTTGCTCTGCAAAACAGAGGCCAGAAGGCAGAATGCAGGTATTATGTGGTATTAAGGCAGACAGACCTTAAAAGAGAAGCCAGAATGAGGAAGCAACAGTCCCGAAAATGTAATAAGGAAATACATTTGAAAGAAAGAAAGGTTTGGATGCCCCTGCCCTCCTCGCCCATCTCCCCTCACCCTGTAAAATAAACAAGAACAAAAAAAAAAAAAGAGAGAAAGAAAGGTTTGGAGAGAGAGCGAAGGAGATGACAGAATACAGTGTGAGAGATGGTGTTGGCGGCCCGCTGGACTTATGCCTTCAGAGAGGCACTTGGACTTGCCTGAGGGAGAGGCTCTGCTGATGCTAGCAACACATTTTCTGGTTTGAGGTCGCAGTGAACAACATTTTTGAAGTGAAGATGTCGCAAAGCCACTAGTATCTATAAGTGAGAAAATAATTTTATTTCAGCCTAGTAGTTTATTTCCATATGTTTTCAATCAGAACATACATTTTTTTAAAAGTCAAGAGAAAACCAGGCCAGTATCACCAACCTTCTTTATATTTAAGACACTGAAATGAACCAGAGGAAGCGAGCAGGTTTCTAAGACAAATTCCACAGAACAACATAACATCTTATGGCATTCCTACAGAAGCCCCAACAGGGGTGAAGGCACTAAATAGTAGCTAACAGATATTCATTCAGGACTATTTTCACAGAACCAGGACTTTCCACCATAAACGCAAGAATTTCATGAATAGCTTTAATACCTATACTTGCAGACGCGTTACTAAGTTGTTCTATTGAACTTGGGATGGCACAGATATAAAGCAGATAATACAATAAGCGCCTGCAACCTTTTACAGTGCAGATTAGACTTCGTAAATAGAGACAAAACAACAAGGTTGGAGCGCTGTAGTTAAACAGTGATAACACTTGATATTAAATATTACCTTTTTTCTTTCTCTGACTGATTTCATACCTGAGTAATTAAAAACTTCGTGATGTGCTCTGGCAACCTGCCCCTTTCACTTGACAGGATCATCTCCAGCATGTCTCCATGGAGTTTTTCCATAACAACAAACACTCTTTCAGGCGTTTCAAACATACACTCCAAATTTACAACACCGGGGTGATGAAGGTTCTATTAAAGATAAATAAAGCACTTGAAGAAAATGAGTTTTTTTATACCGTTTGGCAAGCTCACTGATTATACAAAACTGTTTAAGCTTAAAGCTATGGAAAAGCCCATGCTGAAGATGCTTAAAACCTCAAAATTCCACATGTGCTGTCTTATACTTTTTTGAAATTCTAATGTCTCCAAAAATTATCTTTACTTTCTGTGCATAGTGAAATGATTTTTTTTCCAAGCTAAAAAACCGAAGCTCCAGCACAGTGAATTGTTAATTAGGCTTTAATTAGAATACCATATTGAGGAATCTGCAATTTCTTAGGATCTTCTCCAATATTAAGCATACTGTCTTAAATAGGCATATCGGGGCCATGTCTGGTAAAGATGTACTGTGGGAAATGTAAAATGTATTAAACGCGGTTCATGTGACTGCCTGATGAAGCATTGTAGTCCCAACTTCGCCAGGAAGAGTACTGCTCCGGGAGACGGGAGGGCTTGGTCACGGAAGCGCTGATGGGCAGGGACGGCCAGCGTACACACACAGAGAATAATCACTGAGCATTCGCTTTGTCCAGAACACCACCCGAGGTGGTACATGTGCGTGCTTGTCAAGGGCTCTATACTGCTTCTGTAATACGGCAGTGGCTCCGTTGTGCTTGATGTATTCTTGTTACATGTTAAGCACAATGACTCTTCACATTCGATGTTCTCTTGGACTGATGTGGAGTATTGTTCTGTGTCGTCAGGCGAAGGCTTTGAGCGTTTAATCTTTGTGGGTTTTGTATGCTCACAACAAAAAAATATTTCTGTCGTTTTCTTAATTTTCAATGATAAACAGAGAAAAATCACCATGAAAAAAATTGCGGAAACAAAACAAACCAAGAAAAACAAACAAAAACCATCTCAAGTGCTCTAACAGCTGAGCACTTAAAAAAAATTAAAATGCTGCATTTAAGGGGGGGAAATCCCAATGAGTGATAAAATTGCATATAAAATGATTTTTTTCACAAGCAACTTAAAACCTGAAATGGCTTGCTATTCAGAAACTTCACAGATGGAAGCTGGGTGGTAAGCAGCAGACGGGGTGGTGGGTGGATCTGCACCATGGCTGATGTTCTCCGAGCCCCTAGTTCCCAAGAAAAACCTGGCACTGACTGGAGACAGAGTTGGGCTTGGACTGGCAGTGGCTTCCAGGACAAGCGCCTATCTCTCAGGGTGTTTAGCAGTGACGTTGGCAATTTTTAACTGTGCCTCAGGCATCCTATGAGTCTTACTGATTTTGATGGCTTGGTACCAGATCATGCAGTATGACAGTCATGGCATGGCATGTTTATAAGGTGCTGTAAGCAGATCAGATGCCTTTTACCTCAGGAGGAATGGAGTCAATGCCAAGGAGCTGGTGTACTGTTAACTGGTCAAACTGAATACCTTCAAGTGGACTAGATCTCCAGACTTACTCTCTGCTGGTCAAATCTGAGGTACATGGAGAGAGGATACAGCCACCAAAGCGCATCCTAACACTACTCCTGCTATCTCTGTCCTGACTGCCTATAAAGAAGAGGAGATAACCATCGGCTTTGGCAGTTTTGAGTGTGCCATGTCCTTGGGTGGAGAGTCTACAACAGTTGTATTTGTCTGCTAGGGACTATGGAGCACCAGTGATAGCATGGTTCCGACAAGTGACTATGAGAATGTGCATCCTGCTACCTGCACCTGTGCTGCACGTGATTGCCTTCTCTTTTCCATGATAGAGGAGACACCACATGACAGACCAGCAGCTCTGGTGTCTATAGGGCTAACAGTGGTAATGGCAGTGGTCATGGCAGGGCTTTAAGGGAGATGTTAGAGGACACTTGCCTGAGTTATGATTCTGTTGTAGTTAATTATTTAATCTAGCATTAAGTTCAGGGGTGGGGGTGTTGGATTCCTTAAATGATCCAAGTTTTATTGCTTGAGGGTGAGAAGGTACAACCAATAGAACAAAGGAGAGCAACAGAAGGAGGCTGCAAGGCAGGATGGTATCCTGTGCATGGCCAGAGGATCCACACGAGGGTGAAGGAAGAGAAAGGAGGCTAAGAGAGGGTGACCTCAGGACGCAGGGCAGGAAGAAATGATGCCCTGGTTGCTCAGTCTGCTGCTTCTGAAGATGACGTCTTGGGTTCTGCAGTTTGTGAAAGTGTGGGAAGGGAGGGCCAAGCCACTAGACTTCTGGATATTAAGTAAATTGGCTTTGGAGCATGATGACTAGAAAGATCTCCCAGCTAAATTAGCCAATGTGGTATAACTCATTGCCAATGAGTCAATTTCACCTCACAGTGACCCTATGGGAGACAGAGTACAACTGCCTCTGGGGTTTCTGATACTTTAAAACCTTGAATTTATCAACGCTTTGCTGTTAAAAAAATCATTTTATTTGATACTAATACAAATTTTAATTATATCTTCATTTATATTTACCAAAAAAAAAAAATAAACAACCTTGGTGGGAGTGAGAAGCTTCATCTTTCTTCCATGGAGTAGCCAACTGGTGGTTTCAACCTGATGATCTCACCGTTAGCAGACCAACCATCAACCAACTTTGCCACCAGGGCGCCTACTCAACATGAACTAGGGGATATCAATTCTCATATACCTCTGCCCAAGTCCACATGAGTTCACAGAGATACCAAAGTCCAAAACTAAATATATCCTCTTTCTTCTCACTTATTCTATAACAGGTGGAACCTCATACAGGGTGATGTTATAAGGGGTGCACAGCCACAATGTCCTACTCCCAAAGTAAGGAATTAGCTATAAAGTTTACTCTCCGCTATTTTGTGCCATGTTCAGGGTAGGTAAAAATTCGGAAGGACTCAATAAATGTCCTCCCATAAAATCTTCAAAAGAGGGATAAGGAAATATTTATTTTTTAAATAAAAGTTAGATATAAAATTTCAAAAGGTATTCAGTGAATACATCAAATGTAGGTCATATATACATGCACACAACTAGTACAAAAGCAAAAAAATTCGAGGTGTTTAATCTCATATCATTTGCTCCTGTATAAAAGACATTATGGTTTGTACACTTGACAAACTGGCAATTGAAAAATCTTTTAGTGGCAGTTGAAAATATTTCCAGTAGAATAAGGATTTTCTGAATAGTTAATTGGTTGATTTAAAATTTTGTTATGCATGGTTGAAAGAAGATCATCATAGATACTTAGTGTAACTTGTTTTTATAGTTGGCAGGGACAAAATAATATAAAATAGAATCTAAAGGTCCATGCCTTATTTATCCAAACTCTTTACACTAGGCCAAGGAGAAGAGTTTCTTTAACTGAGAGATTTTAGTGCTGTCAAATTATTATTTTTCTATCATTTATCACCAATATTATCATTATTAATAACTTAAGAACAAAAATTAACTTCAAGTGTGATTTGCTCAGTTTTATTGGTTTACATAAAATATGAAATTAGCTTTCCAACCTTTATCTCCTAATGTCCCAAGTAAATGAGTTAATTTTAAAATAGCATACAAACTTCAAGATCAACAATGCCATCATACTGTGTAGAAAGAATTTTTGCTAACTTCTCAGTCCTTCGAATAATAAATTTCATGGCAGAACAAACTATATCAGTGCACAGGCCTCTGGCCATCTGCTTGTTGCATTTAAGTAATGTAATTTTCAGGAAATGAAACATTTGCTCAAGTACAGGAAAGAATAATGTCCATTCACACATAACAGATTGATGATCTATCCATGGGGTGAATGTAAGTTTCTTGTTTGGGAGTCTGCACAGAAATATCAATTGAAGATTAAGACAAACATTTTCCTGATCCAAGCTCCTACGGAATTTTTATGTAATCAGTTTTAAAAAGTAAAATAAAGCAAAAGTAAGTCCACAGTGAAGAAATAAAGCTTTAGCTAACTTTGATTTTTAGTTTGTGTTTATTCTACCTTATATGTATATACTGATTCAAGTTCAGATGAACTTAAGTTCAGTACTTCTAATGGTGTTGCTCTTCAGCACTCTCGATTCAAGAACATATTTCATGTATTTAGCTCTAATGAGTTAAAGTTGTCATATTTTTTCTTCCTATTTCTTTTACCTTTAGAACCATCTAACACAAACAAATGAGGGGTGGGAAAGAGAATTAGGTTCATTCTGCATGTCTGTTTACCTGACTAGTGGGTGAAGTACTACATAAAATATGGGCACTTCAGACAACTTTTCTACAACAAGGCTAAGTATATTTAACTCAGAGTGACCCAGGGGGAAATAAAATAAAAAATGATGAGCCCAGATGCTACATTTTAAATGGCAATCAGGGCAGAAAAGACATTATTCCACTATGCAGTAGTGTGGGTGTGGTGCCAGGGGCACCTTACTCTGGCTTTGTTAATTCTCAGTCCTGTTTGTTTTTAGAATTGAAAAAAAAAATCATATATTCTCCGTACCAGGGTAATTACAAAATCATAGTAACTTTTATTAAAGAGAAATGCCAAGTTATCTTTTCTTGACACATCCGCTTCTAGACCTAGCTACTTCTGAAGGTGGAGTGTCTATCTCTCTCACCACTCCCTGAAGAACTGGGTGTTTTTATATTTATAGCATGGGAGATGGCAGTTTTGGTATCCTGGAGGGATTCAAAGTATGTTCCTTTTCAATGTTACTTGGGTCTGGGGGGGAAAGCTGTGTGACGTAGTGTGGTCAGCACTGAGGGGGAGAGGCAGGGTTTCCCAGGGAAATCCTCATTGCACAGCCCTGGCTTCCCTTAAGCGTGAGTCAGTGCGCTATTCCTTCACACTACCTCCCTTTTGTCTCAGAAATGTCACTTTCAATACCCTTAACACTTCTTCCTTATTGGCCCTTGTGATTATCCTGTGACATCTTTGGGAGTCCCCATAACAGTCACCATAATGATCTGAGCTGCTTCACAACCTTGAAGTCATCTTTGAGGTCTTCTCAACCTTCGAAAACCATTTGATTCATGAAAAATCTTTCATTCTGTGTGAAGCAGCAGTCTTTGTAAATGCATTACCAAGTGTCAAGGATTTTGAAAGATGGCCACTTGACTTAAATTTTATATTAGCCTTGACCTCAAAATAATTTTCCGGTGGTAAAAAGAAAACCCGTTTTCATTTTGAAGGCCTCCTAATGAGATTGAAACAATATAGTCCTGAGAGAACTTGTCCACAGCACACTGCTCACAGAGACATTTAGCACGCGTGTTTGGAGTCGATATGTGCAGGTATGAACTGGAAACCCAGTAGCAGCCATACTGTCCTACTGCTATCTGTACGCAAGAGTTGCTGCCAATGTACACTTCGAAGAATGACTCTAGAAGCCATAATAATATCTTACAAAATGGAAGTGATGTGTAATTCCATGGCACGTGCTAAAAAGGCATCTTGTGGACAGCAGGTGAACATATAATTATTTGGTAAAATAATACACAAATTAGTAAGTTAAGCTAACCCACCTCTCTTGAATTCTAAAAGCTTATAAATAACTGTCTTTAAGGAATGTTCATTTCCATGAAATATGGTAAAAAAATCATATCGTTATCTTCCCATCCAAACCTAATTCTCTAGTGTGTTGTTGGTTCAAACTATGACAATAATGACAAATTCAAGATGAATTGAGTCACACACAGCATCAAAAAGGACGTTTTAAGATTTATATTGAACTATAATGATGTCTGGGATAAGATACTATCTATATTCCTTTGAGGAACTCTAGTCAACACAATTATTATTCAAATCTATGCACCAACCAAAAACAACTAATGGGAAAGAAATAGAATTCTACCAATTTCTTCAGTCTAAAATTGATCAAACGTGCATTTGTAATTACTGGTTAACTGGAATACAAAAGTTAGAAACAAAGAAGATGCAACAATAGTTGGAAAACATGGCCTTGGAGATAGACATGAAGCTGGGGATCATATAATTGATTTGGTTAAGAACAACTTCCTCATCACAAATATCTATTTTCTTGTTCTTTTTTTTTGAAGATCATTTCATTGGGGGCTCTCACATCTCTTATAACAAACCATACAATAATTGTATAAAGCATATTTGTACATATGTTGACATCATCATTTTCTAAACAGTTACTTTCTATTTGAGCCCTTAACATCAGCTCCTCTTTTTCCCTGTCTGCCTCCCTTCCCCTTCATGGCCCCTTGATAAATTATAAATTATTTTTTTCATATCTTAAACCAACCACTGTCTCCTCATGCATATTTCTGCTGTTCCTCCCTCTCGAGGGTGGGGTTGTTATGTGGTCAATCATTGTGATTGGTCCTCCCTTCCTTACCCCACCTGCCCTCCTGGTATTGCTACTCCCATTTCTATTCCTGAGGGGTTATCTGACCTGGATTCCATGTACTATGAGCTGTCATCTGTAGCAGTGCGCATGCTCTGGTCTAGCCAGAACTGAAAGGCAGGACTGTCACCAGGATAGTGGGGGGTGAGGAAGCCTCAAAAAACCAGAGGAGTCTTTTGTGTTTCAATAGTACTATACTGTGCCTTCGTTAAATCACCCCTTCCTTGTGACCTTTCTGTGAGCGGACGTGCTGTTGTCTACACCACGGAGGTCAGAGTCAGAGATGAGATCCCAAACCTATATGTAGACATATACAATACAAATAACTAATAATACAAATAACTAAATACAATACAAATACAATACAAATAACTAAATAACTAAATACAATACAAATACAATACAAATAACTAAATTCAACAACACAAAAGATGACTGTACACATGCATGCCTCTAGGTGCAATACACAGAAATCTGACTGACTCCATCGGTGGGAAGTGATGCTGGAGAAGCTCAATATCAGCAGCTAAAATGAAGCCGGGGCCGACTGTGGTAGAGACCACCAATTGCTCACATGTAAGTTCAGGTTTGAAGGTGAATAAAAATTAAAATAAGTCCACAAGAGACCAAATACTAACTAGAGTGTGCCCTGCCTGAATTCCCAAAGCATCTCAAGGACACATTTGATTAATTGAATACTAATGACAGAGGACGTGATGAGCTGAGGGATGACATAAAGAATATCATACATGAAGAAAACAAACAGTTACTTAAAAAAAAGAAAGATCAACATGGATGTCATAAGACACTATGAATCTTGCTCTTAATAATAGAGTAACTAAGGCAAATAGAAGAAATGAGGAAGTAAAGACCGGAGCAGAAAAGTTCAAAGGACCCCTTTAGAAGACAAATGTTATAATGAACTATGCAACGACCTAGAGTTAGAAAGGAAGAACACACTCAGAGTAGCTTGCAATGAAAGAACTCAAAGTCCAAGGCTCTACTTGCACTATTGAAAGCTTCTATAGGCAAAATATTGAATGATGCAGGAGACATCAGAAGGAGATGGAAGGAATACACAGTCACTGAACAAAAAGCAACCAGTCAATATTCAAGCACTTCAAGGGGGAGCAGATGGTCAAAAACCAAAGGTACGGAAAGAAAAAGTCCACCTGCACTGGAGACATTTGTCAAAAGCAAAGCTCCAGGGACTGACCTAAAACCAAGGGAAATGTTTGCACAAGCTGATGAAGCATAGCAAGCACTCACTCATCTATGCTTGGCTAGATGGACATTCACAAGTTTTCCAGCACATTTGTAATGCCGTTTTTGCGGTAAAATTAGGTGCCTTGGCTGCTAGTCGGGTCGGCTTATACTCGAGTACATACGGAGTAAAGTTCTAGCACCGTTACAAGATGGATGTATTTTTATCATCTCAGTTAATCCATGAAGAAACTGAAGCCCCTAAGAGGACGCTGTGAGAGAGATTGTAATTTAAACTCAAGCCGTCCCCAAAGTTCGCGCTGCAGACCCAGGTTCCGAGGCCGTCCTTGTCCACACCGGTGGTTGGCCTGGATCAGAAACCGAGAAAGGGAAGGGAGTTGAGAGGCAGGAGAGTGGGGGGCAGAGGTCCTCACCCTTTGACTCGTCAGATTCCGTCTTTGTTTTTTCTTTTCCTCAGGATGGTCATAAAATCAGGTGTGGGTTTCACAGACAGTTTCAATGGCATCACAAACCACTGCCAGCGAAGGGCGTGGGGACTTAAAGGGAACATTTACACGGTCTACTTCCGTGACTGCTGCCTTCTGTGTCTATTGCTTATGAAAGTTTCCGAGAGGCCTTTGGGCGGGAGCCAAAACCAGAAGCATCTTCTTAGAACGGTGTGATAGTTATGTGCTCTCACGGCTGTTCGGATCTGCCATCCTCAAAACTGTTCTCATGTTTGCGGCCTCTGTTGGAGCCATCAGCTCTTTCCGTCCGGCTCCGTGAGGATTGTCCTCTTCTTCACTGCCTTACTTTACCTAGCATGATGTCCATTCCCAGGGACTGATCTCTCCCGATGACCTGACCAAGGTACACAGAGGAAGCCTTACCATCCTCGCTTTTCAGGAACATTCAATAGATGCAAGGTTGTATTTCATCTCTTCCAAGACAGTTGGTTGTTCTTTTGGCAGGCCACGGTGCTTTCAGTATTCTTCACCAGCACCATAACTCACGTGCATCAACTCTTCTGTGGTCTTCTTTATTCAATGTCCAACTTCCATATGTGTATGAGGTAATTAAAATACCGTGACTTGAGTCAAGTACAGCTAAGTTCTCAAAATGATATTCCTGTTCTTTAATACTTTAAAGAGGTCTTGTACAGCCTATTGACTCAAGGCAATATATTGTTTGCTTTCTTGACTGTTGCTTCCAGGAGCACTGATTACGTATTAAGATGAAATCCTTGACAAACTCAAATATTTATCCATTTATCAAGCTATTCTAATTCTAGTAGTGAGGGCTTTTGTTTGGTGTGTGTTGAGTTATAGTCTGTACTGAAGGCTACAATACTTGATTTTTACCACCAATTGCTTCCTCACTTTCAGCAAACATATTGAAGTTTGTTAATAAGCCTTCGTCCAATCCTGATGCCACATTCTTCTTCATATAGTCCAGCTTCTCTGATGATTTGTTCAGCAGACAGATTGAATAAGTATGGTGAAAAAATACATCGGACATAAGCAAAGATCTCTTGTTCCACGTCTTCCTCTAAATCTAGCTTGGAGCTTTGCTGCAATCGTTCTTGTACGATCTTCAGTAAAATTTTGCTTGCATGTGATATTTTAGCTGCTGATATTGAGCTTCTCTTTTGTTTCTTCTCACAAATGCAGCCGAATAAATCCCTGTGTAGCCCATCTAGAGCCGTGGTTCTCGACCTGTGCATTGTGACCCCTGTGGGCAGTGGTTCGCAACCTTCCTAATGCTGCGACCCTTTAATACAGTTCCTCATGTTGTGGTGATCCCAACCCATAAAATTATTTTCGTTGCTACTTCATCACTGTCATTTTGCTACCGTTATGAATCAGGCAACCCCATAGGCTGAGAACCACTGCCTTTGGGGGTCAAATGACCCTTTCACAGGGGTAGCCCGATTCATAACAGTATTTCTCACAACCCAGTGGTTGATGGTTTCAAAGTGCTGACTTTTCGATTAGCAGCCAAACGCTAGCCCACAATGCCATCAGAGTTCCAATGGCAAATGTTAAATCGATAAATTGTAACAATTCTTGATTTCTTCCAACATATGATAACAGAAAACCAAAATAGAATCATATTTATTCTGTGATCATTCATTTTTGACAACGTCCTCTTTTTTTTCTAGATTCATAGTTTGTGTATTCTAAATTCTGATTACTAATTGATGTTCAAAGCTGTTTCTTCTCATTTTTAGTTGTGCCCATAAGCCAAAGAGAGTCCGGAAGGTTTACCCCTGCAGGCTTTACTCTATCCACATCATTATGCTAGCCGCTTACTTTGAGAAGGCAGCTCTTTCTGAGTGATAATTTAAGTGTCTTCTGACCTGAGGGGCTTATCTTCTGGCCCTATCTCTGTCACTGTTCTCTTTCTTTCATGATGTTTTCAGTATCTGACAAAGGTTTCCGCTGCTAATTTCTCAGAAGCGGACAGCCTATTGCTTACTCGTAGTCTGCTCTTCAGGATTCAAGCTCCAGGTGAGTCTCAGAGCCCTTCTCCTATTGCTTTTACTCTTTGATCTAAACCAGTGTCTCATAAAACTATAAAGAAATGCCCCACATCTGGTGAAGAACCCCCAAGAATTTACTTAAGAGCTTAAAATTCTAGTTAACTATGAATCTGAGCCAGTAGATTCATATAATGTAATAAATATGTTAACTGGATCAGGAAAAACCCAAAAGTGGATGGAAGAGGACAAATGAAAAAATGTAGAAAAATGTTTATCAGAGCTAACATTCCTGGTTCTGTATCGTTAGACCAAACTCAGGTCATTAAACCTTATTGATGCAACTCTCAAGACTTTCCTGTGAGACACATGGAACAAAAGTAAGTAAGTAAAAGGTGAAAGGATAACATTTGGCCCAAATTTTCCAAGAACATTCAGGGTTAATATGAGAAGAGGCTAGAGCAGGTATCACTTATAAGTCATGTTTGAAACAGGTAATAACACCCCGAGCTTGCTAAACTAGTAAAGCATCATAAATTAGGTATTGAAATGTTACCAATACTGATTTAGTTACCCTAGGCCCAGGCTAGCCCGAACCCTTGAAAAAAGGTTAAACAAGCTAACCAAAGAGAATGATAAACCAATGACAAACAAAATAAACATACGGCTACGCAATCAGAACAATTACAAACTCGACCTCAGGAAAAGTTTTCCTTTGAAAAGGAATCCCTAAAAATAACGAGTCTGGGGAGAACGTTTGCTTTTATTGCAAGAAGTCAAGACACTCTAAAAGTTTCTATTTAAAATTATTTTAAATTGAAAAACAAATCCAATCATGCATTAATTTGTCAAACTTTCCCTAAATTGTCAGTAAGGGGCTTTGACTCAATATCTTTCACCCAGCAGACTTCTTATGAGCAACGTTTATCCCCCAGATAGGATTTACAAGGAATCCTATTTTCAAATCATGTTTAACAGTAGTATTTATTGGAGGGACTTCTTTAAAATCTTAACCTTTTATAGCCTTTTCCCAGGGAGGATATGCTGTGACCACATCCATCAAGGTCCTCAAGAGTGGCTTCCTTTCCAAAGCCCCCTCAACTCAATGAACTGAAATAAATGCACTCATGAAGGTTTGCAAATTTGATCTGAAATAGTCTGTACATATTTACATCAACCCGAGAGATTGGTTTGGAATGTTTATGATTTTTGTAAGTTATGGAAATCGAGGTCTCTTCTGAGACCAAAATTAATAATGGCTTCTTGGTGGTAAACCTCTTAGAAGGCATTTTGCTCCCCTCTGAGACCGCTGTGATCAAAATTCAGGCCCACCAACCTATAAGAGACCCTCAGAGAGAGGAAGTGAAAGGCAAGACCTAACTGATAGAGCAGCTAGGCAGGTTGTTATTCAGTCATCCCATCGTAAGACCCTCATTTGTGACCCCCAGCGTCATGGACTTTTATAATTATGTATTGTATTTAATCCAGTCTATCAACATATTCATCTTAAACCAATCATTTTAAAGCCATCACATTGAGATAACCCTCATCCAACTCCCCCAACTAATTTCCCACAAATCAGAATACTGTAACTTAAGTTCCTCATTTCAGGGGTCCCTGAGGGCACAGTGTTCACAAGGTGTGCAACTGACCACAGAGTGAGCAGATCAAAACGGCCAGTTGCTCCTGTAGACTTACAGGCTAAGGAACCCACAAGAGTAGTTCTCTTCTGCCCCAGAGGGTCGTTAGGAGTCAGAATTGATTCAGTGGTGGTGAGAACATCCTTGTTTGAGCCCTCTCACAATCTTTCTGTCACTACTGCATTCCGGAGCACTGACTTTCCTTTTGTAAAATTCAGCAAGTCCCCAATTACAGCTGCCTTTTGCGCTCAATAAATCTCTTACTTTTATCTTAAAGAGAATAGGTATCCATTATTCTATGATGTATTTCCCATTTCCAAAACTGCCTTAATGAGAGCACTTTTGTTTATTTTCCTTCTAGAAAGGACCTCAAAGGACTAGTATACTTCCCAAACACTTTAACCTAACTAATAACAAACAAACAAAACCAAAAAACACACGCACAGAATCTCACTGCCATCAAGTTAATTCTGATTACTGCAACCAATAGAACAGAGTCGAAGTGCCGCTGTGGGTTTCCGACCCTGTCTGAATCTCTATAGGAGCTGTTGCTGGGGGCCGTGGAGTGTGTTCCAACTCCTAGTGACCCTGGACACACCAACACGAACACGGTCCAGTTCTCTACATCCTTACAATTGCTCCTATGGGCGAGCCCATCACTGCGGCCACTGTATCAATGCATCTCCTGGAGGGCCTCTCTTTTGGGCTGCCCCTCCACTTGACTGGGCATGAGGTCTTTCTCCAGGGACTGGTCTCTCCTGACACCCAAAGTGTCATATGCTCAAAGTATGTAAGACTAAGTCTTGCCATCCTTGCTTCTAAGGAGCACTCTGGCTATACTTCTTCCAAGACAGACTGGTGTGTCCTGTTAGCAGTCTACTCTCAATATTCTTCTCCAGCACAACTCAAATCCATCAGTTCCTCTTCAGTCTGCTTTATTCAGTGTCCAACTTCCACAGGCATATGAGACAATGGAAAATACCAAGGCTTGGGTCAGGAGGACCTTATTCCACAGAGTATTAATGTTGGTTTTGAACACTCTTATGCAGTGGATTTACCAAACGCAGTGGTTCTCAACCTTTCTAATGCTGCCACCCTTTCATACAGTTCCTCATATTGTGGTGATCCCCAACCATAAAATTATTTTCGTTGCAACTTCATAACTGTAATGTTTCTACTGTTATGCATCGTCATGTAAATATCTGATATGAAGGATGTATTTTCATTGTTACAAATTGAACATAATTAAACATAGTGATTAATCACAAAACAATATGTAATTATATATTGTGAAATATTTATGCGTTTTCTGATGGTCTTAGGCAAACCCTGTGAAAGGGTCATTCGACCCCCAAAGGGGTCGTGACCCACAGGTTGAGAACTGCTGACCTAACGCAACACCTCTTTTGAAGTCTTGACTGCTGCTTCCAGGAGCATTTTTACAGATCTCATCTCAACCAAGATGAGAACCTTGACAACTTTAACCTTTCATTCATTCATCATGTTACCTATTGGTCCACTTGTGACAATTTGGTCTTCTTCACTCTGAGCTGTAATCCATAGTGAAGGATGCGATGCTTGGTCTCCATCAGCAAGTGCTTCATGCCTTCCTGGCTTTCAGCAAGCAAGGTTATGTCAGCTGCATGTTGCAGCTTGTTAGTAAGCCTTCCACCAATCCTGATGCCACGTTCTTTTTCAGATAAGCTAGCTTCATTCTTTGCCCCGCCCTTCACCTGCGGGATGGCTGGTGGGCTTGTGATTCACAGCGCAATGTGCAATGTGTGTGTAACCCTCTGCACCACCAGAGATCCTAAAATGCTTCACAATTTAATTTAATGCCCCAGTCTCTAAAGAAAACCATTGAAAGTGGCACAATTCTAGCCCACAATGAAGGAAATCAAGTTAGAAAGAAATTACCAAACAATCAGAGAAGCTTATCTTTTAGTTACATATTTGGAAAAATCTAAGTTCATTTTCTTATAAAAGATTCTCATTTTCATATGTGTTTTCAACTAAAGATATAGTCTGAGCAGAATGCAATATGATTATCTTAGAACTGCATAGTATCTGGTTAAAAATCAAATTTGTGACAAATTCTCCAAACAGAGAAATACAAAGACATATTTGAAAAATATATCATATTAGATAAAACAATAGAAGTATATACCGACCCATGAATACATACTAAAAGAGAAGCCATCTAAATTTTACATATTTTTATCTGGAGAAAGAATTAATTTCTTCGTTTGCAAAAAAAAAAAATTCATTTTCTCACCCACACATAGCAACATTACTCTCTGGTTTTCAATCATAATTATATCCTCTCCACCTACTCTTGATCATCCTTTTTAGGCAAATAGCACAAAACCATTTCTCTACAAAATATATAATTAATCTTGTTACCATGTGTTTTAAACAAAGATAAATAAAGCTATAGAACACTTTATCATTATATTAGCAAGCTACATAATTCTGTGTTTTATTCTCTCTGCTGTGTCTACATAATTCATTGAACAAATATCTACTCGGTACCTATAAAGGACGCCCCTATGATGACTAAGGTGCGCCTGATCCAAGCCATGGTATTTTCAATTCCTTCCAATGCTTGTGGCTGTTGGACATTGAATAAGGAAGATAGAAGGATCGATGCATTTGAATGACAGTGCTGGTGAAGAATATTGAAAGTAACATGGATTGCCAAAAGGAACAATCAGATCGGTCTTAGGAAAAGTACAGCTAGAATACTCTTTAGAAGGATGGCAAGGAGAGTGGGCTGGAAAGAGGGAACCGATTACAAGGATCCACATGTGACCTCCTCCCTGGGGGACGGGCAACAGAAAAGTGGGTGAAGGGAGACGTCGGACAGGGCAAGATATGACAAAATAATAATTTATAAATTATCAAGGGCTCATGAGGGAGGGGGGAGCAGGGAGGGAGGGGGAAAATGAGGAGCTGATGCCAGGGGCTTAAGTGGAGAGGAAATGTTTTGAGAATGATGTGGGCAATGAATGTACAAATGCGCTTTACACAATTGATGTATGTATGGATTGTGATAAGAGTTGTATGAGCCCCTAATAAAATGATTAAATAGAAAGAGAAAGAAAATGATGATGACAACATCTGTACAAGTGTGCTTGACACAATGGGAGGAGATAAGAGCTGTAAGAGCCCCAATAAAATGATTTAAAAAAAAAAAAGAAGTAAGGATGGTGCGAATTTGTCTTAGAGACTTTGGGATTGGTGTCAGGAAAGGACATCGTGCTTGGCAAAGTTGAAGGGCAGTGAAAACGAGGAAGACTCTCGAGGAGATGGACTGACACAGTGCCTGTAACAATGTGCTCCAGCAGAAGAACAGCTGGCAGGAAGGCATGTACCAAGCTGGTAGGGTTTTGTTCTGTTGGCCAGAGAGTAGCTATGGGTCCGAACAGACTGATGGCGCCTCACAACACCAACCAACGCCTTGCAATGTCTAGGCCTGATAGCAGACATTTCTACCTCACCCCGGACTTACGTCAACCCATCCTGGGTTGGAGTCCACTGCCTTCCTTGTTATGAGATAATTTTTCTCCAGTTTCTAGATCGAAGGATGCAGCATCACATTATCTGGTCTTCACTTGTCCCTAAGTACTAGAATGATAGGCACTGATAAAATTGTGGTCATAATACAAATAACATCTAATAAGTATGCAACCATTGTTATATATCAGGGACTGCTAAGAGCTTCAAAAATTTTTCACATTTCATTCTCATTGCACTTCTATAAAGTTTCTAGATGAGGAACCAGGTTCGAAGAGCTGAAGTGACTTGTTTAACTTGCATAACTCTTACATCAAGCTCTGAGATTTAAACGTAGGCAGGGCAAGCCCAGAATTTTAAAAATACTGTGGCGTACATTGTTTGATTCTGACTGTGGACTCAAATCCAGGTTCAGTTTGTTATAACCAGTTAGCACAGGACCATGCCACTTAAGCCTCCCTGCTCGGATTCCACAACCCTGGCGTCGTCAGACCTGCCACCATAATGTCCCTTCTCTTGGCTTTCAACATAATCAAAGGTAGACCAAATGGAGGTGTCCATCAAGAGAGGAATATAATGCATTTCTTAATTCACTGGGTCTCTAAGTGAACTTACACCTAACTCTGTAAGTTTTCTCAGCTCCTATACTAAAAAAAAATAAAGTGAAAAAAAAGTAATGTTGTTGCTGAACCCTGTCTCATTCAAGCAGTAATACTCACCAATCTATTAATTAAAATAATCAGTCTCAATAAATAATATATTTTAATAGTATTTTATTATTCAGTATTCAAGTTATTTAATAGCATCTATACTGTGTTTAGCATGCTAGGTAAAGTTTTATTATTTTATAATCCAATAATCATAATGCTAACCCAGAATAATTATAAAAATTTTTGTCAAGAAATATAAATTTTAATCTTATATAGGAGATCTGGTGGTGTAGGGGCTCTGCGATCTGCATGGTCAGCATTTCAAAACTATTATCAGCTCTGCAGGAGAAGCCATGGGCTTTGGACACCCATAAACAGTTAGAGTCTTAGAAACCCACAAGGGGTCTCTGGGAGTCAGCATTCGTTGAATGGCAATAAAAATATATTTATTACAGAGCATGATATCAGGAGAATCAATAGAAAACCTTTACATATAAAATCACATGATACAATTCTGTGGGGAAAGTGGAATAGAAGTAATACTGAAGAAAACAAAAAGAAATGTTATAAAATATACTATTGATAACACTATTCATGTAGTTTTTTTAATTGGTTCACTAATGATATCAAATGCTGTTGATATTTAGATTCTAACAGACACATTTAAGAGTTATCTAACAGCTTTATTTTCAAACATAAATATTTTCAATATATAAAAAATAACTACGTCCCTCTCTATTTAAAAATGCTACACTTTGGATAAAATGGTTAAATGTCAACTTATAAACACACATGCATGAAAGTGCATGGGCAAGATGACTGAAGGTCTCTTTCCCAAATTGACCAGCTTTTCTACTATTTTTCGAGAGTCCTTAATTTGCTGGAGAGGTACCTTTGCCCAGATAACCCTGTCCACCACGTTCTTGGTTATCAAAAGCCTATGACTCCCTCACATCTCACCAGTGCCTTCTTTCTCTATGAAGTGCCCCTCGATTCCAACTACCTGGCCCCAATTATAATCAACGACTCCTGCACTATGATGCCCTTGCAATTCGGGCGTATAGCTGTTGTATCTGGCTGACCAACGAGAACTCTACACAGCTTGAAGGATTTCACTTTTTGGATGCTCCAGAAGCCCCAGATGTCTTTGAATAGAGGAAGCAAGTATTCCACAGGCACTGTGAGTGGCTCAATATTTTCACCAAGTCCTTACCGAAGAAACTGAAGAAAAAAAAAAAAAGATAGCAAATAGGCAAAATCGAGAAGAGATTATGTGGAGAAAAACAGTCAGAAGGAGTTTGTTTTAGGTTCCCTGCTTTGGGGTATGAGTGGCAGGTTCAAGTGGAGACTTGCTAAAGACAGAAAGCTGAGATGGCGAGCGCCTGTGGGAGAGGTCAGAGCTCAAGAGCTCCATTCAGAAGTAACTGGTGAAGAGATGACAGATGAGCATTGGAAAGGATGACCTCCTTCTGAGAATGAGTCCCAAGTGTGTGCAAACCATTTAGATGAGTGAAAGAAGAAAGAACCCAAAGGAGCCAGTGAGGAAGAGCAGGGTCTGATAAAGCAGGGGTGAAGTGAGATGAGGAGTATTAAAAGAGCAGTTGATAAATGCTGTAAAAGGACCCAGGTTAGACCGACGGGATAAGGACAAACCAGCCGGAAGGTGGGCAGAGGTAGGAAACAAGGATGTGGCCAAAATGCCATTATATATATTCTCTACAAAAAGTGAAAGCATGGAAAATGTGTATAGAAATCAAAGAGGCAATGAATGACAAAGAAAGAAAAATGTAGCATGTGGTACAGCAAAAGGGAGAGAGTGGACTCTCCCCAAGAGAACAGTGCGCGCACACACACACGCAAACACACCCCACTCCAAACAACAACAGATTCACTGCCATTGAGTTTTGCGTTGACGCATAGCCACCCTACAGGACAGGGGGAACTGTCCCTGTGGGTTCCCAAGACTGCAACTCTTATGGGAGTAGAAAGCCTCATCTTTCCCCCTCAGAGTGACTGGTGATTTAGAACATAAGAGCCACACTTGCTAAGAAGATGGAAGAGAAAGTACAAGCATTCCCTCCTCTCCCCTTCTGTATTTACAGCAGTTGCAAGTCTTCACTTCTGTCCATAGGACAGAAAAGAACTGCCCTCATGGATTTCTGAGACAGTAAATATTTAGAAAGCGCCTTTCTGCCATGGAGTGGCTTGTGGTCAAGAGCACAGCTTGTAACCCACTACGGCTCCCTTTCACTCAAACAGAAACAAATGAACATTTGCCAGAGCTGTGTGCACAGAACATTCTCCAATCAGCCACTTCACTCACACAGCTCTCTTCTGCAGAACAAGGAGGGGCCCCGGCGCATGCTGTTGACTTTCAGATGCCACCAGGAACTAGGGCACTGGCTTCCATACACGAGGGGACCATAAAACAGAACATTCCAAATGCTTCTAGGATCCACTTTCATATCCAGACGGCCGAATTTTGTCCCTCGAGATTTGCAAACAAAAAATTATTTTCTTTTATAAGATCTGTAAGAGGCTTCCTAATAAAATGATTAATTTAAAAAATCATTTTCACCATTCCACTAACTTAAATGATTCTTGAACTAACTTTGAACCATAGCAGAAAGACTGGTCCCTGTAGTTCAGGAAGCAGGTGCTGTCTCAGAACCCACTGGGTTTCTCTGCGTCAGCACTGCCTCCATGGCAGTGCGTGATGGAGAACTGTGACCAAGATACTGACTCTGAGCACAGCCGAGTCGGAGGGACACGTATGTTCTCCTGACCCCCTTTCTACTACCACACTGCCTCTCACTCTGAAAAGCTGAGTATATGAGGTGACAAGGGCTTTCACCAAGATAATAAGAGATATGATCTCTTTTTTAAGTAAGAAACTAGCTAATTAATTCTCCCTTAAGTTGAGCTTTCTGAACCTGATTGGACTATGTGAGTCCTCCTACCTGATAGTATTATTTCTGTACATTTTTTTATTGTTCTTTTTTTTAAATTAAGTAATCATTTTATTAGGGGCTTATACAACTCATCACAATCTGTACATACGTCATCTGTGTCCAGCACTTTAGTACATATGTTGACTTCATCGTTCTTACGACACCACTTTCCACTTGAGTCCCTGGTGTCCACTCATTTTTAATGAACTTGGTCCACAAATGTTTACTATGCATCTAATGATACCAAAGAGGTCCTGGTGGCACAGTGGTTAAGCACTAGGCTGCTCCCAAAGGCCAGTGGTTTGAACCAACCAGTCACGCCACAGGAGAAAAATGTGGCCGTCTGTTTCCATCAAGGCCTTGCATTCCTACCAGGCCGTTGTGCTCTGTCCTATGGAATCATGATGAGTCAGACTCGACTCAATGGCAACAGGCTAGTTTTGGGGGCTTTTTGGTAATGTGGGCTAGGACCGTTTCGGCGATTGTGGACTTTAGTAAATGAATTCAATCTGCCCTCTTCTTCCTTTTAGTCCAGTGGCAGGAACTGGGCATGGTAGTGCTGAGAGAGAAGCAAATAACACGTATACTAAATAAATTTATATCATAGTTTGGAAAGTGATAAGTAATATGAGAAAAGGAAAACAGATCAGGATAAGGGGAATCCATGAACATCGGGACAGGCTGCAGAAATAGGTTTGTGTGAGCTGCTATTTTAAAAAAGGAATCAAACAGTGCTTATACTCACAGATGAAGCTATTTGAGCAAACACTTCAGAGAGAGAAGCATGGGCTTCCCTGTTCACAGATACAGATTTTAATCTTCCTCAGGGGACGTTATATTCGAACACAATATATAACTATCAATGATCCCCCCCCTTTTTAAATCGTTTTATTAGGGGCTCATATAATTCTTATCACAATCCATACATGCATCAATTGTGTAAAGCACATTTGTACATTCATTGTCCTCATCATTCTCAAAACATTTGCTCGCTACCTAAGACCCTGGCATCAGCGCCTCATTTGTCCCCTCCCTCCTCGCTCCCCCCTCCCTCATGAACCCTTGATAATTTATAAATTATTATTTTGTCATATCTTGCCCTGTCTGACATCTCCCTTCACCCACTTTTCTGTTATCCATCCCCCAGGGAGGAGGTCACATGTAGATCCTTGTAATCGGTTTCCCCTTTCCAACCCACCCTCCCTCCACCCGCCCAGTATTGCCAATCACACCACTGGTCCTGAAGGGATCATCCGCCCTGGATTCCCTGTGTTTCCAGTTCCTATCTGTACCAGTATACATCCTCTGGTCTAGCCAGATTTCTAAGGTAGAATTGGGATCATGATAGTGGGGAAGGGGGTGGGGACAGGAAGCATTTAGGAACTAGAGGAAAGTTGTATGTTTCATCGTTGCTATATCACAATGATTTTTTTTAACGGCTCAAACATGATTTGGGTTTATTTTTACTTGATGGACCGGTTTTTGATTTAACATATTTGCATTTGAGAAAAAGATGGGGCTATCTACTCCCATAAAGAGTTATGGTCCTGAAAACCCATAGGGGCAGTTCTAGGCTATCTTATAGGGTTGCAATGAGTGGGATGTACTTGACCACAATGATATGTGAATTAATTGGCAATTTTATGATAAAGTTCCTGCACTTGATATCTGCATATAATCACATCAGACATTAAAAAGCCTCTATGTGACTGAAAATTTCACTTTATAATTAAAATTTTAACACAAAGAATGTGATGCAAACACTCACCCCCCAAATATAGCTGAAGGAAAAACATGTAACCGCAAAGATGTGCTTTGTTGCCTAACTCTAGAAGCTGGTTCATGATACAAAATACATAACAGTATGATGAAGGGAGCCGAGAGGGTGGGTGACAAAAGGTGACGATTTCTGACTTCTGAACCATAATGTGAGAAAGTTCGACTTTCTCATATGCATGGTGGACATATTTTTACTTTATGCACAATTTATGCACACAGAAATTTATGCATACTTTATGCAAAAACAAATTATTTATGCATAAATAATTTTAAAGAAAACTACACTGTGATTAAATAATAAAACAGACCTATAGGTTGCACCTAAGATTTTAGTGGATGAGATGGGGGCAGTTTAATGTAAAATGTTCTTTATTGTTCTACCTCACACCAGAGTCAGCAGCTGATAATATATTAACAGGTTCAGGCGAGCCAATTAAAAGAACTAGAAATAGAAAATTAGACCCTCAATATCTAATTAGTCTTCTGTAGATAGGTATAGCCAGGTTAACCATGAAACTGCCCCTCCTGTCTCCTGTGAGGAAGGGTAAAGGTTCTGGTACATATGCTAACCCTGGAGATGATCTAAACCCATTGTTGTCAACTGATTGCAACACCACAGGGCACAATAGAACTCATAGGGTTTCCCAGGCTAAAATCTTTATGGAAGCAGACTGCTCCATCTTTCCCCTATGGGACACAGCTGGTGGGTTTGAACTGCTATCTTTTGGTCAGTGGGTGAGTACTTAATCACTGTGCTCAGGGATCCTTTCTCTGCAGGCTACCATGTTGCAAAAGAATTGGCTTTCAGAAAGCCACCTGTGGGTGGAGAAAGGAAAAACAGGAGACGTGGCTTGGGATATATCAGTGATTAAGTTTTCATATGACAGTGTTGTTAAGAAAAATTGCATGATGTATTTGGTCACTGACCAACAGTAAACCTGGAATCAGCATCTTCAGAGCTAAAGTTCTCTTGACCCTGAAAGCCGGAGAACACGGTGTTGGCTCTATGTTACTTACTGGCCACAATGCACACGGACACCTCATCTTTAGATATTCTGAACCCCAAGAAAGTCACACTTTATTTTCTTTATACAGTAGGCTACACGTACACATTTATTCTTTTATTTTTAGCTATCTGTATACATAAGCTCCTGCAAAGCCAAAAGTAGATTGTTTCCAACATCGTGCATGGAGGTTGGAAACTCAATAAATGGAAGTTGAATGAAAGAATAAATCAAGAAGTGTAATGTTTTTTGATTCACTAGAGGTTCAAAGGAAAATTGTTCACTAAAACTATTATGATCAGCTTTCATGACAAGAGGAGAATTATGATAGTTATATACAAATGGGCATTTATCCATGGTCTAAATTTTTGAGACTGGATGGCTTGTTGGCTACATTTAGCAAAAAAATTTACTCAATTCCTCTTTGGTATGAAGAAAAAGAATTAAAAGTGACAGATTATATAACTATGTAATACCTTTTACTTATGAAACCTTGTTAGTTAAAAGGGGAATATTCTTTCAATTAAAGGAGGCAAGTGTCATGCTCAAAATTAAATGAAAAGCTTACAACGAGAGACAAAGAGGATATTAAATAAAACCGGGATGAGTTGATTCTCAGATGTTTCAGATATATTTACCTGATTTGCTGACACTTGCCCCATTCGTAGACTTATCACAGGATAAAGGAGAAATGTTTATCAAGGCAAGGTCACATATCATGTCAAACAAAATGATCTCCGCATGTTCACCACGGGCAAATGCTTAAACATATTACTGATTTAATGAGTATTACTAATATATCAAAACCTAACATTAAGGCAGAGTAAAGGACAACTCCTGCTTATAGCTGAAAGAATATTACCCAGACAATAGTCTGATGTGTGACTTCTCTTTACCGTTTTATTGAAGGGTTCTTGCATAGCTAGGGTACAGACTTTGGGATACCTTTTCCCTTTGGCGACCTTGTAAGGGTTTCACAGCCTCCAAGGAGAGCCAAAGAAGTACCTGCAGAATCGCAACCTCGTTCCGAAGCTGGCTTTCTTGTTTTGTTGGAAATCTTAATTTGTCAATGATTTTAATAGCTACATCTCTTCCTGTTTTACGATGTTTTCCTTTAAAATAAAAAGGGAGACATTAGCACACTGTTATTGAACATTATCTTTCTTAAAGGAAATACAAATTAACAAGGGCATTTATAAGAATTATATGAATAAAGAAGTTTTACTGAATAAATTCCTAAAGAGCAGTGACTCATATCCATAAAGAATCTATTTCTTGGTTCCATTATTCTAAGTCAAGTATGTGGTTGAAAAAAAATATTGTATCAATTGACATACCTCCATAAACAATTCCAAACTGCCCAGAACCAAGTACTTCATCGGGAAATATTTGATATACTGTACTGATGTCCTATAAATGTAAGTCCAAAGAAAAACAGCATGAGGTGGGATGATATTCGTATTTCATTGATGCATTGAATGTAATGTTGTTTGTAAAAATGAAGTAATCTGAATTTTAAATTCTAGGCGACATTTACAGTACCCAATGAAACCAACATCACTGCCATCAAGGCAACTCTGACTCATGTGTCAAAATATCCAACGCCCGGTCCTTATTAATGGATCACTGTCAGGCCTTGAGGTGCCCTCAGGTCTTTCCACGACAGGGGTTATAAGTGGTCCCTCAAATGTATTTCAGTGGAGAGAACTAAGACTCACAACTACATGGCATTGACTGTAAATACTCAGTGAGATTTTCATGTTTGGATGGCCATCCAAATTTAGAAGTTTCTGCTTAAATAATCATGGTTCTTGATCACATGACGATGGGTGTCCTGATTCCAGCCACTTTGACCTTCATGGGTAGAATGGTTAGCAGATGGCTTCCTCTTTCTCCAGAGAATTTCCCAAGAAGCATTTAGGATATTCCCCAATATCTCTTTAAAGCTAAGAAAGAGCATCACACATCTGCAGCTGTTTAGGAATTTATCTTATAATTGATAGCACATCCATTCATCTAATCTTCTCTATGAAACTTACCTAATTCTCTCTAATTCATTCTGGCTTCATGTTTCTTTAAGCCAATCTAGCAAAGGTTGTAAAACTATATTTGTGATGCGTAGTTTCATGGAGTTTATGCTTGAAAAGATAAATTCAGATCAATGTTCAGTAAGGCAGTAGACGGCGTCTGTTGGTCATAAGTATTGCAGGCGACACAGCACGATAAGTGTAGATCACAAGGAGTGGTGGAAAAGGCCTGAATGTGTTTTGGCTACTTGCTAACGGAACAGAGTGTAACAAATAGACACACTGTAGAAGGTAAACATCCCATAACATTTCATCTCTATTTCTCCAAAACTGAGCTCAATGGGTGGAATGACATGGCAAGGTGACGGAGGTGCTAGAATCGGAGCACATAAAGTCTGATCTACTCAGGCTCCTTGCAGGTGCCTTGAAATGCTTAGTTGAAAACGGTATTTGAAATCCCCTGATGCCATAGTGGGTTACATGCTGGGCTGCTAACAGCAAAGTCAGCTGCTCAAACCAACCAGCCAATTCTCGGAACCCCAAGGAGCACTTCTGCTCTCTCCTATAGGGTCCCCATGAGCCTGGATTCTCGTGCCGACAGCGAGTTTGTTTTGTTTTGTTGCCATATGAGAGCACTGCTAGGCAGCAATCAACTAATGAAAACAACTGCATGTTTGAGTTCCTCATGCCAATTGAGGAATTATTTTATGAGGTATTAGATGATAGTAATTAAAGTCCCAGTACCAAGCTGGGCAAATATGTGGAAAATCAGGTTCTACGTTATAGCTGAGATGAACAATAGATAGTTGGCCTGACACAGCAGAACAGGTTATAGCAAAACCAGTAAAAAGAATCTCTGTCCTGTAATGCTTCTAGATTCTGATGGGGGGGAAAAAATCCAATCCCATCCCATTTTATTGTCTGGAAAAAAGTATAATGCTACCTAAATAAAAAATCTGTTTTATAGTGTTCTTATCTCAGGAAAATTATGCTCCCAAATTTATATTAGTGGGTATATACTCACCACGTTTTCTTGAATCTGGCAATTCGATACTGAAATACTCACAGCAATGTCTCCTGAAGTACAGGGCGACAAACAACACACAAAGAAGCCGTTAGGAGGAGAGGTGACCGCAAGGTAAGTAAACACACACCCCCTTCCGCCATGCTGCAGGGCTGATTTGAAACAAACCCCAAAATTAGGTTTTCAGTTAGTCTCTTTTTAAGGAAAATATCTATTAGAATATTTCTTTCCTTTTAAGATGAAAGAGTGGCTATGTTCTTGGTTCAAGAAAACATTTGAACAGCTAAGCATATTGTTTGAAGTTAGAAAGACCTGACTCTCGCTATTGGTTCTTGCCCTTCTTAGAGATGATAATGAACTTAGATAGTTTAACCTTAGCTTGGTTTCTTCAGCTATCGAACAAGGAAACCATCAATATCTGCCTGTTGGGGTCATTTTAGAAGTAAAGAAGAAATTTCATGTCAATTGCTTAGCACCAAAATGGGCATACCTATTATATTAGCACATATGTTTATTTTTAGAGATAAATAAATAAGAAAAGCAATGATAGATAACTAGATAAGCACTATAAAGGAAAAAGCAAAGGTTAATTCCTAGACTTCATAATGTAATTTACAATCATACTTTTAAATAGATAATTCCCCACCCCAAATTTTCATTTTAAAATCAACCTGAATACTTGGTTTTTGAATTTTAGCAAAATCTCTCACATACTGCTACTGAAAAGAGATGGCTTTTTTCCCTGATGTAAATTATACAGCGTGTCCATGTACACTCTGTTCACAAGTACACCAATTACTTGGCACAAAATACAGTGGTCGGTGATTTCAGTTTGCAAATAAACGAACCTATACTAAGTTTAGGATACTCTTAAATTGACTAGATTGTTTCTTTATTTTATGATCACTAGTGATAGGATTCTGAAATTGTCTAATATACAGTGTTTACATCAATTTGTTAAATGCTAATATAAGATAAAAAGAAAACTTAATCTTTTGAGGAATAAAATTTCCTAATAGTTTGCTCATGTACCCATTTTGTCTTCAGCGATTTTGCCGGGAAGGTGAGCATCACAGAATGCCATCTTCATAGAACAAAGTGTTCTTGCATTGAGGGAGGGCATGAACAGAGTTCTGAAGTCCATCCTCTACCTCAGTGTATCGCAATATAAATATATGTACATAGACCAATACCTCTATTTTTATGCATTAATGTATTTTCATATGGACACACCTATGCTTATACGTCTATCCATAGCGTTGCTTCTTAGATCATTTGTTTCTTTTTACCTTCTGCCCTGCCATCATGCTCACCCTACTTCTCTGCCTCTTAGTAATTCCTCTCAGTTAGATTACTGCTGCTCCAACACCTCCAGGATCTCTAACTCCTCCTTGTTGTTGATTTTAATTCCCTAGTATTTTCTCACCACTCCCTTCCCTGCTTCCTTCTCCCCACAGTCCCCTCGGGACCATCGAACCTGTTGCTTTCTCCTCAAGCTTGCTTCCCATGCATGTCTTATATAAATGTGGTGGAAAAAAGCAGATGGTGCCTGGCTATCAAAAGATAGCATCTGGGGTTTTAAAGGCTTGACGTTAAAACAAGTGGCCATCTAACAGGGAAGCAACAAGCTCCCATGGAAGAAGCACACCATTCTGTTCAATCAGGAGGTGTCACCAGCACCAGGTAACAGGCATCAGAAGACCCAAAACAAACAAAGGAAAAACAATATTGTTGAGAAAGAGGGGGGTCGGGACAAAGACCCAAAGCCCATCTGTTAACAATGGGACATCCCCTCACAGAGGGGTCACAGGGAAAGGACGAGTCAATCAGGGTGCCAAAAAGCACCAAGGAAACACAGGACACTTCTTTGATTCCATGAGGCTTCCTTATCCCCACTATCACGTCCCCTGGAGCATGTGGATAGGGACAGCTAAGAGATAAGAGCCCATGACACAGGAATCCAAGTACAGGAATGGGAGTAGAGATACCAGAAGGACAGGGAGAAGGTGGGGAGAGGAGGGAAGGAGGGTGAATCAATCTCGATGATTGATACATAACCACCACCACCCCCTTCCAGGGGGATGAACAACAGAAACTGATGGAGAAGGGAGACAGCAGTCAGTGTAAGATATGAAAATAATAATAATTTATAATTTATCAAGGAGTCATGAGGGTGGGTTGGAGAGGGGGTGGGGAGGGAGGGATAAAAGACGAGCTGATACCAAGGGCTCAATAAAAAGTAAATGTCTAGAAAATAATGATGGAAACAAATGTACAAATATGCTTGATGCAATTGATATATGGATTGTTATATGAGCTGTAAGAGCCCCTAATAAAATCTTTAAATATTTTTAAATGAAAAAAATATATAATATGTGAAAACTTATATTTAGAAGCACTATGATCTCAAGTAAACAAAATCATTCATCAGAAGTTAGTTTTCTCTTTGGGAAAGACATAGAGAATCAGGGTAGGAAGAGGAGTGAGTTTCATGGTACAGTTAGACAGCTGACTGGCTTACTGTGCAAGTTGGTTCCTGATCCCACAGACGGTCCCTTGGGGATGACAGGCATCAGGGCATGCTGGATGGCCATCTCCCACATCCTGGCCACATCTGAACCAACGCCACTGGTGAGGACACTATTATTTGGGGGTGGGCTGGCAGGATTGACCACATTTTCTCCCACATAATATACTACATTCGCTGTGGTGATTTCAAAACAATGAGGATTGGCCCCATCAAGATTTGAAGCTGCAGTTTTTGCTGGTTCCAGAGATAAAATTTCTGATAAAGGAATTTCCTATGGAAGAATAAGTGTGCCAAATGCAGTTTTACAAAGTGCTTAAACCTTCAAATAAAATTAACGCGAGGAACATGCAAGGCATGGCATTACAAATAGCCATGATTCCTAGGAATGAATTTATGACACACAGCATTACTTTCAAAGATTCAAAGATTCTTTTACATAGGAAAACCTTAACATAGTCTATTTATAGAAATGGTAAGTGACATTTTCATGATGTTGACCGGATAGGAATAAATATGGTTGACAGCAATAAATTTGAATCTTGACTTAAACCCAAGAAGTTGTATCTAAATGGTAATCTGTGTAACTGTGAATAGAATACTGTCTTGGTTGTGTATTGCTGTTTTTAAGTTGAACTGCTTTTTAAGGCATTGAAATCAGTGAATATATGCAAGTTATATTATAATATAGCAGAGTAGATTTAGCGAGGAACACCATAGAGACTGGTTTTAAAATTAGTTGTTTATAAAGCCATTTTGAAATTAAGAGAGACAAATTAAGCAACTGCTTCGTTGTCCTCAATCATGAAGTTATTAAGAAAGTAATTTGAAAAAATAAAAACCTGAAGTTAAAAATTAATGGTTCTGTCTGTAGTTAGAGTTATATAATGTGGCCATGGGGAATTATATCAACTATATCTGACTGATAAATGATGAAAACAGAATTGTCTACTGTTTTCACTCTGAACTTCTTTAGGGTTGCATTTTCCTCTTCATTGAACCACACCTCTGTGATTTAAGGGTGAAAACCAATGAAAACTGGTGCCAAATTGTTCTGTAGAGGGAAATCTTCCTTTTGGAGATTAATGCAGACCATACATGCATGGAAAATTCATAAAGTGTTTCTTTGTACTAGAGATGCACTGCAAGGCCAAAGACACAAGGAAACGCAGCATACAGTGGATCTCAGGAATTTGGTTTTGGCTAATCTTTAGTGACCTCAAATTTTCCAGTTAAATCACACATCTCTCACTAAAATGTTCAATTGAGCTTCCTTTACCCTCCATCATCCCTAGGAATGTAAAATTCACAGATGAACCATGAATTTCAACTTGATGCTTCAGAACTTTATACCACATAATAGAAAAAATTATATATCACAAAGAAAACACAAAAAACCCCAGTTATGTCTCTTGCTACGTATTTTGTGTTCTTGATATTTCATATTCCAAGGAGAAAGCAGGGAAGAGACTTAACTGGTTACTCAAAAGACATCCTTACCTTATAGTACCTGCTTCCTGTGTCATTTTGAAAGAGAGTAATACATTTGCTATCCAATCTCCAATAGTGACGTTTCCTCTGAAATAGAAATTATATTCAGAATACATTTTTAAAATTTCCAAAATCAATCAAAACATTTTCTCAATGGCAACATTGTCTTTGATGTAGAACATGCATGGGATTGGGGACAAGTAGACATACACTAAATTTTAGACCTTTGAATTTTGACTATTTAGTAAATATCCTGAAGGAGATAGCTTTGTTTATGAGTAATAAACTTAGGGCAATGGGTAATAATGGCGCCTAGCACCTCAGGCACTGTTTGAAAGAGAAAACACACTTTAAAATATAAAAGACTGAATAAGATACATAATGTCCATATACATTTCTTATATTTTATAATACAAGAGATACAATACTGATTAAATTATGTATTTTGGTTTCCAACGGTGAATTCTGAATGCTACAATAAAGCTAGGGCATTTTTTATTGGGTGGTAGTATGGACCTTATCACATCAACAAGGAGAGAGAAAATACATCAAAACTACTAGCTTGTCTTAATCCCACTATAGATCTATCTTCTATGATTTATTAAACAAGTTCTTATTTACTCTGAGTACCTTTCATAATTTCAGAAGAAGAACGTGTGTGTGTGTGTGTGTGTG
>NW_022103915.1:77415393-77436507 GCF_000313985.2 Echinops telfairi | reverse complement strand
TCATGGTAACTCCCCCAAAATGACTGGGTTTCACCCACTGTCATTGAGCCATTTTCTGGTCATCTTGTTGTTAGATGCCATTGGGTCGGTTCCAACTCATGGTGACAACAGAACGAAACACTGCCCACTTCAGTGCCATCCTGACAGTTGTTCTATGTCTGTGCCACTGTTGGAGCCCTGCGGGGGTCTTCTTCTTGGTGGGTGCCCCGCCACACGATCACGCATCATGGCCTTCGCCAGGAGCTGGTCTCCCCCGATAACAAAGTACATTAGACAACATTTTGCCATTCTTGTTTCTAAGGAGCAGCTGGCTGTACTTTTCCAGCACGCCTGTTTTTCTTTTGGCCGTCCATGTATTTTCAATACACTGAACCAACATCATAGTTCAAATGGACCGGTTTTTCTTAGCTCCTCCTTATTCAGGGCCCAATTTTCACATGCATATGTGGCAACTGCAAATACCATGGCTTAGGGCAGGGACACTTTAGTTCTTAATCAACATCCTTGCTTATCAACACTGTAAAGAGGTCTTGTGAGGCAGATGGTACAGCAATACAATGCTTCATTTGAGTTCTTGACTGCTGCTTCCCTAAGTATTCATTGCGGATCTAAGCAAGACAAAATCTTTGACAACTTCCATCATTTCTCCATTTATCATGATGCTACTTATTGGTCCAATTGTGAGGGTTTGGGTTTCCTTACATTGAATTATGCTCCATATTGAAGGCTGCAGTCCTTGATGCCATCAGGAAGTGCTTCGAGTCCTCCTCACTTTCAGCAAACAAGGTTGTGTGATTTGCATAAAGCAGGTTGTTCATAAGCCTTCCTCCAATCCAATCCTGTTGTCACATTGTTCATAACTCAACTTCTCTTTGATTTGCTCAGCAGACAGATTGAATAAGTATGTAAGAGGATACAACACTTACAAACACCTTTCCTGATTTTAACGCATGCAATATTCCCTTGTTCTGTTCGCACATTTGCCGCTTGATCCATGCACAGGTTTCCATGAGCACAATTAAGTGTTGTAGAATTCCCATTCTTCTCAAGGCTATCCATAGTTTGTTATTATCCACACAGTCAAATGTCTTTGCAGAGTCAATGAAACAGCAGCCAACATCCTTCTGGGTTTTTCTTGCTTCAGCCAAATCCATCTGACATCAGAAATGATATCCATTGTTATGCATTCTCTTCTGAATCTGGCCTGCACCTCTACCAGCTCCCTGTTAATGTACTGCTGCAATCATTGCTGGATGATTTTAAGCAAACAGTTAAATGCATGTGACAGCAATGGTATTGTTCTAGACTTTGCTTATTTTGTTGAGTCAGCTTTCTTTGGAATAAGTACAGATATGAATCTTTTCCAGACAACTGGCCAAGTCGCTGTCTTCCAAATTCCCTACCACGCTGTCTTCCAAATTCCCTACCATAGACAATGGAGTGCTTCCAGTGCTTCATCAGCTCACTGAACCATCAACCGGTACTGTGAATTCCTGGAGCTTTGATTCTGGCAAATGCTTTCCATGCATCCTGGACTACTTCAGTTCCTGCGGATGTGATCTTTATAAGAACAAGTGCCTTCAGCATACTCCCATGGAATAACTGGTGGATTTGAATCACTGACCTGGAAGTTAGCAGTCCAATGCTTACTGAACAACATCACTAGGGCGCCTTTAGTGACTAGATGAGGGCATGCAAATAAAGTATAGACGACTACCTTGGGGATTAGTCGAGTTTGCTATTCTGTGGAGTATAAAGTGAATGATTTCAGAAGTGGGAAGTGAAAACCCATGGCCAGCAGGAGGATGAGCTGTGTGTATCCAGGATCCCTGTGTGGAGAAGTGGCAGCTGCAGAGACTATGAAGGAATGACGGAGGCAGCCGACAACAAGAAAGAGAAGCGGTGAGCCAGGGAATGAGTAAATCTGAGTGCTTTGGGCAGGAGACTGGTTTGCTCGTAGGGTATAATCAGTATGAAAATAGCTTTGTAACACTTGCCAGACAAGGGAAGATGCTAAGGTATCCTGTGGGTGAGGGGCTGAGGATAAGACAGAGACATACCTGCTAGCAGGGCTTAGAAAAGGTGCCTTTGCAAACAAAAGGACTATAATGCTTTCTGATCTTGATTTGTGGTCCCCTAACTTCCCTAACAAACACAATGCCCATACTCATGAGTACTGTCTGTGAGTCCTGTGTGGCTACTGCATTGGATGATCAGACCCAGCAGAGAAGTGGGAGCTGCATAGGGGAGTGTTGGCATCAGACTAGCCCAAAGAAAGTTGAAGGGTGTATGCATGTCTGATCACTGCCACATGGAATTCTTCCTTGGCAGGTGCGTTGTTATATTCTTCTTCCCCCTTGGGCAGCCAGAGGAGGGCAGGCATGGCCTTCACACCATTTTCTCAGTGTGTGCTCCTCTTTTAAGACCAACATGATCCATTGTTGTTCCTGGCCCCTTCTACAAGAGTTTGCAGGCCTGTTAAAGTCATAAAATGTATTTTAATCAGGTAACTTCTTCTCCAACCAAGAAGGTCAAGATTACAGTTGGAACCATCACAGTACAGGTAGTTCTTCAGTTACAACATGAACTTATGGGCCAAACGTATTTTAATGATATGTAAATTTGTCCTCATTTTCTAACGATTGGACCAACACCTGTTTACAACAATTTTTTCATCACAATCACCTTCACTTGCTGCACATGCAGCTTTTAAATTATTAAAAAGGCTGGAGGCCTTTGCTTGCCCTAAAGGTTAAATAAGCACCATAAGCCTTACTTACAAATGTGACTGAAAGACACACTTAGGAACAGATCTCGGTCATAGTGTGGGAACCAGTTGTACAAGAGGGGTTCAAAAAGCTGGTGGGAAAATTCCATTCTCCCAAAGAATTTTTGAACCTCCCACATATTTATCTAAAGAAATGATGGGGCTGCTGCCGGATGAAGGAAGGCAGCACTAATAAGGCGACTGCAGTTGGGTTGATGACATCTGTTAGCGATCCTAGAGGACAGAGGAAAACTATAGCATCGGGTTCCCAAGGCTGTACGTCTTTCTGGAAGCAGACCGCCGCATCTGTCTGCCTGGAGCAGCTGGTGGGTTTGAACCAAGCTCTTTAAGCCACTGCATCTTCTAACAATGCTTGAGAGAGAAAATGATCATGAATTGTCACTTGACGTAACCTTGAAAAGAAGAGCAAGTCTCTTTTTCTCCCTCGCTCTCTTTTCTCTCTCTCTCTCTCTCTCTGTCACATACACAGACTCTGCCTTCACATCAACCATGAGGAAAACCTAGAGTAAGTAACAAACTGACTTCAATTGAATTTCAAAGGTTTGAAATGAGTAAGTTTATCAGTGCATATATAATTAGTTATTGAAGAACTATATCATAGCAATCATATTTTTGGCATTTCTATAGTGTATTTCGTTCAAAATTGTGAATTACAAAGCATATTCTGAGTACATACTACAGCTTTCACAATCGCTTTAACACTGCCAGCATTTTTCACTGTATTTGGTGATCATCTCATGTAATAGAGGGAGAGGAATCTTATCTCCCAGAAATTGTTTTCTACATTTTGTTCTCACTCCATTGCTTGATTAACTACATCTGATTCCTAGATTGGTTAGGTGCTTCCCCTGATCCTATCTGATATCTGAGCAGACTGGGCTCTGGTCTGCTCCTCAAGACCCAGATATCCTATAGAACCCAGAAAGTATTGGCAACTCCTGCAATACACCAGCAGTAGAAAAGTGCTCACTATCGAACGAACGTACCAGTGCATCCTTGCTGGTGTAGTGGACCATCCATCCTTCTTTCATCACTGTACTGCTTTTCCTCTTGGTGTGTTTGACAGACTGCACCACTCGCATGAGGGGGATATTGTTGCTTGTTGATGGACTTGACAAGTCAAAATATTTTGGAAAGAAATGATTTTAGATATAGATCTTCTTTTCATGCATAAATGCCCCACTTCAGTTCTTTTCCATTGAAAGCCAAAAATTCAGATCTAATTTTTAGTGATGTATAAGGTGGTGTAAACATTGGGATTTGAGTTAGGCTGATAAACCTGCTGTCAAATTGATTTAGGTTCATGATAGACACTTTACATGTAAATGTTAAAAATCTGCTAATGAGAATAAAAGTACTTTAGTTCTGGAATTGGACTATAAGGTGTTCAGCTTTCTGGGAAACATCAGGTATATTATGGTGATAGTGGATTGAGGCTACTGTATTCAGAATCATATATGCAAACTGATTTAATTATTTATCATAAGCAAACTATTAGTCATTGACAGATTATATTATCCAAATGAATGGTATTCTTTGTATATTTCATTAAAAAACCTAGAATCTGCTATGTAAACTATCATGTAATCCCAATTACTTGTGGAATTTTGCTGCTCTTTCATTCTCTCTCCACAGCTCCCACTCCCACCTCCCCTGAACGCAAGCACATGTGCACAAGTCTCTTAAACCCTCCCGTACTCAAGAAATGCACGTCTTCAAAAGAGAGTTGGGTCGTGACTTTAACATTCCCCAGTAGTTAAAAAATATTTATTATACTGCTAAATAAAAAATTTATTACTCTTTGTGCATGGACTATTTCAGTTTCCCAAAGACTAAGCCATTAGCAAAATGAAAACAAAAGTTTTAGTCAGATTTATAATAAAATTCAATGGTTGACAAAGCTTTTTCTGTTGAGGGCCAGACAATAAATATTTGGGGCTTTACAGAATACTTAACACTCTCGCTGGAGTTCACAAGAAGCCATGAACAGTACAAATTGGATGTGGCTGTGTGCCAATAAAACTTAATTACAAAATAGACAGTAGCCAGAGTTGACCTGGTGGCTATAGTTTGCTGACCAGATATAAAAAATGGATATTATCTAGTAATCAAAAAGATTAACTAATCAGATCACAGATATAAAAGTACATATACACTGAAATTTGGTGAGATTTAGACCTTCAATGTGCCTCAAGGGGCCTTCAAAAACTTTTATGGAAGAAGTCCATTTCGTTTTAATTCCATTTCTCTATTTGAAGCCTCCTTGTATTTGAAAAAGAGGTCCATTATAAAATAAATGCATGGTGCCTGCTGGAGTTGATCTCTGAATTTTGTATTCCCATACAATGTGCTTTGAATAAATATTAACTTTGTTTATGGGGAGCATATTTATGGGGAGCAAATGTGTGTATCTCTCATAAGCAAAGGAAAATGGGTCAACAACTGAGGCAGTGGTAGGGAAGGATGCAAAATAATACATCTCCGAGGGAATCCAGACTTCACAAGTTCAAAGCCTCTCATGTAAATGCACAGTTCATTCATAAATTAATTAAACACACACTTTCAACTTATCCAGCAACAGGTTAAAATACCAACTAGCTTAGCAAATGAAATCTACTTGGAGTTCCGCTGTGTGACAGGGATGGGCTGTCGCCCTCACCTGATGGTTCTGGTGGAGTCCTCGTGGTCTTGGTCCGGATCCTGCATGTCCCCACTGTCACTCTGGCCTTCTGCCATGACCATCTCCGCATCTTGCACCATTGCTTCTTCCATGTCATCCATGAGCCCGCTGTTCCTTTCACTGTCATTGTCATCGCTCCCTTCTTCCATGACCACATCCGACTCTGCCCCGGGGCCGAGTAAATCTAGGAAATGGGTTTGCACTCATGAAGATCATCCTGGGCGCCGGGATCTGGAACTTAAATGAAAGCTAGGCAATCTTGAAACAAATCCCTAGGGAGCTATACAAAATATGGCGTGAATAAGTGAAAAATGTATCCTTTCCCCCCCCCACAAATATTTGCACGTTTAAAAGGGTGAGCCTAGAGTTTTACAGAAGAGACTTACTGTCTGGATCCCTAATTCTAAGAAGATGAAGACTCATGGAGATCCTTGGAACAAGGTGGTAGCAGGCACATGTGAACAGAAACCTGACCATATCTCAGTAGATTACAAAACGTTCCATTTGGACAGCTAAGTCATGAACCCCCAAGACAGAAATTAGTGTTGGAAGGCTTTTCTGGAGAATTCTCCCTTCTTTTTCCAAATATATATTTATTCTAGAGAAGAAAATTGAAGCACAATATTAAAAATTTGTTTTTCCAAATTTTACGAAGGGAGATTGCTCAATTTGTTCATCTGGTTTCCTAGAACTATCCCCGTCTCCCCCCAGTGGTCTCAAAAACTTATGTCAGACTTAAGATATAATACTACCCATGATCTATCACGGAAAACATACTAGGCTGGGGATCTAAGTAAATGTCTTGGTAGTTTTCCATTAGGAATACTACCTTGAAAGATAATGCGAACCACCATCTTTAAAGTATAGCATTTTTTCTTAGGAATCCTTCCAAGTTAAAGTCTTACTAGCTTAAGATTTTCCTAAAGTAATGTACCCAAATATAGGAAAGTATGGCACATTGGTTGATGGGTCTGCGGATATCTAATTGATTGGTAGTTTGAAGCCACCAGCCACTCCTTGGGACAGTACTGTGGCACTCTGCCTCATAGAGGTCAAAGACTTGGAAACTCTATGGGGAAGTTCTGCTTTTGCCTTTTAAGGTTGCTATGTGTGGATTCAACTTGAATCCAACACAAGAACAATAGGAAAGGACATGTATTGTATATATTATAATCAATATATCATGTGAATATGTATTATATGTAATATAATACATGAATATACAATATAGTATATAATATATTGGTATATTTTTTATATATTAATTGGCTGGATTAAAGTTCCTTTTAATAAAAGCATGCAGTTAACAATCACATATAAAATAGAAATAGTAACTGGGGGAGAAAGGAAGAAAGTGACTGTATCCTGAGGAAACAGACTTTGTGAATTTCCCTTCATTGGCAAATGGAGAAGAAAAGTTAACTTCTGTTAAGGCTTGTAAAGCGGAGGGGAAGAGCAGTTGAAAGGTAGACGTGTGGTCGTTCCCACTACCTTCCCATTTCTGATCAAACTAGGAATGTCGAATGAGATAATTGATGAAGACATCAGATTTCAGTGTTGGCTGTCCACAGTGTAAAGGTCAAGAAGGTCTCTTTGGGGTTGCCCAAAGCTTTTATGAGCTAGAGTTTCTAGAAAGCAGAACAAACCAGGCCATCAATTGCTGTGGACTGATCATACTGAAGAGGAAATAGTACCATTTTCCAAGTCCACGGAGTCCTCATTGCCACACTCTAACAGAGCAGGAGCAAGAACGGGGCTCTGGACTGTCACTTACCTCCATTAATGCTCACTTCCCCCAGGCAGTTGTTTGGAACTTTGGGTGCACAACGCTTATGACAGTTGAATCGGCAATCTAATTGTGATGATTTTGAAACAAAACAAATAGGAGCAAGTCTTTATCAGAAAGAGAAGTTGTAAACAAAACCAAACAAAACTGTAACTGCAGGTGTGTGACTGACTAACTCAGGGGCTCAGAGTTTGGCAAGAAACAACCATTGGGTGGCCAACTCCTCTTACCTTTGCACTGCAAGCCCTGCCGGAAAAGGCCCTTGAGCAGCTTCTTGCAGTACTGGCACACTGTGGGCCGCGTGTAGGAGTGGATGACGAAGGTGTGCGGCACCTTCACTTTGGACATCAAAATCTTGTCCAGCTGAATGGGTCGTCCAATGTAGGACTGAGAATTCGATCTCTTCTCGCGGCCGAGAAGTGACTCGGACGGTGACTTTTGCTGGATGTGTGCGACACAATAAAGAATGAAAGAGAGGACTCGGTAGTTCAAGGCTTCACCTTTTGAAAAGTCTCCTTTTATTTAGTGGCTTGATTCTCAAGAACAAGAGCGAATGAAACACTTCTGTCAAATAAAGTATATTCATGTTAAGGTAATTTAGGCCCCCATTAGCTCTTGTTTAAAAAGCTCTCAGCTATTAATCCGGCTACTCCGTAGTTTTTACATGCTGGGGATAGGAAAAAAAAGAAAAAGAAAAAGGTTGGAGACCTGAATACTTAAATCTGATATCTAGTTCCTTAATTTTTTTTTAATTTCTTTTATAAATTCATCACTTTTTAAATTTATTTATCATTTTTGGGGGCTCTTCTAGTTGTTATCACAATCCATCCATCCGTCGTGTCAAGCACATTTGTACATATGTTGCCATCATCATTCTCAAAACATTTTCTTTCGACTTGAGCCCTGGGTGCTCCTCATTTTTTCCCGCCTTCCCCCAGCCTCACTTCCTCATGAAACCATGATAATTTATACATTATTATATTTTTCATGTCTTACACCAATTGCTGTCTCCACTCACTTTTCTGTTGTCCATTCCCCCGGGAGGGGGTTCTTTGTCGATCATTGTGATTGGTCCTTCCTTACTTTCCTCCTTTACTTCCCTTAACCTTCTAGTACTGCTACTCTCATTATTGGTTCTGAGGGGTTTATCTGTCCTGAATTCCCTGTGTTTCAGCTCTTTTCTGTATTGGTGTACATGTTCTTTTAATGCACAACTATAGAACTAAAAGCCAAGCACTACAAACACAAATGGCCTTTAATCCTATTGCATGTACTTTCCACTAACATTTTTAGAAGTATTACATGTGCAAGGTTAGATAATGCAATAATTTCAGAAAGATAGAAAATGAAAAATAAATTATCCCTGTTGTCCTACATACTACTTCATCTGAAAATACCTGCATTGTTGCTTCCCTTCTAGGTGGGAGGGGGTGGGAAATGGTTTTAAATGATTATTCAACCTTATGAAAAAAGAAAGGGATAAACTTCTATTTTAATTTCTTTGTTTGAAAAATATAGCAACAAATAGATTATACACTGAACACAAACATAGATTTTTTTTGTTGTAATTATATCCCTGTGCTCTCCTACTACTCAACATAGAATTATTTAATTAGTCCAGTAAAAAGATTTCCTTTTTAATTAAGTGAAATATAATTAACCACATTATCAATGTTTTGGACAATTTCATGAAAGTTGAAAGCATGAATAAGTGTATTTTGGAATCATCAGAATAAAAAATGAATGAAATGTCTTTTTAAATGCTGAGTTATTTATTACACCATTGTACTATAGTGATCACTGTGCTAGGAGCCTTACAAGATAGGCTTTGTTATCTACATTGTATCATAGAGAAATTTAAGATCATACAGTTTACTTAAATTGTTTTATATTACATGGCTAGGAAAATCCCATTCCTGTCACGTTGATTCCACTCATAGGGACCCTGTAGGAGAACAGCCCCATAGGGTTCCGGGGCTGTCTTCTTTCTGGAAGCAGACGGCCATCTTTCTCCTATCCAATGGCTGGTGGGTTCACACGGCAGGTGTTTGGAGGAGTAACGGAGAGCGTGGCAGCACTGTGGCACCGGGCTCCTCAGCTGCTAATAAGTGGAGCCACAATTTGAACTGACAGTTGTTTGCCTCACTCTGTTAAACCTACTAGTAAAAAGTGACAGGCAACAACTTACCAGATATTAAAGGCAAGTTAATGCTTCTATTCACCTCTATAATAAGATTTCCTCTTGGACTTCTAAGTGAATCTGATTTAAAATATTGTAAGTGGGAATAGAAAACAAACTTTACATTTAACAATTACAATCGAGTGTCCTCAATGAAGGAAAATACCTAAAGCAGTGGTTCTCAACCTTCCGAATGCCACGACCCTTTAACACAGTTCCTCATGTGGTGGTGAGCCCCAACCATCACATTATCTTTGCTGCTACTTCATAACTGTAATTTTACTACTGTTATGAATCGGGCGACCCCTGTGAAAGGGGTGTTCGACCCCCAAAGGGGTTGCGACCCACAGGTTGAGAACCGCTGGAGAGCTCTGGTTCTCTCCTATCTCGGAGGTATGTATTAACACCTCTCCAGTTGGTTTCTAATTTGGACCAGCTGTACACAAGATGAGGACTAGATCAGATTTACATACAAATTCTACCCATCCCAACCACTCAAGCCCAAGGCTTGGTGTTATTGTGAGGAGTTGTTCCCAACTCAGACCTTAGTGTGGACTTAGGGTACAAGTGAGGAAGGGCACACTGACCAGCCCGCCCTCACTGCTTTTGGCAGCAGCGTGAAGGCTGGTGTGGACAATTCACTTGCTGCATCGAAGAGCAATTTGTGAGGAGGCTGTGAGTAAGTACGCCTACAGTTGCATTTCGTTTTATAAAGGAAAACTCTGAAGCATATTCCTCTGGAAAGGCTTCTCAGGAAGAGCAGGCCAGGGCCCTTATAAAGAAAGCCTACAGGTTTGCCATGCCAGACGAATCCCGCATATGTTGAAAATCCACCTTCAATGGACTCGATGAATAATTAAATCCAAAGGGTTGGGTCCGTGTTCCCTGTGCTCTCTTCAGAAACTGTTGCCAAAGGGCTAGTTTTAAGCACAGACCAAACCGTAACTAACATTTTTCCATAGTTGGAAAGTTTCAACACTCAGAATAAAAGATGACCTGGCATAACACTTGCTTCGCAGACTTAAAATGTCCTCAGATTTGGAAAATCCTACGAAAAGCAAGGGCGTTTACCCATCGTCATTTTCCTTAATTTCAGACACCAAACTGTACACAAAGCAGCCGCCCTGGTAGCGCAGTGGATAAAGCACTCAGATGCCAACCTGAAGGCCAGCGATTTGAATCCACCAAGGAGAAAGCCGGGCCAGTGTGCTTGCTTAAAGAATACAGTCTTGCAAACCTAGACAGGGTTCTACTCTGTCCTACACCGTGTCTATGAGATGGAAATCAACTGGCTATCAACAATCTTTTAATTGTGGTATCAGATGTTTGACATTGCTCCCTTTAGTACACCACAGGCCAACTCACTCGGTTAGCAAAGTATGGGGGATCCACTCAACTGAATGCTTTCCTCTCCTCCACCTGGTAACATGACTAGGAACACTACCACAAGCTTTATGACTAGAGCGATCCTTGATACATCATTTTATTTATTACCTTCAAGACAGGCCTGCACAAGGCATTTTAAAATATTATATGTGCTTAGAAATAATTAGCTCTCATTCTGGGGCCTACAGACTGTACCGCAGACATAATAAAGCAATGATGAAATCCACACAACCAAGTGTGACCTTGGCAGAGAATAAGGTTGTGTTGATTCTGACTGATAATAATGCCACAGGATAGAGTAGACCTGCCCTGCGGAGTTACCAAAGCTGTCAACCTCTGGGTTAGCAGGGAAGCGCTTTTACCATGTGCCACCAGGCTCCCGTTATTTTGATTGACGATCAAAGTATTTTATTTGAACATTATAAATGACAAAAAAACAATAATAAACTCTTCTGTTCTAATTTTTAAAAAAGCAGCACACCACAGACAGGAGAGACCACGAGAACTGAGCAGTAATGAAAACTAAATTGTAAAATCAGAAACCATTTTTAGAGCTTAAAAACCCTAACACTACCTGTGGTTGTGATACCACCTGTAACATCCTTCTACTAAATGCTCTTTAAAGTTAGCACCGCGTTTGAACCATGTGCAACGAGCACTGAGGCAATAGATCCTGCTTTCCTAGAGACTGACTGGACTTTTACCAGCTAGGCAAAAAAGAATGACTCGGCAAGATTGGCATCTCCCCAGGAAGTGATTACACTATGGAAACTCCAACTGCCATCATGTCTTTGCACATTTGAACCCTGAAACAGACTGTACCTCAGACATAATAAAGCAATGATGGCCTGGTGGCACATGGTAAAAGCGCTTCCCTGCTAACCCAGAGGTGAGGTTGACAGCTTTGGTAACTCCGCAGGGCAGGTCTACTCTATCCTGTGGCATTATTATCAGTCAGAATCAACACAACCTTAATCTCTGCCAAGGTCACACATGGTTGTGTGGATTTCATCATTGCTTTATTATGTCTGAGGTACAGTCTGTAGTCTCCTTGGATTTGTTTTGAAATTTTCCAAAAAGGTATATTTCACTTAGCACATTAAAGTGAACCCTTTTAATTAAAATTCTAGAAAACGGGGAGGTGGAGGTGGGAGTCCCCTGATTTGTGGTTTGTTTATTGTGAGTTATGTAAAAATCAAGCAAAAGATTTCACAAGCTAAAATTCACTTTCCATAACCATGATTCAAGTGAAAATTTCTGTCATATATAAAAAGAAATGTTTACTAACTACAATTTATCCCACAACCCATATTGGGACTGAATTCTGGAAAATATGACCTCCACTTACGTTAAAAAGAAACAAAACACTTAAAAAGTAGAGAATACTTTACTACAGCAGTTCTCAACCTGTGGTTTGCGACCCCTTTAGGGGTCAAATGACCCTTTTACAGGGGTCGTCCTATTCATAACAGTAGAAAAATTGCAGTTATGAAGTAGCAATGAAAATAATTTTATGTTTGTGGGGGTCACCACAACATGAGGAACTCTATTAAAGGATTGCAGCATTAGAAAGGTTGATAACCACTGCTTTAGTACATGTGTTAGTCTGGGTAGACTAGAGAAACAAATCCAAGGAGACTCATATGTATGTAAGAACGAGCTGTATATACAAGAACAATTGAATATTGAGAAAACATCCCAGCCTAGTCCAGATCAAGTCCATAAGTCTGACATTAGCCCATATGTCCGATACCAATCTATAAATCCCTCTTCAGACTCATGCAACACATGCAATGGTCCTGAATTCAGGAAGATCACAGGCCAGAGGATGGAAAGTCTTATGGATCCAGTGGCAGTGGAAGCAGCTCAGCGTTGGCAAGTATCCCCACGTGGCTCCTACAGCCCCAGGGCTCTAGGATCACTCCATGTGTCTTGTCTGCGGGAATTTATGGCAGGGAGTGTGTGTGTCCCGCCTCCAGAGAGCTATTTATCTCCTTAGAGCCTCCAAATGAGGTCAGCAAGCTGTGACCTAATTGACAGGGTAAACTCCACCCCTTTACTCTTAAATCTCGAATTGACAACAGATTATGTAATGCCCACAGTACATAAACTTTTAGTACTTCTTCAAGGACTAGTCTCAATAATTAGCAATAAGCATTTAAGGGATGGGTAGTGCCTTAAGCCATATTTGTTCTATATTGATATTAAGTGTACAAGACTTATGGTACATGTTAGTGGTGCATGACAAACCAAAAGCATTGATTGACCTAGATGATGTGTCTATTTTCAAGTTAATTGACAGGAAAAATGGTTGGGAGATCTGAATAGAAATCTTTAAAATACAGACTTATATATGTCTTACAATGTAATGTTACATTAACTTTTATTTTGACATTTGTTTTATATTCTTACACAAAAAAAATGAAGAGTAAAACAGCCTAAGGATTTTTTCCCCACTGCACTTTTTCTTCATCCTTGTCAGCTTCACAAATCCACATTGAATATGAAATCTGTATATAATATTGCTTCAGAAAGAGAAGGGGAATTGTGGTAGTTAAATAATCTGGTGCCAACTTGGGACTATTACATGTGAAGAGGTGGAGTTTAGCCTGTCAATTCCTGTTGACAAGCCACGGGGAACTTACTATGCTGATGGAGCCAGAACCTTGGAGCTGGAGGACCCACGTGGAGACCCACACCGGTGCTAAGATGCTTCCACCACCACTGGATCCACAAGACGTTTCACCCACTGGCTTGGGATCTTCCTGCATTCGGTGTCATTGCATGGCTGCACGAGTCTAAAGAGGAATTTATGGACTAGTATTGGCATATGGGGGAATATCAGACTTATGGACTTGATCTGGCCTGGGCTGGGATGTTTTCTTAATGTACAATTGCTCTTTCACATAATGTTCTCTTTTACACACATATGAGTGTCTCTGGATTTGTTTCTCTAGCCACCCAAGACTAACACAGTAGTAAACAGAAATACCCGTACACTGGGTATAACTCAGAGTGGGGACGTTAGCAATTAGAGTAAATAGTCCCTGGAAAAGATCATCCTGCTTGGTAAAGTAGAAGAGCAGAGTCACAGAGAAAGCCCACAATGAGCTGTACCGACAGACACAGTGGCTGCACAGCGGACTCAAACAGAACAGTAAAAGGGAGGATGGCCTACGACCGGGCAGGGTTTCCTTCTGTGTCTGACCTGACTTGACTGGATGGAATTTAACAATAACAACATGGTAAAGTGGAGAGAACAGACTCATTATAAGGCATGATTATTGTTCAAAACTGCGAATACTTTACAGGTGAGTATGTAAGTCAACACCAGGAAATCCCAGTGTTTTAGGAAAGAATTTTATTTCTAAATGTTAGAACTCTGAAAAAAATAAATTAAATATTGGGCCAGTCAACTAAAAGAATACTTCTTGGGATGAAATCTAGCCTATGGGGAGTCAATTTTTTTGGGAAATGGATAATAGCAGTGTTTTTAATAATCTGCACATATATTAAACTCTTTTTAAAGCATTTGGCATGGATAAGTGCGTTTAAGCAGATAAGGAGCCAGAGCCACGATGAGGTTAAATAATTTTTGCCTAAGGGCTCAGCCTATAAATGGTAGAGCTTGAAATGCAAGTTTTCTTTCCCTAGACCGTAGGCTCCAAAACTTTTTTGGCCGACTGTTCTCTTCTAAGGAAAAAATGAAAATTACTCAGTGGCTCTCCTTATCTCCCCACCCCATCGGCCACAGCAATTAAAAAATGTTGCATTATAGCCCATAATCCGGGATAAAGTGTAGGCATATGCTTTTGCATCCTGTCCTCCCCACATCATTCCAGCATCCCCCAGGGAGTGGTATGACCCACTTTGGAAACACTGAGAAGGTATTACTGATTCCTCTTTCCTCCCAGCTCTCACATTCATATTTGATGCTAATATGGAAAATAGAAGCTACCTTATTCCTTTCAAGCAGTTAGTGTGCAAATGAGACAATGAGAATGATCAAATGATACCGTGTTCTCCATGCCAAAATGCTTTGTGAAAGTATTGTGAACCCGTTAACCTTGACGCAGCCAAGAAGAACTTGTCTGTTCTCTCAGGATAGCGTCTGAGTCACATATGCTGTAAAGAACACAATGAGGAGCCGAGTACGGAGCCTCTTATTTTGTAAGTTCTGGCTGCCTAATTTCCTATTCCGTTGTTGTTTGCTTAAAGGATACTAACCCTACTGTGGGAAAACATATCCAACCAAACAAGAAACACTTCATTCTAGAAGTTTTAAGATCTAAACTTTTGCACTTATTCAAAGGAGAGAGCCCATCCTATCTGACAGCCATCAAGATAAGCCAACTTAACCAATGTATCCTAGGATACATTCTACCTGAAGGCCTCATTGTGATACTGTGAGACAAAAAAGATCAGCAAATAAAAGTTTCTGTGCCCCCACGAGTTTATTGTCCAGTGAAGTGTTGACACAACATTGCTGCTATTACCTTAGGCTTCTAGAACTCTCTGACCCCCACTCTTTCTCCCAGAGCTTTTATAACATGCCTGTGAGGGTCTGTGATAGGTCTTTCTGACCTATTCTTTGTTTGTTTGTTTTTTCCCTCCCTCCCCGCTCCCCCTCCCTCATGAGCCCTTGATAGTTTATAAATGGGTATTTTGTCATATCTTGCCCTGTCTGACGTCTCCCTTCACCCACTTTTCGCTCTGCCTATTCTTTGTTAAAGGTTTCTCTTTAGTATAAGTTCTACCACCAAAGCCTCTTGCATATTTCATTCACCCCTGTAGCATCAACTGCTGGAATGCTCCCTCCCACATAATTAGATGAATGTCCATGTACAATAGGGTCCATGTTCATGATCAAGGGTTCAGTAAAGGGGTTTCCTCAAGAAGAGACATTTGATATGGACTTTGAAGGATTTCTCCTATGTAATGATGCTATCACGTATTATTAGCAACATGATTCATATTTACAACAACTCAGTCCTCCTGGACTGTTTCACTCACGTGGAAATGGTGATCTAACCCTACACGTGGTTGCTTCAGTAACACATCCCTGTGGATACTCAGTCTGCAGCTGACCGTTTTCTTGAGCAAAGAGAAGCAATCGTCTCCTTTCACTAACGCTAGAACATATTACTTCTCACATGGGGCGTCAGGGAGTTTTCAACAGAGAGCAGCTCTTGGACAAGAGACAAGTCTGAAGGCCCCAGGGACATGAAGTTCACATACAAACATTCATGTTTCCTGACGCTATAATTCACTGAGTAGAGTGTTTGGTGAGTTTTGAACTGCTCAGTGCTATTCTGTTATAATTCTGGATCTATATCCTTGAACTACCTGCCAAGAATACCAGATAAATGAGTTTGATTCCTCAGTTGGATACCCTAAATATATAGCATAAATAAAAGCTAATCAACACCTTTTCATAACACTAAAAAGGTAGCTACAGGGCAGGGGGAAAAAAGCACGTCCGTCCCCTGCTTAGTGGTGACGGATGCTGTGTTTTACTATGGAAAACCCATTTCCTAATGTTTGCAGCAATTTGTGAAAGCTTTCAAAGTAATAACATATTTAATCTCGTATTAAAAATACAAGGTGATCGAGATTCTCTGAGTGCTAAAGTCGTCTTGGAAGCGACATTAACTCTTTTATATTACTTCACTCTTTTTAAGTAACCACAAAGGAGAGGAAAAGGAGCCTTACTATTTTCTAAAGTGATCTACCCTTCACTGACAAAGTATCAAAACAATTCCAGATTTGTTGCATATTTCCTGCACGGCTTTCCGTGTCAGCAACCAACATCCTACAAATGTGCGGACTCCCGGAGGGGTGGGGACACAGGATACAAGGAAGGATCACTCTTTTTACTTCCAGGCAATACATTAGTGTCATGCATTCTAAATTTGTCAAATAAGAAAGGAGAATTCCCGCTAGAGAAGGTAACCTTGCAGGTTAACAGATTTTGTGTCTTACAGTGTCAAAAAGGATAAAACCCACATATAAAAAAACAAAGAGGGGTATTAACAAACTATGTGGAAAACCAAGGGATGTGATTTTAAGACATACATTCCTAGGGTATTTTACCGAACCCAAATTGACAGGGGCCTAGACCAGTTTTACGAGTTCACAAAAGAGGTTGAAGAAACTATCTGAAAGAGGCTCTCCCATTGATTACTGCCTTGGAAGAGTCAAGCAGAACCTGGAAAATCCCACCATAAATACAGTCCAAAATTAGAAAGGTCCGAGCCACTCCCTTCAAATACAGCCCATGAGGATAACCAGAAAGGGCTTATAATATTTTACAGTATCCTAACCTATCACAACCAATGGTAAACATAAAACTGTTTGTGTGTGTGCACACATCCTTGTGAAACAACATAGCAGGGTGGCCAAAGACTAGCTATTAAAGTGAATCAATTACAGAGACAGACACACACACACACAGAGAGAGAGAGAGAGAGAGAGAGAGAGAGAGAGCCTAAGAAGAAGAAGAGAGATGGAAGGAGGGAAGGAGGCAGGGAGGGAAAGAGGGAAGAGAGAGACAAGAAGCGATTTCTTTCACTTTACTGACAAAAGGCTTCTAGTGTAAAAAATGCCAAAAGCACTAAGCCGTTGAATTTGCGTCACTCGGTGTTATTTTGAAAAAGAGTGTGAGGTGCCATCAGGTGGGATCTGAGATACTGTGCAGTAGAGCCATACCCTGGGCCTTGCTCACGATGGTTGTGCTTCAGCCCACTGCTGCATTACGTCACTGTGTCAGTTCATCCTGTCCACGGCCTCCCTTTGTGCAGGGTGGGGACTTTTTCTGGGGACTGTTCTCTCCCGCAATGTACATGAGACGAAGTCTTGTCAACCTCGTTTCTAAGGACCATTCCGGTTGGACTTCTTCCAAAATAAATGTGTTTGTCCGTGTTAGCCCATGCTTTCCTTATTCTACTTTTCATTACTCACTTCTTTCAGTCTTCCTGATTCAGTGTCTAGCTTTCACATGCATATGAGGCAATTGAAAATACCATGGCTTGAGTCAGGCGTGCCCTTGTCCTCAAACTAACCTCCTTGTTGTTCATACTCTAAAGAGGCTTTGTGCAGCAGATTTACCCAGCACAATGCGTCTTTTGAACCCTGGACTGCTGGTCCATGAGCAGTGACTGTGGACTTGAGCAAAACAAAATCCTTGACAACTTCAATCATTTCTGCACATATACTGGTCCCGTTGTGAGGACTTTGGTCATCTTGAGTTGTACCACACTGAAGGCTGCTATCCTTGATTTGCACCAGCAAGTGCTTCAAGTCCTCCTCACTTTCACCATGCAAGTCTGTGTGCATATTGTAGGTTGTTAATAAGTCTCCCAATCCTGAGCCTGGATTCTACTTCACATAGTCCAGCTTCTCTGATTATTTGCTCAGCATAGATTGAATAAGAATGGTGAAAGGATCCAACCCTGACACACACCTTTCTTGATCTTAAACCATGCAGGATCCTCTTACTGTGCTTCTACAACTGCCTTGTGAACCACTCACAGGTTCCAATATGGGCACAATTAAGTGTTCTGGAATTTCTGCACCCTGAGAAACAGACACTTGGAGCAATTAAGACATCTGGAGAAAGAAATATTTACTCATGATTTCTAACACTGTTTCATCTTGCACTTCGATACGTTTGCTCTCAAAACAATGACAATAAATGAGGTGTCATCCCTCCATAATTTGCCATTCCTGGATCAGTAGATGATAATGATTATTCACTTTACAATGGCCAATAGGATTCCACTGAACTCACTAATGTGTTCCACTTCATTTGTTACGACTTCTGGTTTCTCTAGAGTCATACCATGCCAATGGGTGTTTACAACTGTTTCTTCTCATTTTGAGTTTTGACCCATCAGCAGAGAGAGAGGTCCTGAACGCTTTATGTTAACCATGTCATTAAGTGTGACTCTACTTTGAGGCGGCAGCTCTTCCTCGTGAGTATTTTGAGTGTCTTCGCCCTCAGAGAATCATCTTCCAGCACTACATCAGACAGTATTTCGCTGCTGTTCTTAACTTTTCCACTGACATTTTTTTTTTTTTCAGCAGTAAATCACCAGGTTCTTCTTCCCAGTTTGTATCAGTCTGGATGCTCTGCTAATACCGGTTCACCATGGCTGGCCCTGCTGGTATCTGACACTCCAACGGCACAGTCAAGCATTATAACAAGAGTCAAGCCAACACAACATGACAAACTAACAGAACACACTTTACCTATTCTAGAGACTAGAGAAAGGAGTTCATCTGCACACGGCTAACCAAGTATCAGAAAACTATATAGAATGGAACAATTAACTTAATAAACAAGAAAAAAAAACAAGTTTAATATTTTAGAAGCTGAATTATTTCTGGATTTCTTGGGAGTCCAGAATTTACAGTATCAATTTCAATCTCCCATTTTCCTCCCTTTAAATTTTTCTACAAAGATTTTGTTCCTATTTTTCTTGGAAGAGTCATGCATGAGGACACATGGCTCTAACAGTGAGCACGAGTAACCTTTTTTCCATGGTACACAGCTGGGAGCGCAATAGGTAGCAATGGTCAGAAATGAAAAGAGCGGGATTTACATCTAGATGAGCAGATGTAACAAAACAACCCCCCCCCCAAATACTTTGGGGAATTCATATTTACAATATACATCTGCAAGTTTTTGCTCAGTAGACAAATGAATCATTTATATATGATCGGCACATTGCATGAAGCAGGAAACAGCCTCACAGTCTTATTTAATATACAGCAGGCACCCTTCTCCCCAAATCCACTGCTGCCTATAGTTTCCAGAGCATTAGAGAAGTGCTGGTTTACTCAGTGAAAGCACATTCGCATCAGGTTTGAATTGGGGGAACTAGTTTACACAAGCAAGATAGATCTGGCAGTATCAGTCATATGGATGATATGAGTATCACAGAACATATTCAAAAGGAAAATGACATTTAAATCCAGGTGAATCACCAGAATTACTGGAAGGCGAGAACACAAGAGTAATGAATCTCTAATTCTAGACAGATTTTTGCCACATTAAAAACTATCCTGGAAAATATTAATTTGGCCAAAATATCATCATAGCTTTAATCAGTATTAGATGCAGAATTCTCTCTCTCCTTTCATTTAAAAAGACTCTACTTTGAATATTACAAAGTATATCAGTGTTACACTCAATAATAGATAATGAAATACTGGGATGGCTTATCTTGCATTCATGTTTGAAAAGAATATATGAAAATAGTAATTAAATGAGTCCTTTTTGAGGAGGTATTTCTATGAAAGTGTGCAGCCAAGAGTTTCCTTTAGTATAATGTTTGTCTTAATTAAATAGAAATCAATAAATCTTTATAAAAACAGTATCTAATGGTGAATATTCTATTTAGAAAATATACATTCATGTAAAAACTGAATTTAATAGTCTATATTTTATAAAAATTAAAGAACAAAAGTGAGGATATAAAATGACCAAACACAAGGAAAACTTCCGAAATACTGGAATAAAAACATCTAATTCCACCAAAAATATCTTCCCTGTGGAATCCTATAAACTCAAAAACAATAATAGTAGATACCATCTTAAAGGTATTTAAAAACATCTGAAATTAACTTTGGCAATGATATTTAATTTTTTCAGAAATTATAAAAGACTTTTTAAAGTTACTTACAAAAAGTTATGTCACTAATTCTATCCTGTGGTCAAAAATTTAAAAAAAAAACTAAAACATTTAACTTTCTTCTCCGTGTTCTACCTTTGCTTCACCTCTTTTATATCAAGACTATTTGCCTCAGTAATTTGGCAAAAAACAAACTACATTTAATCTGCCCACACTGATTTATTCTCAACAGTGTATGAGGAGGTACCCTACACCTTTAAAAAATCATAATTCTTATTCGAAGCTTTGTATTTAATTTTTTTAAACAACCTTATCACTTTCAAAATTCTCTCCATTATACTTAATACATTTGTCAAATCTGATTTCATTCTTGGAAACATTTTTCAAACTCATCTGTTTGAATGGCTGACAGCACCTCCCTCCTGCTTTTTCTTCACCTCTTCTATGTCATCAAATCACGGTACTTTCATGTCCCTCTTCATTCAGAAACAAAAAGAAGTTACACAGAGTGAGGTCAGGTGAGTCAGGTGTGTGAGGCAAGAGAGACATGCTGTTTTGTGCCAAAAACTGGCTCGCTCACTGACAAGGTTGCATGAGCAGGTGCATTGTTGTGGTGCCAAAACCAGTCCCCCATCTGCCACAAATCAGGCCTTTTTTGTC
>NW_022103915.1:77412693-77414066 GCF_000313985.2 Echinops telfairi | reverse complement strand
AAAAAAAAAAACTCGTACACTTGAGTTTTTCCCTTAGCACTTTCCTTCTAAGTTGTGTTCAACATCACAACAGTTACTGTGGCATTTTTTCCCAAGCAGGAAACAAAATTTTACCAGCCATACACGGTTCTCCTAAATGGGCCAGCCTGAAAAATGAGGTTTGAGCAAAACTGCTTTTAAAAAAAAAGTCACTGTGACTAAAGAGAACCTTCCCAGGCAGCGCAACCCTGTGAACTACCTCAGAATGAGTTGCTTGATGCTCACACACTGGGAAAAAGGCAACTATGATAGCTGCACTCTGTCCAGCACAGTCCGGGTTTTTAGAGTACTCCCTAATATATGCTGATGGAGTGAAGAATGAGTGAAATTATCTTTATCTTCACCACATTGTAAAATCAAGTGTTGAAAAATAAAGCAACCATATAAAGTTTTTATTTACTCTTATATACTAATGAATGGAGAATTAAGGTGATCACATATGTCTTAATTATCTAGTGTGACTATAATGGAAGTAACACAAGTGAATGGCTTTAATACACAGAAATGTATTTTCTCTCAGTTTGAGGACTAAGTTAAAAGCAAACTTACCTCCATTAAGTTAATTCTGACTTATAACGACCAATAGGACTGGGTAGAACTGCCCTTTTGGGTTTGTGAGACTGGTGCATTTGAACAGCCGACCATGTGGTTAATAGCTCACTCAGTGCATAGTCCATTATGCCACCAGGACTCAAAACCTCACTGCCATTCAGTTGATTCTGAGGCCAAATTCAATGAATTGCCTCTAGGGGAAGGCTTTCTCTCTTTGTTGGCTCAGGAGAAAGATATTTGACTGCTGAGCTTTTGCTTCTGAACCGTCTCCATGTGCTTGGCATATACATCTCTTTCCCCATCTTACCTTGCTAGCTCGTATTTAATCTGGTTTAAACTTCAAAAGAAAATGAGATGAAGAAAAAGAGAAAGATATACCCTGTATTTATCTCCCTCATTATTAAAACAAAGACAAACTATTCCCAAATGGTATTATAATCACAGAGGTACAGGTTAGGATATACCACATGTATGGGGGCATGGGTTGCACAATTAAATCTACAAGAATACATAAAAATCCTAAACAACACAATAAAAAACTAGACAAAAAGAAAAGCAGGTAATTCAAGGGGTGAAAAAAAAGGGCCAATATAAAAAATGTTGTACATCTCCTCCAATAAGGAAATAAACATTTCATCATTGTGATTTTTTTTTATTTATCAAATAATTCACTGCAATAGAGTTCATGGTGACTGATAATGACCACCCTGTGTGTTTCTGAGACTAACTTTTTAGAGAATCAGAAAGCTCAGTCTTCACATAGCCGGCCCCCCTATGAGACA